>NC_056731.1:1217488000-1217613000 GCF_019279795.1 Protopterus annectens | reverse complement strand
AGAGAATACAAAAGGGAAAAAGAGAGAATTTTTATACAAGGTCTTAAACTGACAGAGGTCCAGTGCAATGATCCTGAGTAAAGACAGAAAGGAAGAGACACAAATTTGAAGCTCTCATGTTACAAGAAAAATCCATATATTTTACTGCATAACAAGTCCGGATTAATGGAAGGCAGTTCAGATAATGGATTTCCTTCAGCTAATATTTAGCAACCACCTCAAGAAGTTAGCTTACAGCACACACACACACACACACACACACACACACACACACACACACACACACACACACACACACACACACACACACACACACAGACATTGAATAAAAGTGGGTGACCCATCAGAGGTGTAAAACAGAACTAGGGTGTGTAGCTGTCCAGCAATTCCAGGCCATGACATTAACCGCAGAGGCACTCATACAAAGGTCATAAATGGAGTAGATTAACCGTGGAATAAAATTATGCTACACATCGCCCCAGTAATATAAGAAGAGACCAGTTGGCATAATGGTTAAGGTCTTCACCTCCCTTGCACGAGGTATAATGTTCGATCTTGACCTTTGACCAATGCCTGTTTGGAGTTTGCAAGTTTTACCTGTGTCTCTGTGGGGTTCCTCCCATCTCCGAAAAACACACTGAGTGTTTCCATCTCAAACTCACCAATGAATGGAGCTGTGGGCAGCAGCACAGACAATAAATGGTACCCTATAGGGGGAAGAGTTGTACAGACCAACCGCTTTGGTCATCTACTGTGGTGTGCAATATGCTCAAGACAGAAACAGATTACGGACTGCTCGCCATGGCAGGGTTAGCCACTCAACGGTGTAAAATATGGCTCTAGGTGATTCATTCATGTTGATTAATGTCACCAAATAGGCATGGGTAGTTATTGGTGTTAAGTGGGTTGAGGACCCGACCTACGCCAGGGACCCATGCTGATGGTGCGAAGGGTGTATTTGCCCCTATTAGCCAGTGTGTGCCCACCATAAAGCCCAGCAGCCTTGGGTCAATAAGCTACTGGCATACCTCTCAACCTCTTAGAGCAAGAAATCTGGACAAAGCCACAAGTAAAAGTGGGACAAAGGCCCAAGAATATGGGCAATTTGTAAATATTGCTCTTACAAACTTAAAAATCTGATAGAATAACAGGTTTTACATTAGCATGAATTTTCTGAAGATTATGAAGTCTGAAACTCAAATGTCTGCCTTTATTTTCTGACTTCAGTCTTTAATGAGTTGCCACTAATTTGCCAGAAAACCACAATTTTATGAAAAATGGACCAAAAATATGAGGCAAAAATCTGAATATTCTGTCAAAAACTGTACAGTCAGGAGGTATGGCTACTGGCCAGCTGGTGTTTAGCTCTGTTAAGCGAAAGCTGGACGTAAAACCAATCAACCTGCCAAACATGAATTGAGAATTGCTACACTTAATGGTTCACTGACAGGATGCAGCTTGGAAGTAGATGACATGATGATACAGAGGAGACTGACATCCTATGTATCCAAGAGACAAGATGGAAGGGCAGTGGAGTAAAGCCAATTGGCTTGGGATTCAGAGTCTACTATTCAGGAGGGCGACATGGTGTGGGAAGTGTGGTGAAAGAGAGGCTTCAGAAGGTAGTGAGGGATATCATCAGAATTAGTGACAGATGCATGGCAATCAGCCTCCACTGTAATGATAGGGCAGTATTCATAATCTCAGCCTATGCCCCACAGCAGGGTTGTGATAGTGAGAAAAAGAGTGCATTCATACAGCAGTTGCAGGACCTACTAGATAAAGCAGGACATGAATTAATGTTAATAATGGATGACTTGAATTCACATACCGGGCAGACAGAAAAGGATATGAGGACTGCCTTTGTCCACATGGGTGGGGCAAAAGGAATAAAGAAGGAGAGGCTATTCTAGATTTCTGGCAAATGGCTTGATAGACCAACACATGGTTCAGAGATCACATACAAGAGTGGCCAACATGCTCAGCTAGACATTCTCCTAGTAAAAAAAAGGTACTGGGGTAGAATCGATGTTATTCTAGTGAAACAGTCAGTCCACAGCATAAACCACTGGTTGCTACAATCAGCTGCAAGCAGTGGTCAGAGAAGGCTCTAAGATTAAAACAGATCAGGCTGAAGACCAGGAAGTTGACTGGAGAGAAAATGCAACAGTTCAAGGAATTACTCAGGGTTCTACCAACTTCTGGAAAGTGACTCAGTAGGTGGCAGAAAGATAAAAAAATAATCAGGCACCCTTCATAAGGGATGCCAGCAACAGCCTGCTCACCAGTCCACAGGACATCAAAGGCAGATGGAAGGAGCATTTCCAGCAGCTTCTAAATGAAGAAAACTCTACAGAAGCTGTACTGCCCCAGAAACAGCCTACGATGAGAGAAGAAGAGGAGCCCACCCTTGAAGAAGTAAGAATAGCATTAAGGAAATGAAGTCAGGGAAAGCAGCAGGCTTAGATGAGGTCACAGCAGATATAGTAAAGATGCTGGGTGAGATAGGGGAGAAATGGCTCCTGAGGGTATTCATAGAAATGTGGAGAGAAACGCATATCCCAGATGACCTGAGAATAAGCATACTCGTGCCTGTGTACAAGAACAAAGGGGACATCCACAACTGTGGGCAGTACGGAGGCATCAAACCCCTGTCACACTGCATGAAAGTTCTGGACAGGGTGATTGATAAATGAATACACAGAGTAGTAGAATGTAAGATGGGAGATGAGTAGTTCGGAGTCAGATCAGGATGCAGTACAACTGACCCAATGTTTACAGTGAGACAGATAGTTGAGAAGAAGCTAGAGGTGAGGAAAGAATCCAACTGGGCATTCCTAGACTTGGAGAAAGCATTTGACAAGGTCCCAAGAAAGCTGATCTGGGCAGTAGTGTGGTGGTTCAAAGTCCCAGAAACATTGGTAGAATTAGTGCAGAATATGTATAAGAACCCAACCCATCCGAACAGTGTTTGGCCTCACAGAGGGGTTCCCAGTGGGAGAGGGTGTACATCAAGGTTCAGCTCTGAGCTCACTGCTGTTCATACTGGTAATTGACTACATTAGCAAACAGGTCAGAGGGGACAGATCAACAAAGTTGCTGTATGCAGATGATGTCACATAACAGGCAGACTCTGAGCAAGAACTTCAGCAAAGGATAGGGGAATTGAATGCAAAACTGAAGCCAGGTGGGATGAAAGTAAGTATAGGTAAGATAGTGGTAATGGCAGAAAACTGGGGAAATAATAAAAATCTGAGACTTGAGATATAAGGGAAGCTAGTTGAACTGGTAAATAGCTTCAAGTATCTGGGAGGGGGGGATGATGAGAAGGGAAATCTGAATGAAGAGGTCAAAGCTAGAATCAGAGGGGCTGCAGCCAACTGGCATAGAGTATCAGGTGTAGTCTATGACAGAATAATGCCAAAAAAACTGAAAAGTAAGGTGTACAAGACAGTGGTACGATCAGTACTACTGTATGGTACAGAAACCTGAGCAGTAAAGGCAGAGCAGATGAAGAAGCTAGAGGTGATTGAAATGAAGTGCCTGAGAGGGATGGTCAGATGCACACTGTGGGACAGATGAAGAAATGAGGATATAAGAGCAGAATCCAAAGTAGTTCCAATTGCAGAAAAGATCAAAGAGAAGAGATTACGGTGGTTCAAACACATGTGCAGAAAAGCAGAAGACAATCTGTTGAAGATGATTTGGGACAGACAGAAAGAAGGTAAGAGAAAACAAGGACATCCAGCAAAGAGGTGGAGGGATTGTGTGAATGAAGATCTGCGACAGTCAGGTATGAGTGTCAAAGAAGGCAGGAGTGTGGCACTGAATCGAGAGAGATATTGACAGTAAACACGATTCCCTGACCCCATGTGGAAAATGGGAAAAGGCGGGGGGTGATGATGATGATGATGATGATGAGTAAAGATTATGCTCCCACCACTTTCTCAATACATTGTGCTTGAGAGGATAGGCTGTGTATACATTATTATAAACAAATGTAAAATAAATAAATAGCAATAATTATTCTTTATATTCTTATGAAGCATATCAAGCTACTCTATGGCCATATCTTATATAAGAGCCATAAAAAATGTTTTGGTCAGACTAGTTAGCCAGAAAGATATAGCCTTCCTATCATTTCAGTTGTGTAGCTTAAAAACACTGAAGCTAATGAGACTGAGAGTGTATCACCGTCTTAACTAACCAAGCTTGTGTGCTCTGTTCAGCCAGCAAGGTCAATAGGATCATAGTATCATAGGAGGTTACTAAGATAATGGCCTTGGGGCCCTTACAAACCTAGCCAAGAGTTTATCCTCCAAAAGAAATCTCAGTCAGCACTGTTGCCCTTGTCAATGAGGGACACAGGTGAAACCCCTGGGACAAATTTGTGGTTTTCCATCCATCCATTCATCAAGGCTGTGCTTGAAGAAGGTCAGTGAGGTACTCTGCTTGACATTTAAGGGAAGTCTATTTCAGAGATGGGGCAGCCTCTGGGAGACAAACTTGTCTCTCCAGCAGGTTTTCTTAATATTAGATTTAGGCCTTTTGAGTGAGTAATGTGCGAGGAGTTAGACTTATGGATATGGAGCATCTCTAGTAGGACAGGGTCCAAGATTGCCTTGTAGGTGAGACACAGATCAGCTTTGAGCAATCTGTACAATACCAAGTAGAGTGATAATGGTTTGAGCCTGTCCGCATAGAACAGGTGCTGGAGGCCATGGAGTCTCTTTGTGAGGTATTTCTGTGGCCTTTCCAGTTGGTGCAAGTGTTTTGAGAAGTACATACCAAATGGGGTGTTTTACTTAATTATTGCCCTAATGAGGAAGGAGTAAAGAGAGGTAATAACCTCCTTTTTTCTGGATGCAATCCCTTTACTTATGAGATGAATCAAGTAAAAGGCTTTTCTGACTACTACCGCTACATGATGGTTGAATGTAAGATTGTTGTCAACCTATGTACCCAGGTCTCTCACATGTTGTGTGTTTAAGGGGTTGCCATTGATGTGGTAATTAGTAGGGGCCATGTTTTTGCTGAATGGTATGATAATATATTATTTTGCGTTTAACTTAAGGCCATGACTTTGACATCAGTCATTTGTTGCTGTGAGATCCTCTTGTAGTATGTTAACATCATTTGGGAGTCAATGACAGCACCCAACTTACAGTTGTCCACAAACTTGGTCAGCCACAGGCCTTTTGTCTTTGTCTGGACCTCTGAGAAGTAGATGCCAAACAGTAGAGGTCCCAGGACAGATCCCTGGGGAAATCCACTTGTGACAGTTCTGCTGGTGGTGGAGGAGCCTGTTTTAACCTTGTGGGTCCTATCTGTGAGCTAGTTGGCCACCCACGTGAGACAGGGATTTACATCAAGTTGAGTTAGCTTTTCGATCATGTCCAAGTGGGTTATTGTGTCAAAGGTTTTGGCCAAGTCAAGGTAAGCTGTATGTACTGACTTTTTCTCATCCAGGACCTTGGTGACAGTCTCAAAGAAGTCAAACAGGTTCAACAGCCAAGATCTGCCCTTGACGAATCCGAACCGGGTGGGGTCAAGTGCTGTAGATTGCCTATGCTCTTGTTTATGAGTTCCATAATAATATGCTCCATGGCTTTACAGATCAGACTTGTCAGACTAATGAGGCAATATTTTCCAGGGTCAGTAGTGGCACCACCTTTGTACAAGGGAATGAGAATGACAGTTTTCCACTCTACTGGAATGAAGCCTGTACTTAGGCTGTGGTTGAATAGGGTGCTCAATGGTGAATCTAGTTCTTGCTGGAGATGGTGCAGAATACAGCCTGGGATACTATCAGGTCCTATGGAAACTGTGTTCTTTGCCTTGAATAGGGTCTTTAACAGTTGATTTACAGAAATACTTTTCGATCATATCCAAGTGGGTTATTGTGCCAAGGGTTTTGCCCAAGTCAAGGTAAGCTGTATGTACTGACTTTTTCTCATCCAGGACCTTGGTGACAGTCTCGAAGAAGTCAAACAGGTTCAACAGCCAAGATCTGCCCTTGACGAATCCGAACTGTGTGGGGTCAAGTGCGGGGGGTGTGGGCAAGTATCGGGGATGTTGAATGGGCCTTTGGGGAGGGACAGGGGGGTGAAGTTTACACTGAACCTATCTGCTAGCAGGTTGGCTAAGTCAACAGGATCAGTGTAAGTGATACCATTAGGTCAGGCTCTGCTCACCAGTTTTTATAAAGTCCATGAGTAAATTCTAGAATAAAGTGGAGGCTACAAGTTCAACACACTGAGGCAATGAATAGTGGATGAGCTTCAGACATTGCTAAGTGGTTCTTTGATATTCGATGTTAAAATAATCCAGGTGGTACTTTTGAGAAGGCATGCTTTGCAGTGAACAGGTATATGCGTTGGAAAGTGGGGATGGTTTTACAGTGTCAGTCTTTTGCTATTGCATGTAAGGTCTAATGTAAACTATCTGAGAAACAGTGCTTAAAATGTTATCTGCTCTGCAAGGAAATACAGAAGTTGGTGGCAGTTAAAACTTCTTACTTTGTGTTTTAGTTTATCTTTATTAGCATCATGTTATCAGATTATATTTGGTCAGTGATGTTTCCCTCTCCTTTCTGTTTCAGTATGAATCATTTCTATTTGCATCTTGTCTGGAAGTCCACCACAATCTGCAGATTTTTTCAGGAATTAATTTCTCAGATTATGAAGATAGCATTTTGTATCTTCAGATTCTGCAACATTCATCCCTTTTGCGATTAGTATCACTATCTGCAATGTTACTTGAACGTCTTTATTACTAAGAGTATTGTGTTCATTTGTACCTTAGCTTTACCTTAGCTAATGTTTGGAAACATCTAGAGACATTTCACTTAGTTGTCTCCTCCTGAGTCTGTATGATGAGATCATATTCTCTTAGGAGTTGTAATGCAGATGGTAACTGCTTTGTTTGACTTCATTATGCTGATAGTTGCCCTTCTATGCTACTTCACATACACAGTCTGCAGATCGGTGATGAAATTACCACTTGATATATCATATTGTTATATTTTTAATTCCATTTTCATGCTATTTCCCTCCATCCTGATGCATATTCATAAATTGATATTCCCTGTATACTGCGGCTGTGGTGATCCTGCTTCTAGCTTTTCAGTGTTGCTGATGGCAATGACATGACTTGAGCAATGTGGCTAACCAGCTAACCTAGTGCCCTCCATATAAGTTCTAGAATATAAACCTCCTGCAGAATGAGCAAAACATTCAGTTTAAAGACTAATCCATTTACTCATGTCCAAATTAGTCAAGAGCAAAAAATGCAGCCAGGTAACATGCAGAGCCAAGGAGAAGAGTCCAAAAATAAATCTAAAGAAGTATACTAAACAAGGAGGCTACCTATTTTTTATTCATAACTGTTTAGGGGGGTGTATGTGTGTGGGGGGGTGCTTTAAGAAGATTACAAGAATTACTGTTTCACATTTCCTTTGCACTTTTTGTTGTTAGCTGTAAATGTGAAGCTTTTTTTTAAACAAAAAACATCTTCATTAAATTCTCACTCATGACATAGGCAAGCATGCATTTTTATAAATTAAAATGAACCATACTGACATACTTTCAGTTGCAAACATTATACATCACTTATAATCTATCCAGTCATTGTCAATCAAACATTACAAAGCTCATTCAATTCCAGTCTTCCCTTAAACCTCATTCCTCCTCCTGAACATTATTCTGCATGTATGTGGCCACAATTACATAGAAAAAAAATGGGAACTGTTGGAACATACATGCAGTTGTTTTATCTCTGTTACTATATTCACTACTTCTAGTACAGTTGGTTTAGACTTTGATTTCCAATTTATGGTAATTGCTTTTAAGGCAGCCCCTATTGTTTAATTCATCAAGGCCTTATTATGTCTAGGCAATTCCAAATCTGCATCATTGCTCAAAAACTCATTTCCTTAGTTACACCAATTTGTTCATCCAGTATTTCTGTTACGGTAGTCTCCAGAGAATGTTTAAATTTTAACTAGTAAAAACAAGATAGACCACCACGGCTAACATGTATAAAACTTTATTAGAAAAACAATAAAAACAATCAGAAGGGCACTAGGACCCACACCAAGTTTATCATTTCATTTCGCAATAATAAATCTTTAAAAAGAGAACTGTGCTACAAATATACCAAATGCAACAGTTTTCCTTTGTCGGATGGTAAATGTACTTTTCAATGTCGATCTTGTCAAGCATGCAAACATATTTTGATTATAAGCTTATTTTCATCCCTCTTTGTGCTATCAAATCCAGTTTGACTTTTATTCTGACTGCAGGAGTTTGAATGTGATGTATTATGCAAAATGCCGGGTGTGCAGCAGTTTTTTATGTAGGATAACAAACCGGATGCTGAAAGAAAGAATACTTAAACATTTTGGGGACATTCACAACAAAAAACTTACAAATACTAGCTAAACATGTATCTGATTCTGGCTCTGCTCATTGTTTTAAATTTACTGTTTTAGAGTGTACTGAATATACCATTAGAGGAGGGGATATCAGAAATATTACTGAACATGCTGAACTTAGGTGGATTATTTTATTAAAAGCATATTCACCCCCTGAATATTAATGTTTTTACCAAATCAGTTTTACAAACAAGTGGCTTAAGACATTGATTTTGTAATTCTTTAGAATGGTCTTATGAATGGTTTTGCACTACCACTTCCTGAGTGGCCATGTGACCTGATTGGTTTTTCTGATTGGGTAACTTGTACTTTTAACAGCGCTACAGTTTGATGGTGTATTATGGTCTGAAGAAGCACCCTCCAGGTATGAAAGCACTTACCTTTTACTTTTTGTTTTTTATTGTTTTTCTATTAAAGTTTTCGATGTGTCAGCTGTGGTGGCCGAGCTTGTTTTTACCAGTTGGATTGTATTTTGTGCTAACTCCAACTTCATTCATGTGGCATCCTTCTGTTGTTTGTTCAATTTTTAAAGCCTTCCAACTCATACACTTCCAAAAAATATGTTCCCAATTCCCTCTTTCTTCCCCATCACACCTCCAACATTTGCAATCTACCTAAGGAAAAATTCTTTGGAGTCTGCTTGGGTTATAAAAATACCTGCAAACACTTCAAGCAAAGATTCTACATCATCTAGACTTTGTTGCATATTTGAGAGCCATTCATATATTCCCCCATTGTTTCTTTGTGTATTGCTTATCCACTCTATCTACTGCGAATGTTCTTGCTTTGATGAAATTTGAATTAGCATGACCAAAAGGTTATTTTTTTTTCAAAACAGTAAGCCTAATTTTAATTTTATGCTGCCTGCAATACTCTGGTTGCAGTCAACAGTTATATGTCATAACCGACTAAAGGGCAACATAACAAATACTATTACCTAGCTTGTGTTAGTAACAGGCAAAACTCCTTTAGCACATTTTATGGCAACTCAGTTGTGCACAATGCTAAATGCAAAACAGACTGGATTATTCAGATCTGACACAGTCATTTCATCCACTGATGATGGTCACTGTGTTGCTACAGTGAATGCAACAATGTGCTTGTTGCTATATTTTTTGATAACATGGCTATGGTTGCTGTGGGGGTAATGCTCAGGAAGTTGGTCAACATTAATCAGCTGAAATTTATTCCAACAATTAACTTTGTTTTAATTGTAGATGAGATTTCATCTGTGGTGTCCTGAGCAACTTCTTGTGGTTAAACATTCTTCTGTTTGGTATGAGCAGGACTTTATCCACATAAAGACTTTCTCTTGTGCTTCGGAGTAATGCTCAGGCACACCTATGACAATAAAACAAAATGTTCAAAATGATTATAGTATAAAATGTTGCGTTAACAAATGCATGTACTTTCATAAATGCAAGCCTGTGCACTCATTTATAAGCTCTCTCTATATGTACCCTGTGGCCAGTCAATGCCCAATCTGTGTTTGATAATAAAGTGGCTGCAAGTATGTTCTGCTCATTGTGTAAGCTTTTTTCAAAGTATACAACATAAAATGAAAAAAGTGGGGATGGGTTTTTCGATGGCTGATTAGGAAGAATCAAAAAACTTAAACTAGTGGTGAAATCCAGATCTGAATATATGATAGAGCTACATGATTTAATTATTATGGAAAGTTGATGCCTAACCATAGTACAGCGAATGTCTGGACAAAAGCCAAAGATAATGAGGAAAACAAAGGCCCAAAAATAGGGACATATTTTAAATATTGCTCTTATAAACTTAGAAAGGTGACAGAATAACAGGTTTTGATTTAACATGCATTTCCGAAGTATATGAAGTCTGAAGCTCAAATGCCAAAATGTCATTATTTAGTGACTTTACTTGTCAATGATTTACCAGAAAGCAACACATTTTATGAGGAATAGGCCAAAAAATATAAGGCAAATATCTGGACATTTTGTGAAAATCAGGGGAGTTGAGAGGTGTTGTGCCACTGTGTATGGGGCTGCACAGTACATGTTATGGCAGTGGAAATGACTGGATCAAAATGCTTTTACAAAATGCAAAGAAATGCTGATGTAATAAGGTGTTGGTACACTGTGATCAAGAATTATCATTTAATTTTAATGGAGTAGGTGAAATGATTCAATACACCATGCGTGCTCAGGGAATGATATACTGACTGCATATACCATGAGAACTCTGACTCTTAATGCGAAAAAGTATTCCCAATCAAAAAAAGAAATGCATACTTTACTTCTCAGAGTGACAAAATCATGTCAATACCTCTTGGGTAAACAACGTTGGCCATAAACCTTTGTTAACTTTCTTTGGTGAGCAGACAGTGTGTCTGCAATGGGAGCAACAAGAATTCGGAGGTGGGCTAAAATGTTGTCATCCTATGATAATCAAAGTACACAGTGCCCATTAACTACCTACATATAACAATATAATATTCTAACAGAATAGTATTCTATCCTCCCTCCAGCACAGATACTTAAACAGCATTGTACAACTTTTCATAACTTATACTCAATAACATTAAGTCACTCAAATACTCCAGTTTTAGTTCCCCAACTCCTGGTTGGTTCTCCAGTTACCAATAGAACATTTGCAGTAAAAATACAAAAACAGTCTATCACCTCCTCTTAAAACTATTCCTAGTATTCCTCAAGGTTCGATCCTAACCCATCATCATCTCACTATTCACTGACTTTAAACTATCCAATTATATCTCCTAAACTGATGACTTGTCTCCTCTGAGACTGGTAATGATTACAAAAAATTCTTCACAATCTGCAATACATTCTGAATGACTTGCTTCCCTGGTTACTGGAAAAAAAAAACTCAGAATGAATCCTATAATAGACTAAGATGATATGTTTTGGGTCCCCCCCTCAAAAAATCATCAACAAACACCCTCCTCTGAAAACTCTCCTTGTCTAAAATAATCAAGACATTTAATGCATATTAGCCTTCATGTATTTAGGAACAGCGCTTGATCCCAGCTTCAATATGTCATTACATATGAACAATTTAAAAGCTAAGATCAACTCACTGCTGTTTGGTTGTCATGCCCATATCCCTAAAGGTAGAATTGATAGACAAAAGCATTTTTAACCTCAGCTGGAATATGCCTTGCCATTACTTACCTATTCCTACTAGAAATACCTTATATCTGTTATTCACTAGGTTATTTAAGCATAGTGAGATTCCTCAAACTTAGAGACATGCACTTGTTAAATTCATTTTTAAGGGGAAAGGGGAATAGGATAAAACCAGAGTCATACAGACCTGTGAAATTCCATGTTGTGGAAAATAATGGGGAAGGTTATTTTGGATAAATTATTGTCACAGCTGGAAAGGTTGGGACTTGAAACCATACATCAGGAGGATACATGTGTTGAAAATTGATTTATAACTGCTTGTAACATGATGTTCTATAATAATATAATAAAAGCTACAAATGAAAAAAAATGTGCTGAGAGTTCAATATATATATATATATATATATATATATATATATATATATATATATATACACACTCAGAATCTGTCTTTAATAAGGCCATATAAAAACACTGATCAATAAATTAGAATAACTAGGTATTAATGTAATATTGACAAGATGGACAGCTGCATGGCTTACAAATAGGATATGGCAAGTATCATACAGAGACAATTTGACAGGTGAAATTCTATGTTACAGTCAAGATGTCCTAATGGGCTCCACCCTAATCTCATAGTTATTTATGTTGTATCTTTCAGATATATATTTTTCATCTTAGGTGTTCTATGGACAGTATGAAGATGCGTTGAAATTGGGTAAACTAATTACATATGTTACAGGTAGAGGATGTTTGCAAAAGAACTTGACTAAATTGACTATTTGGGCACAGATGAAAAATACATCATAAATGCATTAAAATAAGCATATGAGACTTGGAAGCCATTGACTGAAGGGTAAATATTTAATACAGCATACTGTGATTGAAACTGTGGATTCATTTAAGGACCAGGTTACACAGTTAGATACAGATTTGAGTGTTTCTGATTATACCAATCAATTGGTTAATTATAGTTATAAAACTATAGATTGTGATAGCCGCGGTGGTGCAGTGGTTAGAGTTGTTGCCTCACAGCAAGAGTTTCTCCCATTTGATTATCGGCTGGAGCACCTTCTGTGTGGAGTCTGCATGTCCTCCCCATGGTTGAGTGACCTTTAAAGACATGCAGGTAGGTGCGTGCATGTGCCTTCTTTAAAGGTTGGGTATCAGGCTGGCAACTTGGCACCGTAAAAAAAAATTCCACTGACAATCATTAGCGGACCAGAGTTCCATTGTGGTGATCCCTAACCAGGAAAAGCCGAAAGACATTAGTATAAAAGTATAGATTGTACAAAAATATTTGCATTGCTTGGAAACCAGAATTATGAAATCATTGTTTTTAAGTTACATGATACCCAAATTAGATTATATAATAATAATATGGACACTTTATAAGAAAACTAGTATTTGTAAATTGGAAAGAGTACACCAGAAATATGCCAAGAGCATCTATGGATGTGAAAATTTAAGTTATTATGAAAGATCAAAATATCTGAACTTGAACAGTGTCTAATATAAATACTTAAGAGCAGACTTTATTCAGGTATGTTGGAGACAACTACCTCAAGGAATGTTTAGGGCTATCATAAATTGGTTCTCTGAGAGAGTAACCAATACAAGGAATACACTACCAATTTATATTAAAGTAAGCACTGGTTTAGATACTTTTAAGAACAACTTGGATATGTATTATGAGATTCACTGTTTTGATATATTGGCAGGCTAGAAGGGCATTATTGTCTGTGCCTGAAATATTTATATGTATATATGTATGCATATGTGTATGTATTACAGATCTACAAACACTCTCAAAACAATCTGCCATTTTATCCTGCTTTTACCCCAAAACAGAAGACTACTACTTAACATTTCAATGAGCCAAGTGGATACTACTAAAGAAGTGACCAAAACTGCATTATTGGAGGAAAGGGATGGACAAAGTGGACTCAAAGGGAGACAAAAGTTAAGAGCCATGAAGAAAGAATATCAATCTTAGGGACTTTGAATGCATTAAAAAAACTTTAAGGTAAAGCCTGACTGTAAGTTAGGATGACAAGGAAGGCAATAACACCAGTTTGACATTTTCGCAAAAGTTAGAAGTCATCGATTCAATCTCATTGATTTACTGTGTAGCACAGTTCCAGTCTTGGCTGCAGAATCATGTAACCTGAGGCTGCAAATAAGTTAAAATGTGACTCTTTTTTTCTAGCTAGCAAGCTGTTACTACTCCATCATGAGTAAGAATCTGTTCATGCTGAAGACAGGGGAAAATAAAAGTCATGAGATGGTGGCACAACCAGTGTCATACAGGAAAGAAAAGAGAAAAGTAATTTTTAACATTGCTTCCCGATTTTGGAAAGCTGAAGCTTATCCTCCCCTTACTTTATACAACACCCATGGCTAAGCTGCTATTTCACCACTTGAAATGTATATAGTAGTCTAGTTTGTTCATAGGTTCATAGATTAGTACTAGGCTAACTGCCCTTGTGGACTGTTTTAAGCCTAGCCAATTACCCCATGTGAGAATCAAACCCTGCACCTTGTTTCTGTACGGTAAACACCTTAACCATTATGCCAATCAGCCACCTGATCTAGAAATGTCAGTTGATAGTTTTGCCATAAGAAATATTGTTAATAACAACTGGCATATCATAAAGGAAAATACTGATTTAGTAAAATCTTTAGGGGAGAAAACCATGTTTGTTTATAAAATAAATATTTTTAAAAACCTTATTAAGTAGTGATACTAGTAAGGTGACAATACCATATACAGAAAAAATTAAGGGATGTATAAATGTGGTTTCTGTACATGTTGGTTTATTTATGAAGGAACTTATTTATTGTTAACACACCTGAATTTAACTGTTTATAGTACTGGGAGATTTGATTGTAATAGCATAGTGGTTTACATTAATATATGTTCAGGTTGTCCAGCATTTTACATTGGAATGACCACAAGGGAACTTTACATGAGAATAAAAGAACATGTTAGAGCTATTAAAAATAAGGAACTTGACAATGCTCTTTATAGGCATAGTTTGACTTGCCAACATTATAAAAAGGTATTTGTTTTATGTGCTTGAACAGTTACCTAAAGTTATGAGAGGGCGTGATTACAAAAATGATTTAGAAAAACGAGAAACATCTTGGCAAATTAAACTGATAGCTGATGAACATCCAGGGCTAAATGGGGATGTAAACATAAAATGTTGTTTAAAAGATCATAGACTTAAAGTAAAATCTTATGAAGTCAATAGTAGCTAGCTATGTTTTTAAACTCAACTTTAATATTGTTAATTAGTTTATTGTATTAATTATTCTATTAGTGATTGTATTGAATGGTACTTAAAGGGAATGCTTTTGAATGTAACTGTTGCTTTCTGAAGAAGTCCTGTTGGATGAAAAGCAGAGAAATAAAGTGTATATGCTTAAAGACTTTGACTACAGTTCTCCTGGTTTCTACTCTAGTTCGTGATTATTTTAGTTACTATTTCACCACTTGCTACTAATGCAGTGTTTTGTCTTTTCCCTTTACAGGATGAGGAAATGGGCCCTCCATACTGCTATACACCACAGCAGGTACTCTGCTTGCTCTGTCAATACTCACACCTCTACTCTGAAATGCTTGGCAGCTTACAAATGCACACAATATAAAGTGATCAGACCAGAAGGTTACACTCATTCCATTCATCAAGTTTCTTCTTTGTCTTCTGCTTTGCTAGGTATAACATTTTTGTTTAGGCTTCAATAATTTACTTAAAGGAAAGCTCTACCTCTTCCTTCAGCTTTTCTTCCTACAATATGGTTCTAGTATTTTTAGGTTCTGGAAAACTGACTGTAATTTATAAAACTCTGATTTCATTTCTTTGGAATCAAAGGAAGGGAAAGCTCACCCATTTTAAGCTTAACTTCTCATATACATTGGCAGAGGAATTTGTCTCCACTGACATGACATACCACGACTGCAGGAAAATGTGTAGCTTTCCATGTTAGTTACTGCCCACAAGTGTATATAGACAATCACAGTCCTGCTGAGGTCAGCAGCTGCTATTAAAAAAGTCAGTGTTGTGAAACTGTTTTACATTGCATTTTTGCAGCTCCTGGGCAGTTCTGTCCTGGGAGGTGTGAATGAAAAATGACAAATATATCGATATTTTACAAGAACAAATATTTTCTGACTTTTTCCAAATATCACATAAAGCTGTGTTGCTACATTTAAGGCATCTTAATATTTTATAAATTAGTATAAACAACCAACTTTATACATCACAGAGTATTTAGCCCCAATTCAAAAAAACTTGCACTTACAGTGAGAGCAGGTGTTTTGAAATCTGGTCCCTGTAATGTGCATTTTTATAGATAGACCTTACACTGAAGTAAGTCACTTACACTGAGATCAAGTCTTTTGGGATCAGGGCAAACTTACACTGAGAGCAACTCTTGGAATCTGTCACTTTATTTGGTAATAAGATGAAAATAATTCTTTTTTCATTTGATGATGGCATGGTTCTGCACAATCTCAAGTTTCAGTAAGAATGTCCCTTATTGGGCAGCAAAAAGTGGCAAATCTAATAGTCGACCACATTGTTTTGTATAGGATATGTTATGTAACTGCAGCAGATTTATAGAAAGCAGTGTTAGTCTTAAACACACAACTACTGATTTCTTATGCTCAAGGATTATAGTTTTGATGAGATGGGAAAATGTAATGAGCCCCCGTTTAAAAAAAATCTCATAATACAAATTCAAGAACAGATAGTTGTGTCTTTTGTACTATACTTGTAAAATACTTTTGAGCAAAAACACCAAGCACATTAGCATATTTCTCCAACAGTCAGGATAACAAAATACAAAAAAACGCACTCATCTTCCTTTTACTGTGTAGGACACTTGTGAATAGCAGGAGCAGTTCTTTGAAGTGTTGATTAACAACTCCTGGATTGCAGTGGTATCTTTGACATCTTAGGAAAAGTGTGGGGGAAGGTTTATCTGTGCTTATATAACTTTAAAATGGTATTCTTATGAAAGTCTGCAATTTATTTACTTTCTTCGGCCATGTCTGTATAACTGCTGCGAACAGCTTATAGCTAACTCTGAGAAAAATGTATGTAATGATCGTTCAGGAAAAAAATACAAGCACTCCTGCTGTAAGATGACTGATTCATGCTGCTACAAATGTATTTCAATGGAACAGAAAGATATAATCAATTTATTATGTCTAGCATGACTCATACAAAAGGGACATAAATGGATTCTGGGAAGGGAACAAGAAAGGACTAAAACAAGAACATGTTAATATGGCAGGCCCCATGTTTCCTATTTTCTGGAAGAAAGTATTAGCATTTTATAAGAAACACCTAGTGAAATTTACAAATTTTGATGCATTAAAATAGCCTGGAAAACAAACACAATGAAAAAATATTTTTATTTTGAGTTCCAAGATGGAATTTTCCTTTAAAGATAGTAAAGTTTCACAGAGTAGAAGAAAGCAAGGCAATGGGCATACAATTTTCACTACAGAATTATTTGTTATTTGCAGATGCGGGTGTTGCAGAAATACTCAATGGAATATATGGATATCCACAAATTAGGAAGATGCACTTAGTTATCTGAAAAAATCCAGCTCAGTAAGTCACTCCTTGTCTCTGCGTATTTTCAATAATAGTCCTACACCACATGATCAAACACACTTTGCTCAGATGCTCTGACACTGATCTCTCTCTCTCTCTCTCTATATATATATATATATATATATGTGTGTGTGTGTGTGTGTGTGCGCATGTGTGCGTATGTGTGTGTGTGTGTGTATCTATAGGAGTAAGTTGATCAAAACATACATATCATAGATAATAAAAACATTTATCCAGCACAAGACATACATATCTTTATTTATGCACATTCTATGTATGTCATGAACACATTTATCCACACACTATGTGATTCATAAACTCCCTAACCAAAGAGTCCAAAATCTGCATTAAAACCCTATCTTAACAATGGTTAAGGTAAACAAAAAAAAAACCACGAAAACATGAAACTACAGAGATTCCATGCACTTAAAATAAACACTGGACTCCCACAAACCAGCTAGCTCCAACTAAATCAAACCACTAGATCACAAATCTGATTTTAGATAAAAAAGTATCTATAACTAGACAAAATAAAAATAGAATTACAGTCAGATAATTAGAAAATGATATTGATGGCAAAATATATGACTAAACTAAATAACATTAAATTACCTAAAAACTTTATCAACGTAATAAATTTTAACAAACCCTTACTTACTTGGCAGCTTATAAAATATGTTAGAAATCACTGCTGAACAAAAGTAGAAAACAAATCATGATACATAAAATATTGTGTATTACTAAGTATTACTAAAGAATGCATTTCAGAATGAGTGGTTTGCTGTGTTCCCATATCCTATAGTACAAGATATTTCATGTATCACACAAACCAAAGACGTGTGCATTCCAGTGTATTTCATTTGGCTTTTTGTAAAACTATGTTGCAGTACAAGTTTCCTTTAACTTCATAAGACACTTGATGTAATACAGAAAGTATTTCAGTGAGCAGAAACCTTAACATTAGAGACTCCCCCACCCCCCTGCAGCAACAATTTCTGATTCTCAGATGCCCTAACCCTAAAGTTTGTCAGTAATTGGAGCCTAAACATAAAGTGATGTCCTGCTGGATGAGATACTTGGTAATGAAGACAGATGCGTGTGTGTGTGTGTGTGTGTGTGTGTGTGTGTGTGTGTGTGTGTGTGTGTGTGTGTGTGTGTGCAGAAGAATGAGTGTGGGTGAATGAGTGAGAGCATCCGTAAGTTCCATTGACTGTGTCAGGGGGGCTGCTTTGATGTTGAGTGGATGGATGTGTTTGTGTGTGTGTGTGTGTGTGTGTGTGTGTGTGTGTGTGTGTGTGTGTGTGTGTGTGTGTGTGTGGGTGTCTGAATGCATGTGTGAGTATGGGGGGATGCAATTGCCAACATGATGCATGGATGACAGGTGAAATACCACAACTATCAGGTCTGAAAGTGTTAGTATTAAACATGAAGCAGAAAATATACCCCAGAACTGCCTCCTGTACTACTAATGAAGAGACGCAGCTCCTAAATGCTATATCCCATGCATGGCTCCCCACCAATTATCTATGGTATGATCCCAGTTATTCTCATTAGGGGTACTTTATAATTAATGACCATGGGGATGGGTAAGGCCAATCTATATCAAATGGGACAGGTTATCTAGAGCACAAAAAGAGAAACTAGCTAGGCTTAAAATGGTTCATCTATGAACCTAAGGTGGATTCAGGGATATGCTAATGAGTCAGTAATGAAGTATTTCTCATTGCAGCCATAGATGTGTCTGAATTCCATCTTCTCACCATCATGTAGGCAGGCAATGTATACAAGCAGTGATAATTTTTCTGAATCCTAGGGTATGTTAACTGTCTCCTTCTCCTGAATGTAGCTTTAGGTAGTTTGCAAAGACTTTTTTAAATAGGATATCTCTGGAATGTACTCTAGATATGAGATATTTTGCATTCCTCTGTTATACTGTCAGCTTATTTATTTATTTAGTTATTTTTGGCATATTTTAGTAGTGCAGTAAATGAGAATGAATTAGTTTTATAGTTTAGTTTTAAGCTATTAATTAAATGTTGTTAGTTTAGCTAGAAATGGGTCCATTTTGACAGCGGTACTGTTTTTAGACTGGTTAGTAGGAGGCACTGTTTTAATTTTTATTCTATTTTAACATTTTTCTTTAAAACATTAATTTCTAGGCTGCTGATTTAAGTTGCAATGTTATTTGTGTGGCATTGTGCTGCGGTGTTGTGAATAAGTATATTTTGTCTTTGCAATGTGTGAAGTTAAGTGTGTATAAATTATTTTACATTTATGTGATTTAGACATGTGATCACTGTTTTCTTTATTTTACTTTTTAGTGAAATTATCTATTTATTAGTAATTACTTCCTTTTATCTTAAAAAAACATGGTTTCTGTTAAGGGAGATGCACAGTCACAGCCATGTGGTCTTTGACCAATGAAATTTTCATGTCAATGGACAAAGGCATGTTATCTGGTACAATTTTTCTAGACATCACCTGATCCTTTGAGTTGGTCAGTCTCTCCTGTCTTATAATTCACCTTTCATAACTAGGCATTATCCCTAATGTCATCCCTTCATTCCAAAATTCTCTGACTAACCACCAATCCTCAGTGAACTATAACTCGTTTTTTCCTCTTTCTCTCTCCTCCCAGCTACACAAAGGTGTACCTCAAGGATCTATTCTTGTCCCTTTCTGTTCTCTATACACATTGGTGAACTTCCACTTGATTTTCCTTACCTTACTCTCATTCTATATGCAGATGACATGGTCCTTTACCTGCTCCATCCACTCCCTAACCACCTTACAGGAAGATTTACAATCTGATTTAAATCATCAAAGTGAATGGGACTACAACTAAAATCCTCATAATAAATACATACAAAACTAAATCTATGCTTTTTGATAATGAACATAAAACTCAGCAGATCCAGGAAAACGTTAACAATCTATAATCACAACAACCATCCCTTACAGCAAGACTCTTCTTTCAATTATCTTGGTCTCTGTTTAGACTCTTCACTCATACTGCCACATGCATCTTGATTATACACATAAAAATGAATTTCCTACTTTTATAGGCACAAATCCATCCTCTTTTCTCTCACATTCCACCAGATCTGTAAAACTGAAGGGAATCTTACTCACTCAACTCAAATTCAGCCTCCCTGTTACATTAGCAGCCTCTACTAAAATCACTACCACTATTCAAACACTAGAAAACAAAATATGTAGATTTATTACACACTGTCCAAAAATGAACACCTTGTATTACACTAAAAAAAGGCAAACTGACTCCCAGTTGACCAAAGTACTACCTGCACCTAGGATCACAACCGTTTGTACTTCTGCATGAAAATATTCTCCCTCCTGTAATCTCAAAACTAGTTAATAAGAGATACCACCAGATACAACCTAAGAACCTAAAATACTCTCCCTCCTGTAATCTCAAAACTAGTTAATAAGAGATACCACCACCTATGACCCAAGAATCTAAAATACTCTCCCTCCTGTAATCTCAAAACTAGTTAATAAGAGATACCACCACCTACAACCTAAGAACCTAAAATACTCTCCCTCCTGTAATCTCAAAACTAGTTAATAAGAGATACCACCACCTACAACCAAAGAACCTTGAACCACTCACACCCTAACACAAATAACATACTGCAAGCTACATATCTTTGACCATGTGTTCTCAATTCTTGGGTCCAAGCTGTGGGAGTCCCTCACACTGAAATTAAACAATCAGCCTTTTATTCCAAGTTCTGTTTTCTATGAAAATCATATTTAGTTAATCAAGCAGAATGCATCTGTTACCCCTCAGGTCACACCACTTGTCTGGTTTAAGTCTACTCCACTGTAACTCAACCACTAAGATCCTGCTCCTTTTCAGATCTCCAATTTATTTAATTCTAATGTTTCAAGTATTTTGAAACTTCAGTACATATTGTAAATGAATACATTTAATTTACTGTTTATCCAAAGCATTACTCTACCATTATACTTTTTATTGTCATTTATGTACCATTGTAATCTTGTCTGTTTTGTACATCTGGTCAGTTTTTGACTAAGACTAAAATCGGTTAGATTTGATCTATATTTTGCCCTTGTAAACAAATTCAAATAAATAAATAAATAATTAAATTTGAGTTTAATAAAGTTAATTTATGTAGGCTAAAGTGTTTGGAATTATATGTTGCCTGAATTTTCTGACTGCAATGCTTGAAATTTGCTTTAGTATTTAGTGAATAGTGTAAACAAGACAGGCTTGGAGGAATCCGAGGACATTTGATTTAAGGATCACATGTCTACAATTAAGATAATTGGTGCAATAAGTAAAAATAAAATATGCTGGGTTTAGAAAATTAGTTTTTCAGTGACAAACTGAAGCCACAAATTCCAGACTGAGTTCCCTAATTCTACAAATAGTTAATTAATAACAGCAACCACATGCTCTTTAGTTCCATTTATCCATGCTTTTTTAGGTTAAAGCTACTGTTTTATATTAATTTCAATGGGTTGTGGTAACTTCATATGCCTTGTATAGAATACAGCTTCACTTAGTTGCCGAAGACTAATCTGCTAGTCAAAAGTTTTCCAAATGGACGAGGGTTCAGCTCTTTGATTTATCCACACTTATTTTCTACTCCCTGTTACTATTCCCCATAGAAAATCATGATCAGTGGGATTTCTATTTACATATGGACAGTAATAGTGGTGTGTGTGTGTGTGTGTGTGTGTGTGTGTGTGTGTGTGTGTGTGTGTGTGTGTGTGTGTGTGTGTGTGTGTGTGTGTGTGCTCTTATTACTTATCCCTTTGTTTATGTGACCATGGAGTTAAAAGTTCGAAGGATGTGGATGGCTTGAAAGTGTTACATCCAATACACATTGTCATTGCTATCACATCTTTTATTCAGTGAATAGTTTCCATTGTAAGGGTCAACACACACACATACACACACACACACACACACACACACACACACACACACACACACACACACACACACACACACACACACACACACTTAATCTAACCCTCATTTAATCGACAGCAAATGACTAACTGCATAATGTCGACACTGCACAATATCAGCAAAGTAAAAATATCTGAAGATAAAATACTGACAAAATGGAACTTATACTAAAGAGTTTATGCCCTCTCCCCACTGCTGTGTGACCTTGGAGCTGGTATATATAATAAGCAGGTGATGTGCAGGGTGCAACCCCACATGCAAAAACATTGACAAAATGTTGTTTGATTTTGTCAGTTTTTTCAATGTTTTTCTATGAGGTTAAATTTTGTCACAGTTTTCAATTTTTTTTTTGTGGGGAGAAGCCACACCCAGCACCCTCCACACTCCCTGCTAATTATATATATCAACTCTGAGGTTGCACAACAGTGGGGAAAGTGTAGAAATCCTTCCATACTATGTAACGTCCATCTTGACGATATTTTTTGTCAATATTTTGTAGTTTAGATATTTTAATGTTTTGCTCTAGTTATAAGATGTTATGCAGCCAGTCTTTTGACTGTCGATTAGAGGAGGGTTAGATTATATGTAGGTTACTCATACATAAATATGTGCACAATTACATGCATATGTACATGGTGTTAATTTGGTTTACTGTTCATTTTGCCATGAAGGTGAACTGTGATATTTTTTACTGACAGCTCATATTAGAGCCTGCTTATTTTCTTGACAGAAGTAAGTGGGTTAGTGTAAAGGTAGGAGTGTATGAATTGAAGGGTTTGCAGTTTACTGTTAGAGTAAATGCAAGGTAAAGAGATAGTTTTAGCGTGTGGGCATTTATGATGTATGGTGTGTTCTTTTCTGTGTGTATGTGTTTATATAAATATATATATATATATATATATATATATATATATATATATATATATATATATATATATATATATATATCTAGAGAGAGACAGATACACACCATACATGTATCTGTATCTACAGATATATATATATATATATATATATATATATATATATATATATATATATATATATTTATATATCTATAGGATTGATTAATTTGGTCAAAACTCCCAGAGTAGATGATCAACAGGTGTTTAAGATCGACAGTCTCTGGGGTGATGAGGTTATGGAATATGCCCCTTCCCTGGGGATTGTGTGATCTTAGAGTTAGTATATATAATTAGCAGGAGGTGTGGGGGTTGCAGGTAGTTTGACCTCTTGCAAAAATTATGCAAAAAAAATGTCTTTTTTTAACTTTTAGTTTGCACGAGGAAAGGATTTTCCTCACAAGAGTAGTGCACTGTCAGTGTTTGCATTGTTAGCCTTTTGTAATTAACACAGTACAGGATAAAAACAGGTAAAGCAGAGCTCATAAAACAAGTAAAATCCAAACAAACAAACAAAAAAATGAGCTATTCCAATGCCAAGAAATTTATTTATTTATTTATCCTTTGTTGACCGGGAAAGTCCGACTAGGTTCTACAGAGCCTGTTTTCAGTGGACGCCCGGGGAGAAATGCTCCAGATGCATGTCTTTGGAATGTGGGAGGAAACTGGAGTACCCGGAGGAAACCCACGCGAACACAGGGAGAACATGCAAACTCCACAAAGAAGAAATTTATTAAAACAACAAAGCTTTCGGATAAAATCCTTCTTCAGTGTACAATAAAACACAACTAATGAGGTCTTTATACACAAAAAGTCAAAGGGCACAGCCAATCTAATAAAACAGCCAATTAATTTAAAAATTAAATGTTAAAGAGACAGCATTTAAAAGAAATCATTGTAAACAAATTGGACTTTAATTAACAACAAATGATCCTTTGTTCCATATGACTTTCTTTTATTACCCACTTGTTCTATTGCCATGACTGAGTTTTCTTCTAAATGACTATAAACTCTGACTGCATCCATTCCAATGTATAGTTTATAGGTTGTTGGATAGCAAGTTATTAGTCTATACTTTTTAGGATAGCTAGGAGGTTCGCTCTTAAGCAGGAGCATTGTTTTTCCTGTTGTTAACCAGGCTGGTATCTGTTTGGAGTGCACAATAGTCCTTACACATGGCTAAACCTTCATGTTGTTGTTGTTGTTTGTCTTTTGGCTTTTCCTGGTTAGGGGTCGCCAAAGCGGAACTCCGGTTCGCTAATGATTGGCAGTAGATTTTCACGAACGCCGAGGTTCCAGCTCGACATTCAACCTTCAACGAAGGCACACCCATTTACGCATGTCTTTTGAATGCCCACCTAACCGCGGGGAGGACATGCAGACTCCACACAGAAGACACTCCCTCCACTCCAGCCGAGAATCGAATGGGAGAACATCTTGCTGTGAGGCAGCAATGCTACCGCTGCACTACAGCTAAACCTTCATGTAAAGATGTTAATACTTTTAGCCAGAAGTTAGGTGCTGCATCTGGGCCTGGGATTTTCCAATTAGGAGCTTTTTTTAAACTTTGCCTCAACCTCTCTGGCTATTACTTCATCCCATTTCATATCCTGTACCTTTGAACTTCTTATTCTTTATTTTACTTCTTCTATCCATTTAGCATATTTGTTATGTTCCATAGGATCTTCATAAATACTTTTGCAAAATGTGTCTATTTCTTCTTGTTTGGTACTGTTTCAATTCCTTTTACCTTGTTTCCCAGTTCTCTATGAAACTTATTTGGGTCATCATTAATTTTCTTATTTTGTACTTTTCCTTTATATTTATCTGCACATCTTCTATGTTTTTCTGCCTGTGTTGATATTTTTAATTATTTGTGATAGTACATGATAGATCCTGATCTATTCTGAGACTGTGCATTGTTTTTACCACGTCTGTCTTTAACAGCAGTTTTGCTGATCTGTTCCCTCTTCTGTACTCTTTTATCAGTGACACCTCTTGTCTTAATTGTATTATAGTTTTCTCTATTTGGTTCTTCCATGCTGGCATTTGATTTCTCCCCTTCTTTTGTTTTACTGCCCTGTGTTTTTGTGGTAAGACTTTATCTGTTATTAATTTAGCTGCACAATAATAGATTACGTCTGTTATATTCCATGAAGCTCCATGAACAGTCCTAATTACTGTGTTCATTTGCTTTATCAAACTTTTAACGTTTTGGGTTTTATTGACATTTTGTAGTCTGTTTCTTTCATTGAGCTTAATATGTCTGTCCATCTCTGTAATGAGCCGGCTTTACTCCTGGGCAGTAACTAAGGTGTCTCAATCCTGATCACTGTCTCTGGTAAGGGAGTGTCACTAAAAGCAGGGATAGAAATATACAATTTTTCCTAAGAGTACACTGGGAGCAGGTTCCAAACCTGGGACTGGACTATATTCTTCATTCCAGGTCCCCAAATGAGTCTCTTCTCTAACCACTGCAGAGCACAGTGTCCCATTTCTAGGTATCTGAAACACTCACTCTTAAATTTATTTATTTATCTATTTTATATTTGTTGACCAGGTTAGTCTGACTGAGCTGAGTATCCCATTTTCAGCTGAGACTCAAGGATAAAAGCTCCACAGTAAATACAGTTTGTTATACAGGAAAATAATAGATAAAAAACAATAAGTAGTATACAATATATACATATGATGCGGGTATAGTTATACACAAGTAGTTGGGAAAGAGGTTCTGAATAAGAAGAAATAATACAAATGCAAAAATACATTTTTTGATAAACAGCAAAAATTACAAAAATAAATGTCTGATATTCACACTTATATACACTCTTGGGAAAGACTGATACAGATTTACCTGCTGTGTTCCTTTGTCCAAATTACAAGGTAACAGCTGCCACCAGTCAGATACCACAATACCCTTCAAAAGGGTGTTGAATTATATTGGGTAAAATAGATATTTTTACAAATGGTAGCATGTAACCCAAGCAGTAAGGCTTTTTGGAGTGGCCTAGGTGTTATCACAATAGGCATAAACACTCTCAAGTTTTTAAAAATATTAAGTAAATAACCAGCCACAATGAGAGGTAGTAAAACAAATAATAATAAATAAAAGGATTTAAAAAATGCAAAAACTGAATAACCGATTCCAATAAACATCAGAGTTTCATACACAGGAAATATGAAAATAATACTGTAGAATAGATCTCACATTGATTTTAGAAAACCACTAACTATCTAGCTGTAGTTCCCTTACATCTGAAGATTAACTGTCCCTATTTAATTCAACAAATCTCTTACTTCTGCAAGGTAAGATGAGAAATTATGTCCACACTCCAGGCTGTTGCCTGTCCTCAGCTACTAGAACAACTAATCTGGAAACAAATGGACTACTACTACTGCTGAACAGCTCTGGAAAACCAACTGGATGAACAATAACTGAACAACTGACTCAAAACCCTATTTTTATAGTGGATCTTTTTCAAAAGTAACAGGAAGCTGTCATGGAATTCTACTTTCATATCAGAGTTTAAAAAGTAAACAAACAGCTATAGTGAAGATTCTATTCTCCCAACCCTGGTGCACAATGACATCACATCTAGGTCAGCTGACTCTGGTATAACATACATTCAGAATTCCCTTTACAAAGAACATATACATTCAGTCAGCCAGAAGAGTACTATTTGACATTCAAACATCTTGCATAAGTCAGAGTGATTATCAAAAGACATAAACTTATTTACAAAATTATAGCTAGTCCTGCTGGCATATGTGACACAGTGTAATTTACAATTATTTACAAAACTTCAGCCAGTCATGGTAGCACAGATAACAATATCTAATATTCTCACAATCTCTATTAAATCAAGCAACTATTCTCTTAGAAAATGTTCTTCTAAACTGAGGGCACATTCTTTGTTCTCTATTTCCTCCAGGCATTCTACAGAAAGTTCCAGAGCATCTGCCTGTGCCACATTCTCTTCAGATTCATTCTGGGTCATCCACGGGAACTCATTGGTCTATCACTCCACAACACTGACTGTGTCAGAGTTGCCACATTTTCCTGTTCCTTGCATTGCTGTGTGACTCCAAATTAACTTTTGTACTGGTCCTATGGCAATTGATCAGATGTTTCCTGCTCCACAGGTTTCTCCTTAATTTGGGGAATCACTGCTCTATCCTGCTGTGATGTTATCAAAAGTAGATTTTCTATACCAAATCCTTCACTTTGCAGGTAATCCATAACCTCAGTTTCTATTTCTTTAACTTCTCCATTACTAATTTTCTTTTCTACTTTTCCTCTTTGTTTTCTTATTTTTTGTACTGTAACATTTTCCATATCTGGATGCCTTTGCCTGTATTTCTCTTAAAATATCTTTGTGCTGCTGTTTTTGTATTGATTAGTTTTGCTTTCTCTTTTGCATAAATATTCCACCAAATTAAATCTCTTTCTGTTTGTCATGTCCATATTTCTTCTTCAGATGTCTCCTGCTCCTCCTGGTTTTCCTTACTTGGGGGACTTGTTCTTCATGCTGTGATATAACCTGTGTTAGACTTTCTACACAAAATCTTTCACTTCACAGGTATTCCATAACTTCAGCTTCTATTTTTATAACTTCTACTTTACTAATCTTCTGTTATACATTCCCTCTTTGTGATATTATTTTTTGTATTGTGAAATTTTCCATATCTGGATGCCTTTGCCTGTACTTCTCTTCAAATATATTTGGGGCTGCTTTTTTGTATTGATTTATTTGTTTTTTTTTTCCTTTGCATAAATATTGCACCATATCATATCTCTCTTTCTTTCCCATGCCCATATTTCTTTTTTATACCTTCCAAAAATCTCTAGATTTTGTTCTTCATATTTTTGTACTTCCTCAGTCACTTCTTTTTCCAAATGGCCCAAAGTTTCTTGGTCTACATAATGTTTTTCATAAATCTGTTGTATTAATGAACACAATTTTTTTATTTGAAGCTTCTGACAGTTTTTCTTGTGCAAGTATTTTTCTTTCATCTAATTTCTCTCTTAATTGTTTTGTGTATCTTCTTTTTTGAAATGCTGGTTTTCTTGCATAATAGTAACAATATATATATTTTTTCTTATCCTTAATAGTCAACTCTGTCTTCTTTATGACTCTTTTCTAGCCTATCATATTTTCTGATTTTTGTGGACTACTACTTCCTTCTACAAAAAGGGGGCCACCCCCCCTCCGGGCCTGGCCCCATTGTAGAAATGCTTCCGTCTTGAGGATTCTACACTGTCATTTTTTACCAGTCCTGGCACTTGTGTGCCTATCAGGATTGGGCACATTTTTATCCTGGGTCATATGCATCCAGTTATCTTTGTTATTTTTAACCATGTCCATGATATATGCTATATAAAATACAGTCTATATATCAGTGTCATCTTGGTGAGATTTTTTGAAAAATGGGGTCTACCTCTTGAAGGTACTCACTGAGACCTGAGGATGAATTCAGTTCCAGGAATACTATTCTCCTTTGCTTGCTGATTTATGATCTCTCCATTTGGACCCTCGTGTGCCAGTTTCTGTTCAGCCTGGAAAGATGTATTACCCCCCCAAAAAAAAGAAAATGACATGAAGGAAGAACAGGATTTGCTTTAAGCAGGACTTGTGATGCAGGTAGAAGTGCTTAATGGAGATGGAAGATATAATTTTAGTGGCAGATGCACAATAGACTGAAAAAAATGTAAAGTAAATTAAACTCTATGTCATCCAGTAATTCTCAGACACTCCATTATTTTCAGTGGATTTAGGAACAAAGGCAGCCTGGTATTACTTGTCTTTTCTGAATCAAAAATGGTGCTGCCAGCACTGAAGCAAGATGGTATGATGCATTTTTTCTGTATATATATGTTACAGTAGTATCACTTTTTAATGTAAGTGCTTTGACTATCTGGGTCAATGTGCACAGCAAGTTATAATTTCCTGCAAAAACATTCAGTGCAGGAAAAGCTACTTCAAACTGGTCAAAATGTATTCCTTTTTATTGGTGCCTTGTCTCGAGGAAGGAGTATGGTCTGCATATTGTGTTCTGACAGTACAACACACCCACCCA
Organism: Protopterus annectens; assembly: GCF_019279795.1. Taxonomy (NCBI): domain Eukaryota; kingdom Metazoa; phylum Chordata; order Ceratodontiformes; family Protopteridae; genus Protopterus; species Protopterus annectens. The sequence continues at coordinate 1,217,583,880 of NC_056731.1, read as the reverse complement.
CCCAGTGAATGTCTGGAGGGATAAAACATGGCAAGATTTGTGGTGTCTCTAACACACACACACACACACACACACACACACACACACACACACACACACACACACACACACACACACACACACACACACACACACACTATTTTATGTTATGCGGCTTTGTTATTAACTAAAAAGAAACACATGTACTTTAGTTAAAGAACACATGCACAACAAAGGCAATATTTCTGTAGTAGCAATGTATTCTGGCCACAGCATATTTTATGAGGGAGACCAGCAAAACTCAGACCCTGTGATAGCAAGGCTATAATTATTTAAGAGCTATGAAAGGGCTGCTGTGTGATATAACGTACCCCAAAATACAGCAGGATCTGATAAGGACTTAAGTAATGGCTGTATATTAAAGACTTCTGCCTACGAGATGGACACAGTATATAATAGATAACTGTACATTGGGGCTACAGAAGAAACTGTATGATTAATTTTCTTTACTGCACTGTAGAACAAGACTACCGAATTAATGTAATCTGTACTTATCCTCTATGATAATTCTTCGATAGTCTGGTTAATTAATATCTTGTCACTATCCCCTGAGACTCTGGCTGCCAGATACAGTTGTATATAAAATGCATATGTCAGAAATTAGGAGAGAAGGGGACAGCCTAAAAGAGCAAGCATGGATACCAATCTTCTAGAAAAAAGGTGCAGCAAATAGAATTAGTGTGCATCATGGGATACATCTCTAAAGAGCAAAGACTACAGCAGGATTAACTGGTTTTGTTTTATTTGCTCACTTGATAGAGTGTTTCTCATGCCATTGTATAGGTAAACAGCAATGAGTGGTGTGTGTTTGTGGGATCTACAATAATTTAACCTTGAATACTGAGTCTAAACATGAGGACAAATCTGTAGTGAACCAACAAACACACAGGTGGGTAAATAATGTACAACTGTCAAAAACATTGATTATTATTGTTATACTTTGGTAGACATTATTTTTTTTTTGCAATCTGTTTTATGGGAATTTTTCATCTTACAGAACAATTTGCATTATATTGCCTTGTACCACACTAGAATGTTTTAATATTATAATGAGACAACTTGTAGAGTTACATTCTTTTGTATAGCACTATCCTCACTTTGTGATTACATTTAATGTCTTTGAATTGAACACTAGCACTGAGAGACCTGACTACTCTGGTGTTATCCCTAGTGACCATACATAGTATTGACAAAGACACCCCCTACATCACACACTAACAGATGCAGACACACATGCATGCAAACACACGCGCGCACAGACACGCACACACACACACACACACACACACACACACACACACACACACACACACACACACACACACACACACACACACACATTCACACTAACACCCCCACCTGCACATCTTTGATGAACTTACCTTCACATTTAGTGCTCCTATAGTAGTGAATAGGTGAGTGCCATGTTTGTACTTTAGCCACTTTTTCCTCCTAGAGTAAAATTTCACTCATTAGAGTGATTGAATCTCACAGATGAGCAAGTCTGGAGCTGCAGACATTTCCAGGTGAGAGCACATGGCTAGTCAGCATTAGACACTCAACTGGACTGACAAATTAGCATGCAGCTTCATGGATGAGACTGCTCTTTGTGCTAAGGTTCCCATGAGGGGTAAATCTCAGCAGTAAAGCAGTCTCTGAATTATGAAGACTTATTTCAAATGCAAAAACCTTCTGAACTAAGGCTTCCACATTGTGCTCAGCCTTTCTGAATCCCAGTGCAAGTCTGAGAAACCTGACAGAGTGAGGCAATATATTTAAGGAATCTTCTTCTTTTGGCTTTTCCCAGTTAGGGGTCACCACAGCAGATCACCCGTCTGCTCATGATTGACAGTGGAGTTTTACGGTTTTGAGTTGCCAGCCTGGCACCCAACCTTCCATGGAAGGCACACACATGCACGCACTCACGTTTAGGGCCAATTTAGAGTATCCAATCCACCTACAGCATGTGTTTGGGATGTGGGAGGAAACCAGAACACTCAGAGGAAACCCACGACCACATGTAGGACATGCAGACTCCCCACAGAAGGCACCCCAGCTGAGGATTGAACCGGAGAACCTCTTGCTGTGAGGCTGCAATGCTAACTGCTGCAGCACTGTGGCCACGACAACATATTTAAGGAATATTAGTGCAAATTATCACTTTGCATATATATTTTTTTCTGAGCCATGGTATCATCACCTGCATTTCTCATAACTACAATAGTTTCAGAGAGAAAAGAGTGAAGAGAGATCTTGTCTGAAAATAAATGGAAATCCAATTAGTTTGTCTTCAGTTACTGTGACTATTGTTATAGCATCACAATATTTCAGTTTGTCTTTTGCATTTTGGATTTACTTTCACTCTACATAAGCAAATGTTACTTTTCTGCTGACATTTCTGATGCACTCTGCTTGTTATTCTTACTCTGCTGGTCACCTTAATGTTTGTGGCTTATTTTGTCACTTCTTTTTTGCAGAAATGTTAATGCCTCTTGATGATTTCTTAGTTTGGTATTTTCTGACCACCTTAACTGTTTCATCCATTGTTTGTTCAGTTTGGAAAAGCTATGTTTTTATATAAATTATTTTGTCTAAGTGTGTGCATGTTTGTGTGTGTGTGTGTGTGTGTGTGTGTGTGTGTGTGTGTGTGTGTGTGTGTGTGTGTGTGTGTGTGTGTGTGTGTGTGTGTGTGTGTGTGTGTATAGCTCTGTTGAATTTTGCTGAATTTATTCATAGATGAATATTTGCTTGACTTTTCCATTTTTGTTTATTTAATGTGCTTCCTGTTGTTCAGTGGCACACACATCTATTTGATTCAATATTTCCCTGTTGACATTATGTTTTGATTAATTTCATTATACAATATAATTTATTATCTTGTTTTGGCAGGCTCCTACATAAAATAACTTGCATTGCTCTGTATTTGATTTCCAGTTTGTATCATATTCAGCTGTGTAGAATGTTTTTGTTATATGCACTAAAATAAACTTAAATTACCATCTCAAATAATCTGTCCCAACAAATCAAGATTTGCAGGGCTGATATTCAACATCTGTAGCAATGACCTCAAAACCAAATCCAACGGAACCACATCAAAATGAGCATACCGATGCCAGGTACCACGCATATAAGTGCATACTCATTGCTATAATCATACTGTAGAAATCAGTAACAAATGAAGAACAACACAGTACTCCACCTTTGTCATAAAACATCATTTTATGTTTTTCTACTCTCATGATATAAAATTAGAAACACCTAGAAATCAGTCCTGCTTATCAGATGCAGAATGGAAAATTATATGCTAAGACTGTACAGCGCAACCCACAAAGTAAAAATAAAAATCTGTAAAGGTGGATTGAAGTAAGTAAAAATGCAAAATTAAAAAGATAAATACATTATCCTTAGAAACACCAAACGTCACCAGAAAACATGAATTTGAGCACTTTTATCCTTTATTCAAAAATAATTTCTCAGGAATAAATTCATTCTTACCAGTCTTGCTATTAAATTATTAAATGCAAACCAACCCACAAAATAGTTTACCAAAAGGAATTTACTGCATACCTACAAAAAGTTGATTGAACATCTTACCTATACAGCACCATGTTGCTATCAATGTACAGTATAACTACTATAACTTTAAAAAGTAGCCTTCCAATCTCTTATGGAACAGAACTTTTCATACGTACCATAGGGATATGGACTGAGGTGAAATTTACTCACCTTTGGCTTAACCAATTAATCAATGGTGTTAATAATTTCATACTCAAATCTAATATATTATGAGTATTTGTGAACATAACCCTTATACTTGCAATAGAATATTGTTATCCCATGTATTATGTTGTTCTGATAATCACTGGCTGAGTCTCACCATGATAAAATGTATTATAGCCTTATTGGAATTAGACCTGCTCACTGAGCAGAAGAGCATAGCATTCATTTAATAGTAAAATCAGTAGGCTGCATTCTTCCATCAGCTGTTTAATGTTTCTGAAAAGTGAACCTGTTGGAGAAAAACAAGCACCAAAATCTAGGCAGCAACAGTGAACTTTGGAATTAAAGTAGTAAAAAAATGTGATTTTTTTGTTACCACCTGCTGCTACAAAATGTGTTGTATCCTTGGGACAGAGCATAGAAGAATAAGGAGGCACAATAAACAAGACAGATGGAAGCCGCATCTACGAATCCTATGCCAAATACTCAGTATTAATTCCCATCATCAGGGCTGTGTAAAGAAGTTACCCATCATCAGGGCTGTGTAAAGAAGTTACCCATCATCAGGGCTGTGTAAAGAAGTTACCCATCATCAGGGCTGTGTAAAGAAGTTAAACCACAAGTGTCTACAAAGATTGGACTGCACTATCCATAATAATGATGCACCATGCATGTGTATCAAAGAAAGAAAAAGCAGTTTAATGCATAACAGTAAAAACAGTCACGCTGCAGGCTGCACAGAAACCCACAGGACGTATGAATGCCAACTACAACTGCTCTAGAAATAGCACTCCAAAAGCAAAGATAAGACTAGCACTTGTATAAAACCCACACAAGTATACTAACCTATCGACAAAAGTCGCACAAATTTCCTGATACAGGTTACCTACCCATCAACCTATTTGACATGCAGCATTTCGTGGAAACAGCAGTGGTAGATACAGTGGATGTCCTTGGCGAAATAAATGTTTAAAAGTGCATGACAAAACTCCAAATGAAAAAAAAATATGAGAGTAAATTAAAAATGTGATTATACTAATTAAGTAATCTAATAAGAAAATGATGACAGTGCACAAATACTATTCAAGTGTAGCCTGAAAATTATGACAGACCACTTGCAGTATATTACATGTAATCAGAAAATGAGGCTAGTGATGTAGAAAAGAAGAATATAACCCTGCAAGTAGGTTCTTTATAATATTAAAACCTTCTAGTGAGGTACAGACAATACAATGCAAACTGTTTTTGTAAGATGTAATGGCATGTTGAATGCATACACCTCCACAAATAAAACAGATTGTAAATAAAAAATATTTTCCAAAGTATAATAACAATAATCAATGTTTTTTGTTAGTTATACAGTATTTACTCACCTGTGCGTCTGTTGGTTCTCTCAGAATTTGACCTCGTGGTCAGACTCAGTACTCAAGGTTAAATTACTCTAAGCCCCACAATCCACCACTATTTATTGTTTACTTATACAACGGCAGGAGTAAGTCTTTATCAAGTAAAAATTCAGTTAGTCAGCATTTTTGTCCATAAGTAAACCTTACAATCACCTATCAGTGGGATGTGCAGTGGACAGTCTGGCTATTCATTTGAAAGATTTATAGTACCAGTACTAAATAAAAGTGCTGTCTAGCTCTGCAATATTAATGTAGATGAACATAAACAAAAAATGAGTCACATCTTTTTAAAGTGTTAAGATGCTAAAAGTGTGATCTAATATTCCTTTTGTTATGACAAAACATCTGTGATAAGCCTTCACCAGAGGCACAGAGAGAAAAAACTATGTCTACAGTTTAAACAGCTTGAGTTAAACGAATGGCACTTCTGACTGACGGTACTGATGTCCATTGGGTGGAGGGGGGGGGGGCAGATGGACAGTGAGACATGCAAGCAAACCAAAGTGTATATGTGGCTGTTGTGGTAGCACAAGTTGTATTGTCATCATCAGGATAAAATTAGGCAATAAATAAAAAATATATATATTCTCATTACTGGAATGCTAGCTAGCAGGAGCACAAAGCATACTCCTGGTTACCTGGATGAGATCCCCCTGCCAATGTAATCATCTGATTGAGTGGAAGTTTGATGGTCAGCAGGCACGGGAGAACAAAAATCATGCAAAAAATTGTAATGATACCTTTTACTATTTGACAGCAATGTATTTAAGCCAAAATTGCTTACCTGTAAAAGCATTTAACCACATACTCAAACTGCCTTTATTTTTAAAATTTAAGAAACATGTTCAACTAATTCCACAAGTGCAAATCATATTAAAAAGAACAACTGTATAAAAACAAATTTATATAGTTTATAAAATGCCTTTTGCTTGTTCAGTACACTAAGCCCTCAGCACCACAAACACTGCTTCCCCTGTCCAGCATACATCATCTAGTCACTCCAATTAATGCACTTTAATCTCTAACTTCACCACATTAAAACAATAAATGCAACTTACATAAACAGTGCAGATAATGCACAAAATTGTAATAAAGCCACTTCACTTTAGAGTAAGCCATACTAATATTTTTTTTCCAAATATCTGAATGTACAGAGGTTGATATGAGGTGTAAGCCTGGTGTACACCTAGTGATGACCATTTCTGATTCAGAGACCGCCTTACTACCATGCTGCACCACAAAGCTGTCTAGGCAATATATAACGAATGCTAAAGCAGCATTCTGGGGGCCTGGCCTCCCTATATAGCTAGGTGCTCTCTCACTGGAATTGCCTTTACAAAGCCACCCATGTTAATGAACATGGCCAAAGGTTTGCATGCACCCAGTTGTGTTAAAGGTAAGTGTTATGGGAGTTTAGTGGGCAGGTAATGTGAGTGTGAGTGTGTGTGTGTGTGTGTGTGTGTGTGTGTGTGTGTGTGTGTGTGTGTGTGTGTGTGTCTGCATATTTGTGTGTATGTTGAGGTATGAGTGGTGTAAGATGAGTGAGAGAGAGTGTGTGTGTGTGTGTGTGTGTGTGTGTGTGTGTGTGTGTGTGTGTGTGTGTGTGTGTGTGTGTGTGTGTGTGTGTGTGTGTGTGTGTGTGTGTGTGTGTGTGTGTGTGTGTGTGTGTGTGTGAATGCATGCGCAGGTGGGGAAGCTGCCATACCTCCACACTCCCCTAGACCAATGAGCACATCCTGAAACATTGCAGGGATAACACTAGAAAATAGGGGATAACTCTATCTATTAAGTGTCTTACATTACAGAAAAAATTTTACAGCATCAAAGATGTGTTGGGGGCACTAGGCACTACAGACGTTCTATATAGATGCCCTAAAGGTACATAAAATGATTCAAACTCTGAACCCTAAACACACACACACACACACACACACACACACAGCATGTTAGTCCTCTGCATCACTGCTTCAAAAATATTACTTAAGTCTTTGGATATAAAAAAATAACAATATAAAAGGATAGGGAAAAGTTTCATACCCTGCACCTCTGACACAGAAAACAGCTTGTTAAGCATGAGCCTTAACCTGTTATTCCAAGTGATCCCTTGGTGTATTGGGGGTATTTGTTACATAATCAGAAATATGAACCTCTAATGTAAGGCAGTATTCAATGATTGTAAAAGTCTGTAAGTTGTGAGGGATATGTCACCCATAACAGGCAACAGCAAGAGTGTCCTGTAAAATCAGGGGCAGTTGAGAGAGATGGATTTGTCCATGTGAGGGAAGCTTCAGGACAAAGCCATGATGAACACTGGATGACACCTGGGAGGATTTAAAATATGTCTTATACTCACTTAAACAAAGATAATAACATTAACTCATATTCCTGAAATGAATTAATGTTGCTATACTTATTTATATATTTTTTAGAGGAACACAGATTTTTATGTTAAAGAAAGTATCAGTATCTTGAGTAAGACAGAAAACATACAGTGTAGACCAGTTAACAGTCTTGCTCAAAATAGTATTACTTTCTTTAATATAAAAATCTGTGTTCCTCTAAGAAATAAAGAAGTATAACAACATTATATTGTAGCAGATAAGAGCTATAGTGGAATTTATTTGCTCCTGATTATTTATTTCACCTTTACGATTATACCTATCCAGTCCAGCTAAGAGATTCTCTTCCCCCATGGTGCCTTTTTAGGCAATGCCAAACTGAAAGTACTTCTGATATAGCAAATTAAAACCAAGAAAATCTAAAGGTATTACTGCTCAGTACTAGGAGTCTAAACAAAAAGCTCCACTCCCTAGAAGCTCTCTTCACCCTAGAGGATGCTGACATCTGTGCAGTCACTCAGACATGGTTTAAAGCCACTGAGAGCACACCAACAGTGAAAGTTATATTGGTTTCCACACATTTAGGTCAGCTACTTCACAGGCAGTCAGGAGGTTAGGTACAAACTCGTATGTCACCCAGTGGATAACCAAATGGCTCACAGACAGGACCCAGGAAGTTAGAATAGGGGAGTCCACCTCTACAAAAAGGCCAGTCACAAGTGGAGTCCCCCAGGGATCAGTCCTTGGACGCTCCTTTTTGCATTTACTTCTCTGAAGTAAATGCCAAAGTCAGTGGTCTCTGGCTGATGAAAGTTACAGATGATTGCAAATTAGGAGCTGTTATTGAATCCCCCACTGACACAAATGTTCTCCAGGAGGGGTTGACACAAACAAACAACTGGTGTCAGAGCCATGGACTAAAACTAAATGCCAAGAAATGTATGATAGTATCCTTCAGGAAGTCATCCGCCCCTGGTAACTATCATATTGACAACACACCCCTTAGAGATGACCCAGCAGTCAGGGACTTGGGAGACACATAGATAGTAATCTAGCCTTTGACCATCATGTATCTACAGTAGTGAGAAAATAATTCTATGTTGCGCAACTTATAAACAAAGTTATGGCATCTAAGTCAAAGTAAGCTGTAGTTCCACTGTATTTGTCATTCATCATACCTATCATTGAGTACAAAAGTCCCTTTGGTATGTACCTAACCAGGCATATCCAACAATTGGAACATCCACAGAGGTTCTTCACTAAAAGAATACAGGGCTTAAGTAAAGTGTCCTATGCAGACTGCCTCAAGGCTCTATCCCTGTATTCTGTCTACTACAGACTTTTAGATTCATAGGTTCATAGGTAGGTACTAGGCTATATGCCCGAGGGCATATATAGGCCTAGCCAGAGTGTGTCGACTTTTGCCACCCCATTGATTAATTAACTGAGCCTCTGTCAAGCAGAGCCAATGAAGTGATCCCAGGGGTGTATTTTCTGTTACCCATCCACTCGTCAAGGTTTTTCTTGAAGAGGGTTAGTGAGGGGCTCTGCCTGATGTAATTTGAAATTTTGTTCCAAAGCATAGGGAGTCTCTGTGACAGGAATCTATCCCTCCAGCATGTTCTCTTTATTGTTGTGGTGAGGTTTGTTTAGCTCATTAGAGCACGTGGCTCGCAGTGACTTGGATTTCTTTAGGTGGAGCATGTCCATCAATTCTGAGTTGGACATGGCTTTGTAAGTCAGGCAGAGATCACCTCTGAGTAAGCGATATGCCACTGAGTACAGCTGGAGTTTTTTCAGTCAGGCTGCATAGGACATATGTTTAAGACCAGTAATCCTTTTGGTGAGGTACTTTTGTGGTCTTTCCAGCTGTTGGAAGTGTCTTGTGAGGTACATCCCAAATAGGGCATTGTACTCTATGATGGGTCTAATGAGTGATGAGTAGAGGGGCACTATAACCTCTTTATTTCTAGATGCGAACCCTTTATTAATTAGATGGGCTGCAGAGAAGGATTTCCTAACTACTTTGGCAATATGATTGTCAAAGGAGAGATTACTATCTACCTGGGTCCCCAGATCTCTTATTACCTCTTCTGTATTAAGGGGGCTGCCACCTATGTGGTAATTCGTGGGTGTTTTGTTTTTCCCAAACAGGATGACTATGCATTTTTTGGCATTTAGCTTGAGGCCATGACTTTGACACCAGGTGTCCGTCTCAGTAAGGCCCTTTTGGAGGATGTCCATGTCAGCCGGAGAATCAATTATGGCTCCCAGTTTGCAGTCATCGGTGAACTTGGTTAGCCTCCTGTGTTTGCCTATACTTCTGAGAAGTATATGCTGAACAGTAGGGGTCCCAGGACCGAGCCTTACAGGACACCACTTGTAACTGGTTTAGAGTCTGACCTGGAGCCCGCTATTCTTACCGTGTGAGTTCTGTCTGTAAGCCAGTTGGCAACCCATCTCGTGACGTAGGGGTTTATGCTCAGGCTGGTGGTTTTTTCTGTAATACCCAAGTGGGGAATAGTGTTGAAAGCCTTGGCAAGGTCAAGGTAGGCTGTGTGAACCACATTTCCCTTGTCTATGGCCTTGGTGACTGTCTCAAAGAAGTCAACCAGGTTTAGTAGGCATGATCTGCCCTTAACAAAGCTGAACTGGGTCGGATCAAGTGTTTGGAGGTTCCCAATGTCTTTGTTAATGAGTTCCATGATGATGCGTTTCATAGCCGTGCAGACCAGGCTAGTCAGGCTTATGGGGCGATAGTTACCAGGGTCAGTTGTGGCCCCTCCTTTGTGGAGAGGAATAGCTGTTGCTGTGCGCCATTCTATGGGCACGTAGCCTGTGGAGAGGCTGAGGTTGAACAGCGTGTTTAGGTGGGGGGTTAGTTTGTTCTGTAGTTCGTGCAAGACGCAGCCTGTGACACAATCTGGTCCCATTGATGCTGTGTTTTTGGCTTTTGAAAGGGCTGTTTTCATCTGTGCGTCTGTGATTTTTGGGACACTACACATTTCCAGTATTGTTGTGGGCCCTTTTGGAGGTGAGAGGGGGTGAAGTTTGCACTGAATCTATCTGCCAGGATGTTGGCAATATCAGTAGGTTCAGTATATTTTGTGCTATTTTGCACTAGTTCAGTGCATATCTGTGAGTTGCCACTCAGATTCTTGACATAGCTAAAGAAGGCTTTGTGGTTATCTTTTGAATCCTTGGCTATTTTTCTTTCGAATTTAGCCTTGGATGATGTCATGAGGGACCTCAGTTTCTTACTGATACTGATCAGGGATGCCTTTCATTCTTGGGATTTGCTTTTTTTCTGAACTAGTTTCCTCCTTCTATTGTATAGCCTGTTTATTTGCAGGGGTCCACCAAACTGGTTTCCTTCTCTTAGAGGAGTGAGTCTTGGTTTTGCTAGGGATGGCATGATCCATGCATCCTTGTAGGTGCTGATAGAGTACATTTGTAAAGGTTTCTGCATCTTGGGCAGCGTTATCCTTTAGCATGGGGGATGTGAAACTTACCACCTCTGTCTTAAGTAAGGTGAAGTTTGCTTTAGAAAAGTTTTTTACTGTGGTTTCCTTAGTTGGGGGTGGTGGTGGGGTGTGGACATCCAGAGTGATTAGTTTATGGTCTGATCTAACCAGTGACGGGTTGACCTCCGGTGTGGAACACCTATCACCCATGTTGGTGATGACCAAGTCCAATATGTTTTCACCTCTGGTAGGGGAGTTTACCAGCTTATCCAGGGCATTTGAGTTGATGAATTCCAGGAAGCGCTGGGCCTAGGAATTTGTACTCGAGTAGTTTTCCCAGTGAATGGTAAGGTAATTGAAATTGCCCAATATCAGGATGTTTGGTAGGACCTTCATGTTTTCCAGTGTCTCCAGAAAAGTGGAGTGGTGGTCCTGGGTCATGGAGGGTGATCTGTAGCAGGCCACAATTTGCATTGCAGATTTGCCGGATGTTAGTTGCACATGGATGATCTCAGAGGTATCATGCTGCACCACTAACCTGGAGGTATAGGTATCCTTGATGAATATGGATACACCCTCTCCTTTTGTGCTTCGGTCCGTGTTCTGTGGCCGAAACATATGATATGAGTTGTAGCCCAGTAGTGCTGGGGTGCTCTCTGGAGCCTTGAACCAGGTTTCAGTTACTGCACAGATGTCGACGTCCTCCATACTGAGGAGTGCTTCGAGCGCGTGCATTTTGAGATTTAAACTCCTGGCATTGAGTAGCATAACCCTCAGTTTTTTGTTAATTGTGCTGTTTACGGAGGTGGGTTTGACTTTTGAACCTTGCCTAAAAAAGGCACTATGGGGGCAGCAAGAGCCTTGGCCAGTATTTGAAAGCCTAGGGGTGACAGGTGCAAGTGATCTCTTGCGAAGCAACGTGGCTTATCGAGCATGTCGTCTCAGGCTACAGACACTGTATCCCCTTTGAATGACACCAGAAGCTTAGCCAATTGTTGAAATTTATCTTTTTTTTCTTTATACTGAGGTATCATTCTTGGTGAGGGCAGGATGCTACTCGGGGTCAGGGTCATACCAGCCTGGGCTACATGATCAGAGAGCTCTTCCATGTCTCTTTTCATGTTGTCCAGGGAGGTACATCTCAGGTCATTCACACCAACATGAACAATGACAGAGTCATATTTGTACTTTTTCTGGAGTGACCTGAGTGCTTGTGTTATGTGGCGGATTCTGGCTTCTGACAGGCAGCTAACAGTAACCTTCTGCCTGTCCAGCCTAGTGGTTGGGACGTCAATGTGCTTGACTATAGAGTCACCTATTACTAGTGTGTTAGGTATGTTATTTTGCCTTAAGGGCTGTGATTGTGCGGCACACTGATTTTGTGGTTAATGTGTTGTCTGGTTTATGATGGGAAGTGCAGGTTGTTTGGGTGCCTGCTTTGGAGGTCTCTGATGCTTTTGCAAGCTTTTATTTAGAGCCTCCAAGTATGATTTTGTGTATTTATGTGTATTTTTTGCCAGTGCTGTTTTAGTAGATCTGTTTGCATCTGGAGTTGTGGTACAAGTGTTAACCTTCTCCTCTTGACTGCCTGCTCCAGTCTTGGGTTGAGACAGCTTAGCTTCCAGTTTGGCTGTATAATTGCATCTCTCGCATATGTTACTGTTTTGTGGTAGGAGGAGAGGGTTGTCTGTGTACATGAGGCAGTTGTAACATTGCCTCAGGATACCCAGATGCACCAGCTGGACTGGAGAGTGCACCTGAAGTTGCCCTTTGGTCATGTCTGAATAGTAGGGTGAGCTGCTTAGTCGCTTGGTTGGTGAGGGTTGAATAAAGAGCCTTGCCCTGCTGGGCAATCAGTGTCAGGGTATATTAGTGCTTTCTATTAGGTCTGAGCAAGTGCTGGGCTGTAAGATGCTTTTTGAGTGCTTAGGTTGAGAGTTAGACTAGTTTCAAGGGAAAAACTGAAGAGGAGACTTAGTGGAGCCGGGAATAATTTAACCGTAGCTAACCAGCACTGCCCGGTGCGCAAAACCGTGCAAACGCGGTTTTTATAGTAGGGAAATGAAAGAGATAGAAATTAGCCCAAAATGGCCAATAAACTACTAACATCTGGGCTGGAACCACTCCTCCAGGAACAGATAGGTTGCTCAAAGCTCCCCTCTTTCTCTTTTGAGGGGTGATCTATGGCTGACATACAGGGCATTGTCTAATGGACAAACTGCATATCTGCAAAACAAACAATACTATAATTACCTATTCTAAAGACATAAACCTTGCCTGTGATATAAGTAGGACCTGCTGGAGTGACAGGCATGTATCCCAGCAATTACCTTGTTTCTAGAACAGGCTCCCCATCCATGTGAAGCAGAGCACCCCCCCTAACCCAATTTAAATGCAACTTAGACAACTGGATGTGGAACAGGAAATTCATCCCTGGTTTGGCACCCATGTCTCTAATGGACACAGGCAACCTGTACATGGCTCATCTCTCAGGCCCTAGCTTGTAAACGTTTCATCTCCCAAGCACCTGCTTACACTTATCAATGGTATCAAGACTTGTCAGAAATTTGGGGTGCATGGCTAGGCTTAAAAAGGCCCTTCTATTCGTTAGCCTAGTAAACATCTATGAACCTATGAACCTATGAATAAAAACCTCTTTAACCCAAATACAGCCACATAGTACTGCTATAGTAACCAGCACAAATACACATATTTATTTACTTTGTTCAGCTAATGGGGAGATTCTCCAAGGACCCTTTTCAGCTGTAAATAGAGCATCAGGGCAAACATGCAAACATATATATTTTACAATGGTTCATAGTTAAAGCACATGCTTAATAGTATGTTTAGCAATTCATCAGCAGACTATGCATGTACAAAGTATAGTGTTTACAGTTTAGAAGTGAAATATATCATTCATCAGGGTTTGGCTAGCAGAGAGTAGGATAGCTATCCAATTCTGAATTAGCATGTTCAAGAATAAGTTTTGCAAGGGATACTGGGACAGGAGACAGAGTGGCTCCTGCTGTCTCACTATCCTGAAGGGACAGCAGTAGCTATGCTCATTGTTTGGCTGCCACCTAGATGAACAAGTAGGCGTTACAGCCACATATGGGTCTGCTGAGTGTACACACTGCCTAGCTGCAATCACACAGTCTGTGAAGTCAGTTTACAGAGGCACATTTGTAACACCAAGGCAGCAGTTAATTGGAACTTAAAAGAGCCACTTTGGGGGGGGGGGGGCAGCAAGGTGTGTGTGGTGGGGGGGTGCCATATAGGCAGATCTGGAAGCTGGGTTACTCCTCACCATCTGGCTCTCACCATGGTTGGAACAATCTGGCTAAAGCGTGTTTTGATTCTTCTTTTTGGTAGCCAAGTAGCTCCCACATTCCAGTGACAGTAGATGCATGTATTTACAGGAATACTTTAATTGAGTTAGCAGTTTGTCAGTGCTGTGGTTACTGTGATCTGGAACAGTGAGTTAATGATTCAGTAGTAATCACAAGTGATTTTGGTGGATTCTTTTTGGTAGCCAAGTAGCTCCCACATTCCAGTGACAGTAGATGCATGTATTTACAGGAATACTTTAATTGAGTTAGCAGTTTGTCAGTGCTGTGGTTACTGTGATCTGGAACAGTGAGTTAATGATTCAGTAGTAATCACAAGTGATTTTGGTGGATTCTTTTTGGTAGCCAAGTAGCTCCCACATTCCAGTGACAGTAGATGCGTGTATTTACAGGAATACTTTAATTGAGTTAGCAGTTTGTCAGTGCTGTGGTTACTGTGATCTGGAACAGTGAGTTAATGATTCAGTAGTAATCACAAGTGATTTGGTGGATTCTTTTTGGTAGCCAAGTAGCTCCCACATTCCAGTGACAGTAGATGCATGTATTTACAGGAATACTTTAATTGAGTTAGCAGTTTGTCAGTGCTGTGGTTACTGTGATCTGGAACAGTGACTTAATGATTCAGTAGTAATCACAAGTGATTTTGGTGGATTCTTTTTGGTAGCCAAGTAGCTCCCACATTCCAGTGACAGTAGATGCATGTATTTACAGGAATACTTTAATTGAGTTAGCAGTTTGTCAGTGCTGTGGTTACTGTGATCTGGAACAGTGACTTAATGATTCAGTAGTAATCACAAGTGATTTTGGTGGATTCTTTTTGGTAGCCAAGTAGCTCCCACATTCCAGTGACAGTAGATGCATGTATTTACAGGAATACTTTAATTGAGTTAGCAGTTTGTCAGTGCTGTGGTTACTGTGATCTGGAACAGTGACTTAATGATTCAGTAGTAATCACAAGTGATTTTGGTGGATTCTTTTTGGTAGCCAAGTAGCTCCCACATTCCAGTGACAGTAGATGCATGTATTTATAGGAATACTTTAATTGAGTTAGCAGTTTGTCAGTGCTGTGGTTACTGTGATCTGGAACAGTGAGTTAATGATTCAGTAGTAATCACAAGTGATTTTGGTGGATAACACGGGGAATGGTGATCTCTAGTGGATCTTTAACTAAAGGGAAGGGTTATTAGGTAGTTTAGGTTTATTTTGAATAGCATGTATGAAAATGTACTACTGTGTATTATTAGCTGATGGTTCTGAAGCCAATTTTGCTGAAGTTAGACTTTTAGTCTAGTTATAGAGGAGTTTGAGTATAAGATGATAAAGTCATAAGTGTACAAGGTGCAGTTCAAAGGAGAGGTATAAAGTGATAGGCTATATTAAAGATGGAAAATAAGAAGGCACCCATGGCAGCTCCTAGCAGAACATCAGACTGGAAGGTTCAAGTCTCTGTTGAGAGATTTCCACCAATCAGTTAACATGTTCTTAGTCAAGATGAAAACTGCCTTACCACACCTTCAACTGGACTGAAATGAGATAGATTTCACATGATGTGAAAGCTACTGGCAGGCTCACAAGCATGCTTGAAGTCTATCAGCATTGCACATCTCAGCCTCACATTTCCATTGCATTATATTTCTGATTAGGTTCCTTCCATACTGCTGTAAGGATATTACAACCAAGACAGAGCCTGTGCTAGTTTTCGTTAGGTAGATCATACAGTTTTATTATGAGCTGCAGTAGACACTTATACAGTTGCCTTCCATGTAACTTAACCAGGGATGAAAGAGTCATTATAGGTCTAAAATCTGGGGTAGATTTTGGGGAGTTGTTTTTTGGGGAGTGGGATATTAGTGGAATATTTCCAGATATCATGTATTTGCACTTGTAGCCTGAGATAAATTAAATATGTTTTTAGAGACATCGCTATATTAGGTGCAGTCATCTTTTTGAATTTGAGGTGATGAATATGTGGTCCAGAATTTTTTGTTAGCATCAGAATTTTGCAAACCCTTCATTTTTCAAGTCTATGATGGAATTATAAAACATAAAGCAGGTGCTCTTTGGAGGTTAAAGGAGATATAGAGAGTATCCGTATGTATCTTTGGACACAAAAACATAAGGACCTATGTTTCCATTCTTTATAAAAAAAGAGACCAAGTTGCAGGCACATTACTCTTCCAGTAATTCATTTTTCCATCCAGTCAATCAGCCAGCCATTTTCTTAACCACCTGCTTTGGTAAATCTTGTGGTGGTTGCAATCTGAACTAGGTAAAACAAACATCCCCATCCCAAACAACATTCTTCAGCACATTCTGTGACATCCCATCCCTAGGCACTCATAGGTTGACACTATTGTTCATATGTTCATACTAAGCTTACAGCTAAGGTGTCCATAGGGAAATCTAGCCATATCACCCAGTACTGGCGGGAGATTAATAGTGTCCCTGATTAAATACATTTTCCCATATATCTCAGGTGAAATTTATAATCACCCATCCAGTCATCCAGACTACTTTTAAAGGTGGCCAAAGAAGTGTTCTTCCTGATATGTAAAGGGAACCTTCCCCAGAAATGGAGGATATGCTAGGTTAGGTACCTTTTATGTCAGGTGCTGTTGCCAATTCAGCAGTATAGGCTTGGTTCTCTAAAGTTGGTGAGTGTTTGCTTTATCACTGGGTCTACTCAGGTGGAGATTAAAGGGTGTGGGGTCTTTTAGAATGGAATTCTAGATAGAAATCATGCCACGGGAGCCAATATGAGAATAAGTAGAGAAGTAGGACTTTTAATCTATTTAGAGTACATACAGGTATTAAGACCTGAGATCTTTTTGGCAAGGAAGAAGTGAGGTCTCTTGAGTTGATCCAAGGAAGAATAAAGTGGTGCTCTAAGTTCTTTGGACCTGTAGGAAATATTCAAAAGGGATAAATTCAGCAAGGCAGAAGGATTATCTAACCATGGCAGAGATGTGATGGTCAAAGTAGAATTCATTATTGACAAAGTTCTGAAGTCCTTGATGAATGGGTTTGATTTAAATAGAATGTTACCTATATGATACGCAGCTGTGATGCTAGATTTAACAAAGCAAAATATGCTGCATTTCTTGATATTGAGGCCAAGTCTATGATAAACACAATAAGCATTTATCTGATCCAGCTTTTACTGAAGAAGTTGAATATCAGAACAGGATTTGATAACTCCCTCTTAGTCTGCAATTATCAAAATACTTGGTTAACTGTAGTCCCTTTATTTCAACTTTCACATAAGGGGAGTATATGCTGAAGAGGAGGGTGTCCAGGACAGAACCCTGTGGGACAACACTGATGACATTTTTTCTGTCTGGGACAAATACCTCTGACCTTACTGTTTCTTTCAGAGGGCTAATTAGTCATCCAGTGAAGTATATATAGAGTACTTGAGCTATGAATGAGTTAATAATCCTAGCATGGGGAGACAGAGCTGAAGGCCTTTTATAGTCTAGATAGGAAATGCAGATGATTTACACTTTATCCATTGTATCTAATGCTTTCACAGAGCTCAACGAGGGTGAGTAGGCAGGATCTTTATTTTATGAAGATAAACTTGTGGGTCCTCAGAAATATATGGTCATTTATATCATTATTGATTAGTTTAGCTATAATACATTCTATAGTCTTGCAAATAAAACCAGTCAGACTAATATATATGGAATCTTCTGGGTATATAGGGGACCAAATGTTTGCAAGGGCACCACAATAGGTATTCTCCTCATCTTGTAGATGTAACCAAATGCAAAGATTCGGGTTGAGGAGATGATGTAGTGGTTTTGTTAGATGGGACTTAGTACTCCTCAGCCTATGTCCAGAGATATCATCAGGACCTATGTAACTGGTATTTTTAATTTTGGAAAGTAACAAAAAACACTTGTTCCAGAGGAGTTTTATGAGGGTGGTGTGACTGGGAATGAGGGGGCTGAGACAAGGGTGGGTGAGGAAAAGATGAAAAAAAATTGTCTACAAGATTGTTGACAATATCCTTGGGATCAGTGACAGAGGCAGCATTTGAGATGTGTTCAGTACAGAATTTCAAGCTTTGTAATATAGTTGAAAAAGGCATTATGGCTGTCTTTTGAATTAGTTGCAATCACAAGTTCACAGTCAACCTTGTATTTTCTAATGGCAAGCATAATGGACTTGCTTACAAGTTTCAAATCCCCTCCTAATGATGAAGTGTAGATCTGTTGTACATAGTTGGTTGACAGGGAGTTCTACCATATGGGTTTAGTTTTAAACTTGACATTAGACTTGCTTTGAATGGGTACAAATGCCTTAATACATCTATCTAATAGGGAATAAAATTAAGAAGAGGAGGGAGCAACATGAGGTACAATGTTGGTTAAGGAGTTATCAGTAAGATTAGCAATTACTAATTAATTGTTTTTTGAAATAATCCCTGAGTATAGAGGAGATATTAATGGCAATAAAGCAGGTTTTCAGGGGGGATGGAATAACTTCTGAATGTAAAGGTGTTTTTGGGGGCCATTAAGTAGGTTTTCAGGTAGAAGGTCAAAGCAAGATAGTCAGATTTGACTAGAAAGGGGATAAAAAATGGTGCAGTTGAGGAGGTACATTTGTGAGATCATGTCCTAGAATACTGGCATGTTTGTAAGGCAAAGCAGACAATTTAATAAAAACAACACACACCAGCGAAAGTCAACTCAATCCACCAAAGAAAATGTCTAAAACGCTGGTTGCAGTAACAGTATCACTTCCCCATAAATACGCTCAGGAACATGGGCCATAAAATAAAAACACTTTTATTGTAATAAATAAAACATGGGTTAAGCGCTTTCATCTACCCATAGTAGACTTTGTCAGAACACTGAATTCATTACTGAACTAGATTAAATAGCAACAACTTCCAATCACATCAAACAGTCAATTGGCCTAATACATATCCATTCACTTCATAAATATGCATACCAGGTGAATATTTAAAGAAACATCCTTACTAGGAAACTTTGTTAAAATAAATAATTACATTTTTTTTAAAAAAAACAAATAAATAGTACTGTTTAAAATCACATCCATAACACTATACATTTTAACAATACCATATCTATACAAAATATTAAGACAATAAATACAATTAAATAAAAATTAATAAAAGTCTATATTTTAGCTTCTAACAAAGGTTTAGTGGGTATATTGTCATTTATGCTTGGGGGCGTAATGGCATTAAGTAAAATTTGCCATTTCACTTCTCTTTCCCCCAACTTTACCTTCACATTACCCCCCCCAACGACTAATCCTAAGCTGTTCTAAAATGGCAAATTTAAATGTGTGTCAAGTGGCACTTCCTTCAATGTGCCATAAAGGGCATTATTCAGATCTTTTCTTCTAATGCTGTACAGGTGGTCATATATTCTATTTCTCAGGTGCCTATCGGTTTTGCCCACATAGAAACATGGTCAGTTAGTACATTTGGCTAAGTAAATCACATGTTGTGTCTGGCAGTTACCTTTCTTAAATTTAATTACTGTTCTGTTGATGTTACTTAATGTTAAGAAAATTGTTTTAAATTTTCTTTTTAAATTATATCCCGTCTTGTAAACAAAATGGGGTTTGTCCCCCAATTTGTTGCGGACACCTTCATCACATCTCAGTATATTCCAATTCCTTTCTATGATAGCCTTTACGTCTTTAACAGTTGGATTATATTGCAAAACACAAGCTCTGTTAAAATTACTAATCTCCTCAGTAGCCACAGTATTGGGGATCCCATTCACTGTTTCCATATCCACCCCCAACAGGGGTTTATATTTTTCCCCCACTCCCGCTTAACATAATTAGTGGTGTCACCAATAAGTGCATTAGGGTATCCCCTCTCTCTAAACATATTGTCAATATTTCCTAATTCATACACCATCTCCCGATAATCTGAAGTCATTCGGGCAGCTCTAATGCATTGTCCCTTAAATATACTTCTTTTCTGCTTATAGGATGACAACTGGAAAACTCTAAATAAGAGTTACTAAAAGACTCCTTTCTATAAATTTTAGATTTGAAACCACTTGACACAGAGTAAATGTAAGTATCCAAATAAGATATACCCTTACTACTGAAATTATACGTGAATTTAAGATATGTACTTGACTTCTTCAAGTGTTCAACAAAAGTCCCCATCTCTTCAACAGTACCAGTCCATAAAATAAATACATCATCCAAAAACCTAGCATAACATTTGACATATTTATACAATGCATTCTTGAATATATGTTCTTTCTCCCAATCAAGTAGCACTAAATTGGCGTATATGGGGCACATGCGGCCCCCCATAGCAACCCCCCTAGTTTGCCTGTAATATTCTCCTTCATAGTATATATAGTTGTTATCCAAAACTAAATTCATAAATTCTACAAGTAAATTCACTTTATCCCATTCAAAATGTGTGTATCTTTGTATACTATTACTAAATCTTGTCATACCATCTTCCTTTGGTATACATGAAAACAGATCCACCACATCTATGGTTAAATAAATTAAACTATCCTTCTACAGATGAGTTTTAACCGACAAAGAAAGTCCCAAGAATTTTTAACTATATGTGGGACTTTTTCATATATCAGTTTCAGCCATCTGTCAACAACCATACCAAACGGGAAAGTTCTGGCCTTACTACCGGATATTATTGGGCAGAAAGGGGGATCATCCGAATTTTTATACACTTTGGACATTCTCACAATAGTGGCTAGAACAGAAAATTCAACCCGTAAAAATTTATATTCTTCTATATCTATTCTGTTATCCAATAAAAATTCTTCTAGATAAGAGTCGATACGTTGATGGGCTATGTTAATTTTATTAATCGAAGATACTTCATACTTCCCTGAATTATGTAAAAATATCATGAATTTTGTTAATGTAGTCACTGGTATCGTACAAGACGATACCCCCACCCTTATCAGGTTTCATTATACGTATATTATTATTACTACATAATTCACTTAAAATTTGATGTTCTTTTACTAGGATTATATTTCATCCATGTTTTTTTACTCACCTGCTGATACTTGCATAACGCATCCGTCACTACCTTTTCATAAGCTGCTAAGGTGTTATGCATTGGAGTGCGTGAACTTACTTTATCTTTTTAATTCATTATTCTTTTGTACCTCCTTCCCATTCTGAAAATATAGCTCTAAATGTAATTTTCGCAAATATAGTTTAAATTCAACTAAACTGTCTACTATATGAAATTTCTTATTCGGGACATATTTCAATCCCCTAGCAAATAACACAAAAATGCTCTTTCTCAAGTTTATATTGAGTGTAGTTAAATATATTAAAATTTCCCATACTATATTTAACCTCATTGTGTTGAATTATCTCCTATTCCACAGGTGTCCTTCTTTGTTCACATTCGTCCATCCCCTGTTGTAAGGTTGATACTCCCAATTTCTGTTGTCCTGTTTCTTATATCCCTCCCTGTATTCCCCCATCCATTTGTGACTCCTTCCACCTAAAAAATAACTATTAGTTCTATTTCTACTATTGTAATACCCATTGTATGTATTTTATTCACCTTTTTCATGTTGAACTCATTCCTTCATATTATATCCTACACCTGTATCCTTCCCTTTATTCCACCTGTATGCTGTATGTTTTTCATATTGTTCAATATCTCTTCTCATTTTGTGACACTTCCTACCAAATAGTTTGTTGCTATTTTTCTCTACTACATCAATTTGTTTATTGCACAGATTTTCCCACTGGCAAAAAAGTAAATCATTCAAAATTAATTCATTCAATTTTTCAACTTCTTTAAACATCCTACATAGTTTGTTATCCTACATAGTTTGTTATCATTGCAATTAATAACAAATTCCATAAACCTGAATCCAAAACTATCAAACATTTGATTTCATTCAAGTATATTTGCTTCAGTCATTTCAATTCCTAAAGGTTATTTAAAGAAAAGTAAGCCCATGGGTACAACTTTAAGCTCAATACACCTTTTGAGATACATATTGTCCATTTGTAACCCTTTAATGATTCCCAGTTTTTTACCAAGCTCATATATATGTTCTTTCAATGTCTTACTGACTGCTCGGATTTCCCCGTCGGTCATCGTATCTTTAGATGTAATTTTATTCGATTGAAAGTCATCATTTATTTAAAAAAAAAGCATCCAGCCCTTTGCGCTCATTGCCAGCATTGCCTGCAACATTTTGATTATTAATATTAACAGGTTGAGAGACAGTACCTTTAATGTGCTGACTTGTTGCCTTAGAATAAGTCTTTTTTGGCACCCTACACCTCGGTTTGGCCCCCAGTAAAGTGTACTCATCCTCTGAATTGTTGCCGGCTTGTAGCACATCTTCCATCCCCTTGTCAGAAACTCCAGGATGCCCAGCAGCAATTCCATAAGAGGGTCCGTTTACACAATCAGCAGATAAACCGCCATTACCTTGACCATTAGGGATATCCTCAGAGGCTGCACTTTCAGTCAAAATGCGCAATGACATCACCCGAATCTGCATACTTCCCAATTGCCTTTCTGATTCGCTCATCAGGTCAATGAGTCTAGTTAACTCCCCATTCAAGATGGCGACCTCGGACTGCAGTTTGTGTATCTCATCCCTACTCAGGCAAAAACATGGACGGCAACTCGTCAAGGGAATCCATGATACTACAACTCAATAAAAACAACACACACCAGCAAAAGTCAACTCAATCCACCAACGAAAATGTCAAAAACGCTGGTTGCAGTAACAGTATCACTTCCCCATAAATATGCTCAGGAGCACGGGCCGTAAAATACAAACACTTTTATTGTAATAAATAAAACATAGGTTAAGCGCATTCATCTACCCATAGTAGACTTCATCAGAACACTGAATTCATTACTGAACTAGATTAAATAGCAACAACTTCCAGTTACATCAAACAGTCAATTAGCCTAATACATATTCATTCACTTCATAAATATGCATACCAGGTGAATATTTAAAGAAACATCCTAACTAGAAAACTGTGTTAAAATACTCTAATATTTTTTTTTAAAAAACAAATAATTAGTACTGTTTAAAATGACATCCATAACACTATACATTCTAACAACACCATATCTATAAAAAATATTAAGACAATAAATACAATTAAATAAAAATTAATAAAAGTCTATATTTTAGCTTCTAACAAAGGTTTAGTGGGTATATTGTCATTTATGCCTGGGGGCATAATGGCATTAAGTAAAATTTGCCGTTTCACTTCTCTTTCCCCCAACTTTACCTTCACATTACTGCCCCCAGGACTAATCCTAAGCTGTTCTAAAATGGCAAATTTAAATATGTGACAATTGGCACTTCCTTCAATGTGCCTATATAGGGCATTATTCAGACCATTTTCTTTGGTGGATTAAGGCAGACAATTTGGTCAAGTGTATTGGCATTTACCAAGTCCAGAAATCTCTGGACATTTTCACTTTTGGTAGTATATGTTAGTTTATATATGAATAGGTGAAGTCAAACATAAGAAACATATTTGGTTCAATGGTTAAGCTTTTTAATTGTTTAATGTATTCAGCATGCTCTGAATGGTCTATAGATGAGGTTCTATAATTGGGTATAATGTGGTGACTGCTACTAGGACATCAAACATTCTCGGATTTCTAAAATGTGGGATGTGATGGAAGAAGATACTGCCAGCATAGCTCGCTGGAATTTTGTAAGTAATTATATGTCACTGGTGAATATCAAAATGATTTATATAAGATGCTTGTGTTACAAATGTATTAGAACTGTATGTCATGTGTATGTCAAACTACTTGTACAGACATGTGTGTTGAAAAGTTATTAGTAAAATGCTTGTGTTTAAAATGGATCCACAGTGTGCCCTACTGGAAGTGAACAGAAATGTACATGCACTGTTGTTCCAGTTTAAATACATATATTTTAACAGTGGAAACTGGAATACAGGAGGCTAACTTTAGTCCAGGAAAATTCAGAAAAATAACTCAAATTAAATTACTTTATAGCTAGTTCATAAAAGATGGCAGCAAGAGACACAATGTCTGTACTAGGAATCTTTCTGTATTGTCTTTATGGTGAAGTAATTACTAGTTCTGAAAGCATGAAGGAATGCAATTGTTTTATGACTTCCAACATCTGCCAGAGATCTGAGGAGATGTATATTTTTACAAATACATGTTGCCAGCTTCATCAATGGTTGTTTGGCCTTGAAACTAGAGTCAGATGACAAGAAGTGATGTCATTCTGCAAACTACCCCAGCAGTAATATTTTAGATACTATTTTGAGAAGTCTCTTAGTGAGACAGAGCATCCTGCATTCTGTCTTGAAACTAACAACAACTAGAAGATCCATTCACCATATCTGCCCTGCTCTATTAGTAAGTTCTTAGGTTATAGTAATCCTCTTAGATTCAGTCAGGTATATAGTGAGGCTTAGTTTAGATATTTTCTTTATTTATTTGAGTCTGTTCTGCAATGCTGTTTTAAATATTTCTTCTGGTTTTGAACTCTGATGTCACTGTGAATATATATTTAGTATTGTCTTTTTTTATTATTTATTAAATATATTTAAACCTTTCATTGTGGCCGATCTGTGTAAAGATATTTAAGTTTTGAGAGTACTTACATATTTATTTGGTGACACTTTTTGGGCCACTCCTAATAGCCTTGCACTTGGTCAAACTACCATTTGTGTTAATATTAATATTACACAGTAAAATTGGACTCCCTTTGCTAAGGGGCTTAAGTAGCTAGCTGATAAGGGTTTCTGGTGGCAGTGATAACTACCTTATATTCTCGGCAGAAGGGGGCATAGCTAGTAAACCTGTGCCAGCCTTTCCCAGAGGTGTGTGTGTGTGTGTGTGTGTGTGTGTGTGTGTGTGTGTGTGTGTGTGTGTGTGTGTGTGTGTGTGTGTGTGTGTGTGTGTGTGTGTGTGTGTGTGTGTGTGTATGTGTGTGTATGTGTGTGTAAAACAAATCTCCAAGAGTGTGTGTGTGTGTGTGTGTGTGTGTGTGTGTGTGTGTGTGTGTGTGTGTGTGTGTGTGTGCGTGTGTGTGTGTGTGTGTGTATGTGTGCCAGCTACTTGGGCAGGGATACAAAGCACTGGTTGGACAGAGAGAGAGTTGGAGGACTTGGCTTGGAACTCTGGTGAAGGACCCAACTATATAGGTGTGCCAGTGAGGAGTCTTATTAGGGATCTGGAGAAAGTTAGAGGAACCAGCCCCGGACCTACTGTGTTCTCTGTGTGCTCTTAAGGGAAATTGCACTCGATGCAAAGAGCTGCATCTGGAAATACTGTGTGTGTGCTTGCCATCATCCCAGTGTACATCCCCCACTGTTGCCATTGGTGAGGATTGAGGCTCCTTGATTACTGGTCCAGTGGAGGGTCGTCACATGGAATATGGTGAAAGACAACTGGGTTGCAGTAAATACAGATACTCCCCTCAGTTACCACACCTACTCTGCAGAAACAGCATCAAGGTTAGTAAAAATCATTTAACTAAAAGTAAGTTTAATACAATTACTTCTATTAAAGGAGTGTGTCATCAGGTGTCCTGGCTTTTGCAGGGAAACAAGACACTACTGTCCACTGGAAATATAACGAAGCATGTGGTACAACACTGAGTTTATAAATTAGCAAACATCTAGTGGTGTGGAAGACAGTGAGGATGCAAGTCTGTATCTCTCTCTTACTGACAGGATGTCAATGCTTTTGGCATTCACTTAAATGTCTTGTCAATGCTGCTTTCAATTAAATGATCTTTAAGTAACTGTTAGAAAACCCTATGAAGTAGTTACTCACACCTAGAAACTGAAAGAAAACAGTATTGTCTGAATTAGCTTACTATCTCTATGCTTCATGAAGCTCACCCAGAAGCTTATGCACTGAGGCTCAAGGCAGAGCTACAACTGCAAGAATTAGGAAATGTTGGAGAGTGAAACAAAGTGGAAAGGACTGGCTTGGCTACACCAGTAGTTCTACTGTTAAAAAGGAGCAATTTAGAAGATTTATGAAGATATTAAAATGAATTTCACTCCAGAGTTGCATTTTTTTCATCACTATTGTTGCCTTAGTCCAAGTTTACTGGAAAGTGAAGATAATTTTCCAAGTAGTAGACTATCACTATACATAAAGGTTTAAATGGTGTAACCTTCCTGATTCACAGTTGGAGTCTGTAATGGAAATAAGGCAAAAGGCATTGCATCATATACTTCAACTATCACCACAGATGCATCTTCATGACATCCCTGTGACAGGGCGAAGAGATGGTGATCATCTGAACAACTCACAGATGGTGCTACTCTGGGTGAAGGAATGTGGAATTCAAACAAAGATAAATGTGCATTTTTCTAAAAGGAAGTTTTTTATTGTGGATATATAACTGATACAAAAGACAACACATCGCGTCAGAGTATGACTGTCATGCTGAAATCATGTGGTCATCAAAATATGTCACCAATGTCATTGTACTTAATGCTAGTAAATTGCTGTCACAAATTACTGGCAAACGTATAAGGAGTTCTTTATCTACAGAATACATTACTGCAAGATGGGATCAAATTAAGAATGGATGGAAAGTGTCAATCAGCCTTCAGATGAAAAAGGAATTCATTGCATCAGAGACGGTAGACACACTTTGATCCTTCCATGGCATTAATACTGACATACAATGCATTTTTTAAGGGAATTAGTGTCACTCTAATGCACAAAACTGGCAGAGGGCATATAGGAGCACACTGATGTCCATTACATAAATGTCAGTGTCACTGGCAAAAGTTGAGCATAACCATGTTTAAAGTGACCGAGAAATCCTTACTCCTCTCTTGTGAGTAAATACATTTAACTAGATTGTATAGAACAATATAAGAATGCTGATTACGTTTAGATAATTAGCTTCTTATTTCCATCTTTCAACCCAGTAAGGTGTTACAGTTATTTTCTCCTTAGACTGGACTAAGTATTTCTTTGTCAATCTGAACATAACTACATTCAGCATGTTTTCAATGGCCTTGAGTTAAATGTAATCATGTTTTTTTCTGGGAGCAAGCATTTAACACATTGAGTTCAATGTGGTTAAGCAGCGCGGTAATGGTGATGGACTGCTGAGACTCCTGTATGAATGAGTTCATGAGCTGACCACTGCTGACCCACAAGTGTCATATATATATCTGTGGATGTGCAACTACCAAACGTTTTCAAGGAAAGACCAAAATGGCTTGTTGCTACCACAAGTCTATGACACTATTATGAAAGGCTGGTGAATAAGTAACAATTCTTCATACTCTACATTCATAGCAAATAAAGAACAATTATTCACAAGCCAGGGAAATTCACTATATATACCAAGACAGGAATTCAAATACAGTTTAAATAAATGCAAACTGTATTCTGAACTGAATTCAATTATTGTTTTATTAAACTCTGAACAGGTAAAAAGTGCCAAAAATATACTTATCAGTGGAGAAGCACTCTCAGTCAGAACACAAGGAGATTCTTAAAAAAAAAAAAAAAAACTTTGCTAGAATCTCCTTGTATTCTGACTGAGTGCTTCTCCACTGATAAGTATATTTTTGGCACTTTTTAACTGTTCAGAGTTGAATAAAACAATAATTGAATTCAGTTCAGAATGCAGTTTGAATAAATTGCATTTATTTAAACTGTATTTGCATTAATATTGCTGCACACTCAAGTGTGTTAGGTTGCACTGCAGTTGAATTGTTTTTAGTGCTCCTTTAGCTGCTTTTCTGTAAAAAAAAAAAAAAAAAAAAAAATCAAAGCTTGTTTCCTGCCTTTTCTGTAACTAGTCTAGTCCAAATACAGATTTGCTGTATCTAGGACTATTTGTAAGCTTCTAAGCCCCCAAGCCTTTCTGTGTTGGAGGGAAGCCTTCTGGCTTATCAGTGGGAGTGGTAAGCACTAGGTAGCCTATCTACCACAAGAGTGGTTTCTGGCCCAGAAATTGTAGTTTATTGGCTGTTTGGGCAATTTTTCCATCTCTTTCATCTGTCTGGTCTAAAAGCCCATGTTTGCCCTTTTTTCCCGCCTTTCCTATATCTAGTCTAGTCCAGATACAGTTTTGCTGTATCCAGGACTGTTTGTAAGCTTCTAAGCCCCCCAAGCCTTTCTGTGTTGGAGGGAAGCCTTCTAGCTTGTCAGTGGGAGTGGTAAGCACAAGGTAGTCTATCTACCAAAAGACGAGTGGTTTCTGGCCTAGAAATTGTAGTTTATTGGCTGTTAGGGCAGATTTTCCATCGCTTTCAACTTTCTGGTTTAAAAGCTTATGTTTGCACTTGTTTCCCGCCTTTCCTGTAACTAGTCTAGTCCAGATACAGATTTTCTGTATCCATAACTGTTTGTAAACTTCTGAGAGGTGCCAAAGTCTGCTCTTCAATTTTTCCCTTAGATCTGTTAGTTCTCTCCTCTCCTTCACATTTACTAGCTTATTAGTCTAGCTCTTTACCATACCAGACTTCTTGTAGCAATTATTGTAGCAGACAAAAGTGCTACAAGCACTAAATGTTCTACAAGGAAAAAGCCCCAGTACTTATTATTAATGCCCACCCCTCCAGGCATGTCTAAAGGTCAGTTCCCTGTGCTTTCTCATATTAAAGTGATGAACTTGGGCATCCTGAGGCAATGTAGCAACTGCCTGATGTACAACGACAACCCTCTCCTTTTACTTCCCAACACTCAGACTTGTGAGAGATGCATTTATATATCCAAATTGGAAGCCACACATTCTCCAGCCAAGACCAGAATAGCTGGTCAAGAGGCGAAGGGCAACACTTGCACCACACCACATGGAACACATAGCCCTCCAGAACACAACCAACCACTGCCTTCACATAAAAACACAAACCACACACTCACCTTTGCAGAGGCTCTCAATAAAATTCTACCCAAACAACAGAGACCTCCAAGGCAGAAACGTAATCGACCACCACAACACAACACTAATCACAAGACACATAACTCTCCTAAACAGTGTGCCACTCAACCAAAGCCCCTAAGGCAAAACAACATGCCCAGCACACTACTCATAAGTGACTCGATAGTGAGGCCCACTGAGTCCCGCTCACTAGGTTGAATAAGGAGAAAGTAACAGTTAGCTGCCTGACAGGTACAAATATGACTCTGTCACTGTACATGTGGGTGTGAATGTCCTGAGACGTACCTCCCTGGACTACATAAAAAGAGACATGCAGGAGTTCTCAGATTATGTAGCCTAGGCGGGTACAACCCTAGCCCTGAGCAGCCTACCCTCACCCAGAATGATACCACAGTACAAACAGAAAATTATTGATTTCAACAATTGGCTAAGTTTCTGGTGTCATTTTAAGTGGATCCAGTATCTGTCTGCCTGGGATGACATGATTGACAGACCTCGATGCTTTGCCAGAGATGGCCTGCATCTGTCACCCCTGGGCTTCCGGATATTAACCAAGGCTCTTGCCACCCCTATAGTGCCTTTTTTAGGCAGTGTTCCAAAGACCAAATTACCACCATAACAGCTACAAACAAATGCAATCTGAGGGTCATGTTGCTCAACGCTAGAAGTCTAAATCTCAAAATACACTCATTCAAAGCACTCTTTAAAATGGAGAACATTGACCTTTGTGCTGTAACAGAGACCTGGTTCAAGGCAGCAGAAAGCACCCCTGCACTACCAGGCTATGACTCATTCCACACCTTTTGGTCCCAGAACTTGGACCGAAGCACCAAAGGCAATGGTGTTTCCATATTCATAAAGGATGTGCACACCTCCAGACTGGTAGCCCAACAAAATGCATCAGAGATATTTCAAGTGCAGCTAACAGTGGGTAAGACAGCAATTCAAGTCATAGCCTGTTATAGATCCCCAACCATGTCCCAAGACTCACACTACGTGTTTTTAAGCACCCTGGAGAATATTAGTTTCCAGCCTAATATTCTCATACTGGGTGACTTCAACTACCCTCCATTAACTGGAAAAACTACTCATGTACCAATACACTTGCCCAATGTTTCCTGGAATTCATTAATTCCAATGCCCTGGACCAGCTCATTCTTACCCCCACTAGAGGTAGCAACATCCTTGACCTGGTCATTTCTAACATGGGTGACTGTTGTTCTACACCAATAGTTAACTCCTCCCTGGTTAGATCCAACCACAAACTAATCACCTTGGAAATCCACATCCCTCCCAATCCCCCCACAAATGTAACCACCATGAAAAACTTCTCCAAAGCTAACTTTGGGCTACTAAAAACAGAGGTAGCTAACTTCATGGCACCCATGCAAATGGAGAATAGTTGCATGACCGTCGAATCATACACCAATGCACTGTATGAACATGTACACAAATGCATGGATCTTGCCATACGCAATAGAACCAAGACACTCTCCTCCAAAGAAAGGAAGCCAATATGGTGATCCCCTGCCATAAACAAACTCTACAACAGAAGGAGGAAACTGATGCGGGATAAGGTGAAGTCCCAAGACTGGAAAAACTCCCTTATCAGCCTCAACAAAAAGTTGAGATCCCTCATCAAATCCTCTAAAGCTAGCTATGAAAACAGAATTGCAGCAGATAGTAAAGAAAACCACAAGGCCTTCTATAGTTATGTAAAGAATCTCCATGGCAATACCCAGATTTGCTCTGAGCTTCTGCACAATGGTACCTCCTATACCGAGCCAACAGATATTGCCAATATACTGGCTGACAGATTCAATACCAACTTTATCCCCCCCCCCCAAAGGACCAATCACAATACTAGTAAATTGCCAGGCACCCAGTATTACTGCTGCACAAGTTAAAACAGCACTGTCCAAGGCCAAGAATACAGCTTTATGGGACCTGATAATATCCCTGGATGTGTTCTACATGAACTACAGAGTGAACTGGCACCTCATCTGTGTGCCCTGTTCAATCACAGCCTCACCTCAGGCTTTGTCCCTACCAAATGGCACACTGCTATAGTCATCCCTCTCCACAAAGGAGGAGCAACTACAGATCCTGGGAACTATAGCCCCATTAGCCTGACAAGTCTGATATGCAAAGCTATGGAACGCATCATCATGGACCTAATAAACAAGGATATAGGGAATCTCCAAACTCTGGATCCCACACAGTTTGGTTTTGCGAAGGGTAGATCATGCCTGCTCAACTTAGTCGACTTCTTTGAGTCAGTCACCAGAGCTGTGGATGAAGGCAAGGTGGTTCATACAGCCTACTTTGATCTAGCCAAGGCCTTTGATACCATTCCACACTCAGGAATCACAGAAAAACTCACTAAGCTAGGCATCAACCCCTATATCACTAGGTGGGTTGCAAACTGGCTCATAGATAGAATCCACAGTGTGAAAGTAGCTGACTCCAAGTCAGACTGATTACCAGTCACGAGTGGAGTCCCGCAGGGATTGGTCCTGGGTCCTCACCTGTTTAGTATCTACTTCTCTGAAGTCCAGGCCAACACAAAGGGACTCTGGCTGACAAAGTTTGCAGACTATTGCAAGTTGGGAGCCATTATTAACTCCCCACGTGATGTTGACATCCTACAGAAAGGCCTCACTGAGACCAACAACTGGTGTCAGAACAATGGCCTTAAGCTCAATGCCAAAAAATGTGTCGTCATCCCCTTTGGGAAAAACTCAGTTCACATGAATTACCACATTGATGGTAGTCCACTGAACACAGAAGGCGTTATAAGAGATCTGGGAACACAGGTTGACAGCAACCTCTCTTTTAATCACCACATTGCCACTGTGGTCAGAATGTCCTTCTATGTGGCACATCTCATTATTAAGGGTTTTTCACCCAGGAAGAAAGAAGTCATTGTCTCCCTCTATACTTCCCTCATTAGGACAATCATCGAGTATAATGGCCCATTTGGCATGTATCTCAGTAGACACCTAGTTTTACATCAACTGGAGAGGCCGCAAAAGTACCTCACAAAGAGGATCCTAGGCCTTAAATACTCGTCCTATATGGACAGACTCAAAAAACTCCAACTACTGTCTGTCTCCTATCGCCGACTTAGTGGCGATCTCTGCTTGACTTACAAAGCCATACCTGACCCAACTCTGTTAGAAATGCTACATCTAAAGAGATCCCAATCCCTCCACACCACACACTCCAAAGATCTCAACTGCATTACCACAATCAACAGAATGTGCTGGAGGGACAGGTTCATAACCCAAAGACCGCCCATGCAATGGAATAGACTTCCCATACATGTCAAACAAAGCACTTCACTGGCCCTCTTCAAGAGAAATCTTGATGAATGGATGGGAAATAGAAAATTCACCCCGGGGATCATTCCAGTGGCTCTACTCAACAGATGCACTAGGAACTAACATCAGGTGGCACAAAGCCAGGGTAATCCTATGGGCTAGGCTTGTAAAGGCTCCAGGGCCATTAGTCTTGTACACACCTATGAACCTATACCACAATGCTGGACACTATACAAAAGGGACACTTAGGAACTGTAACTATGAAAGCCCTCATTCACAGGTTTGTGCCATGGCTTGGCTTTGAAAAAACACTGAAGGCTTAACAAAAGCCTGCACGGGTTGCCAGGTAGTCCAAAATGTAATACAGAAGGCACTTTTATACCCCTCACAGTGGCCACTATTTCCATGGCAGCATGCTCAAGCTGCTTTTTCAGAGACATGTCAATGTACTGCTCCTAATCACCATGGATTCACACTCTAAATGACCAGAGGTCACATGCATGAAGACAACTACTTGTGGACAAACTATAGCAATTTCACTAACAATAGCCATAATAACAGACTTCTAGAACATGGGATCATAGGATCATCGGAGGTTACTAAGCTACGGACCCTGTGGTCATTTCAGGCCTAGCTGTTTCATCCCAATGAAATACCATGTATACTCTAGACAGTACCAGGACTGTATTTAGTAATGACTGCCCATGTCCAGAAGGGATGTGGGCACTATCTCCAGTAAGAATTTACAGTGTCCCATCCACTCATCCCAGTTCTTTTTGAACAGTGTCATAGAGGTGCTGTGGTTTACATGAATTAGCAGCTTATTCCAAAGATGCAGCAGTTGCTGGGAGATAAATCTCCATCATATCCTATTCACAGGCCATACTTAGATCCCTAGAATGAGTAGCTAAATATGGTCTGCGACTTGAATAGGACATGAAGCACATTTGATAGTGGTCCACAGTTTAACTCAGAAAAAGTCTTTCACATACTTGTATTATCACATATCGCCCCATTCAGTTTGGGAGGTGATCGCTATTAAGCGCTTATAAAGGATGGCAAAAATGTCTGTCTGTTCAGGTTTATATGGCTAGGCATCTAATGGTGCCCATGATCACTTGCCTACAGTTGTTCCTAAATTCTTACACAACCAGAATACTCAAAACATTTTATATGTGCTTCCCATAATGGAGTTGCAAAAGGTTAGCTGAAAAATTTTACAATGCCATTCAACAAAGCCATCAAAGCTATCTGTACATGTACACAAACCTTTGTAGCTTAAAATGAATTAATTTGCAAAGGCCGATCAAACTACATCCAGCACAGAAATGCCTTCAATGTTTGTTACTCCTGAACTAAAATTTTATCTACAGGCGGCAGAAGTTCAAAGGACAGTGCATAACAAGTGTTGAACAATTAAATGGTAGATCTTTTAGAAGTTTTTCTTCTGGACAGTATGTGTACCAGCATATGAATACAAGCCTGACAAATGGCAGTCAGTTCAAACTATGTTCTGATCAGGATACAGTTGCTGTGGGTACTACACAGAGAGAAGGCATGCAGATCAAATCAAAAATACCAGTCTGGTGACTCAATAGATGGCCAGACATGAACTCCAGTCTCCAATTACTGATTGAGAAGACTTGATGACATGCACAACGGAGACAGAAAGATGTACATACAACTACAAGGATAGATGACCTGTTCCACATAGCTAGAAGGATGCATGACCTCTACCACAGAACAAGAAGGATGGATGATTTGCACCACAGAGCTAGGAGGTTGGATGACCTGTACCACAGAACAAGGAGGATGGATGATTTGCACCACAGAGCTAGAAGGATGGATGACCTGTATCATATAGCTAGAAGGATGGATGACCTGTACCATATAGCTAGAAAGATGCATGACCTGTAGCATATATCTGGAAGGATGGATGACCTTTACCATATAGCTAGAAAGATGCATGACCTGTAGCATATATCTGGAAGGATGGATGACCTGCACCATATAGCTAGAAGGATGGATGACCTGTACCATATAGCTAGAAGGACCAGATGACCTGTAGCATATATCTGGAAGGATGGATGACCTGCACCATATAGCTAGAAGGATGGATGACCTGTACCATATAGCTAGAAGGACGGATGACCTGTAGCATAAATCTGGAAGGATGGATGACCTGCACCATATAGCTAGAAGGATGGATGACTGTACCATATTGCTAGAAGGATGGATGACCTGTACTATAAAGCTGGAAGGATGGATGATCTGCACCACATAGCTAGAAGGATGGATGATCTGTACCATATGGCTAGAAGAATGGATGACCTGTATGACACAGAGAAAATAATGCATAATTTAGCAAGAAGAATGAATCATGTCTACTATACACCTAGAAGGATGGATGGCCTGTACCATACAGTGAAAAGGATGGATGACCTTTACAAAATAGCTAGAAGAATGGATGTTCATATGCCTACGCTATGATGAATTGGCTTACTACAACTATATACTAATAGGGAGTTCCAGTCAGATGAGCCCAGCAAAAACATATCACAATGACAGCCCATAGTAACACTTTTATTTGTGGATAGTAAATCACCTAACATACCAATTATAACAAAAGTTTCTATCTGAAATTATCCTATGAGCTAATATCTGGAGCCTGGTTGGTGATGGGAGGAGAGAAAGAAAGAAGTGTTTTAGATTGTTTTCTTTGCATGTTATTAAGTCAATTGACATCCCACAGGACAGGATTTAAAGCCTGTGCCTGAATCTGGTATTAGGATTACATTTGATAATAATTAAACTGCTGTAAACATGCTTATGTTTGTGCATATGTATGAGGGTGTGCTCATAGCATTTAATTGACTAAGACATTCCTTAAATTGTTTCCTGGTCTATGTCTTATTTAATATAGGCTGTGCATATCTAGGTCAAGTCAGGTGCGACAGTGAGCAATAGCAACAAAATAAATATTAATAAATAACGCCCACTAGGAAATAAGCCAAATGCAAACAATTAAACTTGAAGAAAACTGAAAGATATTTACGCAGTATAAGATTACAAGACTCAAATGTTATGTTTTATGTCATACTGGCTAACAATTACTTCAGACAAATGGTGAATAGTAAAATGCTAATAATCTGGGAATCTATATTATTTCATTTGTTTTAAATTTGTGTATATATTATCTTACCAATTAAAGACTGATAAACAGTGAGAAAAAAACAGATTAGCCTTGCAAGTGTTAAAAGAGACTAGGCCACACTTGCCTTAGATCAGCGCCACTTGTTTTCTCGACTCTAATGGATTTAATTGCTCTTAAAAGGCAATCTTAGTAACTAAAATGCTATCATACAGTGAGTCACATCTTTTGCACTAGTAAGAACATGCCCATTTGTCTACCATTTATACTACCTTATCATTAAAGTTAGTAGCCCTTTTATTGGTGAGAACATTTCGTTTTGGCATTGCCTAACACAGTAGTTTCAGATTTTGCCAGTTCATTGGCAATTAAATTACCTAATCCTTTTAACAGTGTTAACATATTATACCATAAACATTCATCTGTTTCACAACTGCAGCCATTTGTCTCTGTCACTAAAATACCACAGCTAAATTATAAAATCCAGTGAGTTTTATCCAGTGGCATACATTTTAAATAATGGCACAGAACCTGCTTCGGATCTGGTCTAACTACAGCATACAACAGTCTTGCAGTAGTTTACCACAAACTGTGCCTGACCTATTTTTCCTAGGGACAAACAGAAATCTGTGCCTGACCTTTGTACCCTAAGGCAAATAGAAACATGTGCCTGACCTTTGTACCCTAAGGACAAATAGAAAACTGTGCCTGAACTGTCCCTGATTTACAGCAGTGTTCACCAAAGTTCTGGCACAAGCCCCCTACAAAAGCTTCACAAATGGCATTAAGACTGAAGAAGGAGTTATATAATTATAACATCTGTGGCAGAGAATGGAAAATTGTTTTCTTTCCAAACTGGAATGCTGAAAGCTCCTTGCGCCACCTGTTTGTCACATCATATTAACTCTGGTATCCTCAAAGTTTTGGAAAATCAAAACATGATACCCGTGAGACTCTAAGTAAAAACACGTTTACTGCTGCACTCCGTAAGTGGCAGCAGCCTGTCATCTCTGATACTTGCCTTGTAGTGATATATTTTCTTTTCAAAGAAAACCTTACAGAGGTTAGAACTGTCTGCATTTAAAAATTGCTGAGCGGAAGATTTTAGTATGTAATAACAGGGTGGGATAACAGAGGTGTAATGACACTCAGAGCTAAAACAGAGTGCTGCATGCTGACAAATTAGTTGCCATGGAGTTCCAAAGCACTAGACTTTCCACTGCGGGTAAATTATCTTCTAGTTATTAAACACTGTATCGCTTGAGCAGTGCCAAAGAGTTAACTATGGGCACGTTATGTGTTTTATGCACTTGCCTATTGCTAACCAGCTTTGATATGAATAGGCTCTGTATGTTTAAACTAAGCCAAAATATATTTTCCAGTGGATGCTGTTGCTCAATGCCTGATGATTTGTGATACAGTGAAACAATGTGCCTGCATCTAGTATTAGGATTACTTTTGATAATAATGAAATATTTTGTTACTGTCTGTATTATTGTTACACCTGAGTGAATGGCTGCTGTTTTTCCTGGGAAATTTGCATTATTTCTAGAAATTCTTGTAGTTAGAATAAGTATGTTTTTTTTTCTCAATAAACTATTCCATTCTTGAACCAAGACTTACATGAGGAGATACTGTCACTGAGTAGTGACTTATAGGGTAATGCCAAGTCCTTCAGGCAATTCTGTGGCACATCAATTATTATAATGGTTCTGCTTCTGCAGATATCATATATAAATTCCATCCTCTCATCCACCACTGCCCTCTCAAGTATTACTTTTTTTAAGTTGGCTTAATTACTGTGCCATTCTTACCTACAGTGTGTCCAGTGCTATCACAATGTTGTATATTGTGTTAGAGCATATCCCTGTTGTAAGTCTAAAAACTGGGTTTAGCTGTCTTGCTGTCTGATCTGATTACCAAAATGTGATGACATGAATCATTTTAGACTACTTAACATGCCATAATCACATCCAAAAATATTAATTCCCCAGTAAGTGCTGTAATAAAATGTTTTAGAGGTTTATGAGGTGCTCACTGTTTCTACTGTAATTGCTATAAACAATTTGCTTCTCTAATATAAGAAGAAAGGAAGACAATCTGTAGGGCAATTGCATGACATAGGGTTGTGAGTAGTTTAGATGTTTTACACATTTATTAGAGAGACAGAAGAGTTCCTGTTTTATTCCATGTCAGCACCAGGAACTCAATTATTGTGCTAATAGCTACGCCAACATGGTGATGGCTGAATGGGAGACAAATAACTTGATTTCTCACCCTCTCACAGAGAAACATCTAGTATTACATAGGAGGTTTGTGGATGACCTCTGTCTATTTTGGAAAGGTAGCAGATGTGAACTAGAGAGATTTGTTGAGCATCTGAATAGCAGCAGTGAGTTTTTGAGATTCACTGGTGTATGCTCTGAGACTC
The DNA here is from genome assembly GCF_019279795.1 of Protopterus annectens. NCBI lineage: Eukaryota > Metazoa > Chordata > Ceratodontiformes > Protopteridae > Protopterus > Protopterus annectens. The sequence continues at coordinate 1,217,545,760 of NC_056731.1, read as the reverse complement.
ACATTCATTTCCTGGATATTTTGATCAGTATTGATGAAAGTGGTTCTTTGCATACAGATGGATATATTAAAGAATGTCATCATCCGTCCTATTTACATAGGACTAGTATGCATCCAACACATGTTTGTAATAACATTGTAAAGGGCCAAATGATGTGTTGTTCGAGGTTAACTGACAGAGATAGTCATCTGCATGAGGATATCGAACATATTACAGCTGATTTTGTTAATAGAGGCTATGATGATCAGGAACATTCTACAACAAAATTGGAATATACTATGTACAGATGATCATATAGTTCAAATAGTGGTGGAAAGACCTTATATTTAGTTTAAAAATACTAAGAACCTGAAAAGAAGGTCATGCTATCCTTAAAAGTGAGACACATGAAATAAGATTTGGTATGGGTATGGGGGCCACTAAATGTGGAAGCTGTAATTTCTGCACCTTTATACATGAAGGTATAGAGTTTAAACACCCCAATACTAATAAAGTATATAATTTTGACATCAATGCTGACTGTAATAGTAAAAATAATACTTAGCCCAGTGTATTATCTGTTCTTCCTTTTATATAGGGAAGACGAATAGACACCTTTGTGAATGAATTTGCGACCATATGTATTGTTATAGGCGAGGGCATATGTATAATGCCTTAGCAAAGCACACTATTGAGAATGATGATAGTCATCAGTTTAGATTTCGAGTGTTTAGAGTTAATATATGATGATGAGAAGTTGGGAGATATATCCAATAGAACCGAGACAAAGGAACTTACATGGATTGTTAGGCTTAGAGCCCATTTGGATAAGGGGCTAAATGACCATATAGCTATTACAGCAAAACTGAGAAATAGGAGACTTAGGAAATAATGTAGATTTATTTGAGTTATTATGTATTTTTATAATGTCTTTTAATATATTCCTGGTTATATTTTAAATGTGTAAGTACATCTTTAAATGTGTAAATGCATGATTGGTTAGTTTGAATTTAATTGAGTATAAAAGGAAATGACCTCATTTGATCAGTTAGGTCTGATGAAGCAAATTTATTTGTGAAAGTGCTTACCATTTGTACAATAAACTCGGTGGATTTTATACAAATTGTGACTCCTGCTCTTCAGCTTGCTTGTTTGTTCGCAATATATATATATATATATATATATATATATATACACACACACACATACATATATATATATATATATATATATATATATATATATATATATATATATATATATATATATATATATATTTACATACACACATACATATAGATCTACTGATTTTCATCAAATGACCGAAAGGATGAAATCTACAATGTCAGCAAGAAAATGTTGACATGCTACTACAAATATGCTAGGAAACACCAATGGAGCATGCAAAAATAAAACAGAAAAATGAACAAAAAGATTTTTTGCAGAGGGGCAAGCCCACCTCCACCCCATATGGGGGAGCTGTGCCTCCCACATCCCCTATCCGAATATAGTGTGATCTCAAACACTTGTCAACCATCAGCTTAGCCCACTAGATTTTGATATATATAAAATTTTATAACTTCTTAGTCTGTCATATTGCAAAATCTGTATGAGGCAGTTGTAAAAGCACATGTAAACGTATATACTGCAGAGCAAGATCTAGAATTTTCATGTAGGCAACTGCACATAAAAAGGAGTGTAAAACCACAGCTTGCCCCTTGCTGCACATGTAAATGGTGTTGTGTTAATCAGCTTAACATTTCTGAGTAACTCCATCAACATTAAATGGCCTGACAGCACACTGAGATGATTATTTATAAAAGGACTGCAACACCATATCTCAGTGGGAAGCACAGTGCAGACAAGGACATGGCTACAAGCAGACATAGTGATGCTGCAGAGCTCCCACCACCATGCCTCTCAACTGTGATTAAATAATGACAGATATTTGAGTTTAAGACTCCACATCCTTCAGAAAATTCATGCTAATGCAAAACCTATTATTCTATCAACGTTCTAAGCTTGTAAGAGCAATAGTTAAAATGTGTCCCTATTTGTCCCCCCATCATTTAGGCTTTGCGCAGATTTTTTGATCTAAGAGGTTGAGAGGTATGCCCACCACTCATGACATTTCCATCTTATACAAATAACTCAAACTCTACAGCTGTGGCAATGGAGCCTTTAAGGATTATGAATGTCTCCTGTCCGTCTGCCAAGATGGAGGTATGTAAGGTGCACCGCAGGCAATGTAGTTCCTGGAAAGAAAGACTGAATACCAGACCTTAGAGTTGTGTTACAAAATCAGTAACCACCATGCCATCATCTCTACTTTTCAGCATTCTGCCACTTTCTAGGCTCAAATCATTATAAAATGTGATGCTGACAATCATTAAGTAATGCCAGCATTTATTCACTCATTTGTTTGTTTATTTGTTGATTGACTGTGGTATAACACTGATCCACATATATCAAACAGAATTTAAAAATGAGCAAATACATAAAAAAATACATTAACAAATAAAGAAATAGCATAACCATTGTTATGTAAAACAAGTGTTGGTATCAAATAGTGGCTGGACCAGTTAGGAAGAGTTACAAGGTCAGAAGCTGCAGAGTTGCGAGTGTCAGCATTGATTGACATGACACACTGTGGCTTTCTTCTCTTAAACTGGGTACAAGTGGGAAGCCCATAACTGTGCACATGTGCCAATGTAACATTGCTAGCAGAGGTGCTTTATTTTTAAATTAATTGTAGCCTTCCATTGTATATAAGAGGTAAGCAGAGTAGCAGGTGCACCGCCATCCTCTGCAACTGGCGTGACTACAAAGCAACTGTGCACTGAGTGTGCAAGTGTACCATTTATAAAAGCAATGTCGCCTCTCCTCAGGGGCATGATCCATGTTTATAAAGTATGGTACCGACAAGATTGCAGTGTACAGCTGCAGGTATGGGGGATGTGTAGCGACGTCGGCTCTCCTCAGTGGCATGATCTGTGTTTATAAAGCATGATGCTGACAAGACTGCAGAGTAAGTATAGTGCACAGCTGCAGATATGTGGGATGTGTTTCATCTGGCAGGGAGCAGCAAAAGAGGAGAGAGAGAGAGAAAAAGAGAGACAGAGAAAGAGAATGATTTGTTCTGTAAGGCGAACATGCATCAGCTAACGTGTCAGCATTAAGTCTTAGTTTATATCTTTCATGTGTAGCAGTACTGAAAACACAATTTTGTAATAATGTTAAAATGCATAGAATAAGAGACATTTACAGCTTTTAAGCTTATGCTTACTAGTATTCAAATTAAAATATTAACCGTATATGATATTGGCCACTCTCTCTGCATGAATAAAACAAAAAAAGGCATTAAGTTATGCAACTGCAACAGTAAAGTACTTTTAACTTTCTGACATTGCCATTATTTAGGATTCAGCATAAAATTATCATAAAAGCATTATAAAATGTATAACATTAATTTGTTGTTCTTGTTGATAGTTAATATGCATCCATTGTTTGTTGCTCCAGAGGAAAAATGCCTGACGTATGGTAATTTCTCATAAAACTGGCCTTGAGATTCAGACCACTAACTGCCACACTAAAGTAAGGAATTATATTTATTTCCTTTGTCCTTCTTTCTAGAAGTGTAATGAAAGTTCTTAAATTACCATAACTGACATGTGAAACTACATGAACACACTGAAAAAAGTATGATATTGGTGGCTTGACAGTGATTTTGTGAAAAAATGCTTATCTTTGGACATTCATAACAGGTCTTAGTGCTTGGCCTATTTCTCCTACATAACCTTTTCCTGGAGATTTCAACCATTTTGTATGTAAGCTAGATTCTCAGAAGTTCACATAACCACCTTCTTTACCTTAATACATCTGTTTTGTAAAGCTGTTACACTGCCAGCAGTATAATCTGAAATGTTTTATATCTTGGATGACTGCAGAGTTTTGTTCCATTTTGGATCATATCCTTTTCTGGGCTGAGTGAAGTTCTATAGATTTGGTGGTCACTTAAAGGATGAGAGTGGGAGTTCTTGAAAAATATTACTGGAATGGTCATCCTCACTGAACATTACTTAGAGTTCCCTTATGATTTTGTATGGTATTTTTCCTGGATATGTTTTCACCAGTGTAACCATGTCACTGGGTTTTTTCTTCTTATACTGGATCAGCTGCCTCTTGAAAATCTTATCACTCTGTCCACTGTGCTACCAAACTCCCTGTCAGAGTGACCTTGAGTAAGGAAGGCTTCCCTTACTTGTGCTAGCTGTGTACTTCTCTCTCTCCCTCACAGAGACAGATGCAATGATACCATTGTACATGGTTGGAACTTATAGGACATTTGGTACGAATGAGATAAGCACTATCAGCACAGATACATATACTGCCTGTCTGTTGGCTTCCTGTAAACATATCTTTAAGGGTCTTCTGTGCAGATTAACAGCAGTATCTTGGAAAATAATATCTGAAGCTGAGTAATCCAGGGAAATTTTTATTGATTAGTGTATTCTGTTGAACTGCTGGTGGAATTCTTTGGGAGAGTCAATGTTGTGAGTCCAGATTAGGAATAAATCATCAATAAAGTTGAAATATATAAGTGGTCTGTGCATTCAGTGACCCAGAAATTCCTCTTTTAAGTCTGCCATGAAGAGGTTTGCATATTATAGAACTATTCAGATGAACATCGCAGTTCCCATAACATGAGCATAGCACTTTCTATTAAAGTTAGAGTTATTATGTGATATAATTAATTCTGTCAGTTCTCCAACTACAAAAACAAATCCAACTCCAAAGAAATGCCAAGACTTGTATTATAACTTCTTGTTCATCACTGCTTCACCTTAATTTAAAAGTTCTCCAACTACATCCAGGGTGACAGCATGATAATCTCCTTTCTCGTGTAAGCACTTAAGATGAGTAAATGCTATCATTGCGTGGGTTGTTTTTATACTGATGTAGCAACATATTTGCAAAACTAATGTTAGGTGATAGGTTATGAAAACCTGACAGAATGCACCAGTGGTGGGAACTCAAAAGCTACACTGTTCCATTGTCTACCAGCTCTGGGAATTCAAAAGATACAATGTGCCACCAGCATCAGCTGTGAGAATGCAAAAGCTACAATGTGCCACTCTGTACCAGCTGTAGGAACTCAGACACTACAGTGTGCCATTCTGTACCAACTGTAGGAACTCAGAAGCTACAGCGAGCCATTCTGCACCAGCTGTAGGAACTTAGAAGCTACAGTGAGCCACTCTGTATCAGCAGCAGGAACTCAGAAGCTGCAGTGAGCCATTCTATACCAGCTGTAGGAACTCAGAAGCTACAGTGTGTCATTCTGTACCAGCTGTAGGAACTCAGAAGGTATAATATGCCATTCTCTACTAACTGTGGGAATGCAGAAGCTATAATGTACCATTTTGTGCCAGCTATGGGAATTCAGAAGCTATAATATGCCATCTTGTACCAGCTGTGGGGATGCAGATGTGACAGTGTGCCATTCTGCACCAGCTGTGGGAATGAAGCTGCTACACTGTGCCAGTTTGTACCACCTGTGTGAATGCAGATGCTACACTGTGCCATTCTCTACCAGCTGTGAGAATGCAAATTCTACAGTGTACCATTCTGTATCAGCTGTGGGAATGCAGATGCTACAGTGTGTCATTCTGTAATTACTGTAGGAATGCAGATACTACAGTGTACCATTCTGTATCAGCTGTGGGAATGCAGATCCTGCAGTGTGTCATTCTGTATCTGCTGTGGGAATGTAGATGCTACTGTGTGCCTTTCTGTAACAACTGTGGGAATGCAGATGCTACAGTGCACAATTGTGTGACGTTCTGTACCTGCTGTGTAAATGCAGATGCTACAGTGTGTCATTCTGTACCAGCTGTGGGAATACAAATGCTAAAGTGTGCCTTTCTGTAACAGCTGTGGGAATGTAGATGCTACAGTGTGCATTTTGTACCAGCTGTGGGAACCTAGAAGTCATAAAATGCAATTATGTCCCACTGTTGGACTCAGAAGCTACAGTGTGCAATATTATACCAGCTCTGAGGAGTCAGAAGTCATAATGCGTCATTCTGTACTTCTTTTGGATATTCAGAAGCTACAGTGTGCCATTCTGCACCATTCATATGGATCTAATATCTACTGTATACTGTTTCTGCCTTATCATGATGAGTCCATTAATTACCCCTGTTTCATATTCATGCAGGTAGAGGAACAGAAGTAATATTAAGTATAGTATTCTGTAGTCACCATGGGAACAGGAAAATGCAGTATTTTCAATAATAGGAACTTAGAATGCTGTATTGTTTTATTCACACCAACTGCAGGAAGTCAGACAGTATTTATTACTTTTCAATAATAGGAACTTAGAATGTTGTATTGTTTTATTCATACCAACTGCAGGAAGTCAGACAGTATTTATTACTTTAGTCTACATCCTCTACAGGAACTCACAAATGTTACCATTCCATTCTGTAATAAGCACAGGGACTCAAAAACTCAACTATTCCATCATACGGCAGCTACAGGAACAGAGAAGTTGCAGCACATAATTTACAATAATAGTTTGAACTCTGATGTGCCTCTGTATCATTGTGACCACATGTAGGAATGCCAGCTTCTCAATTTCATTTTGTACTAGATATAGAACAGCTTAATAGCACTATTGTTTTAGTCTACAAAACATGTTCTGTTTGCATCAGACAGAATGCATAGAATACATCACTTCCCCATTAGCTGTGGTAAATCAGAAAAGTAACCTGTTTCATTCTGCTCCAGGTATGCAAACACAAGAACTGTGTCTACATTTTCTGTCAGATACAGCACTGTCACAGATTACTGTTTCACTTGAAACCTGTTCTTGGGTCTGACTCTTTACATTTCTAGTAATGTGAAGGCTTCACTGCCTAAGTAGAAAGTAGCTATAGTGACTAAGAAGCACTTTTGCCTCACATGAACTGGCTGTTTAGACTTGAGTCTTTCTTTTCATGATCTACACCACCCACTGTAACTCAGGAATGTTGTTGTTCTTTCTGTTCCAATAATATATATTAAAATGTACCTCTGTTTCCTTTTACAGAAGCTAATGAAACTAAGATATCTTACTTCATTCCGTGGTGTTTTACAACCATGCACTGCTCTATTCTGTAACAGCTATAGAGGATCAGATGATGTACTTCTTTCTCCTGCAGTATCTGAAACAACATCAAAGAATTCAGGCTTGTGTAGCAGCTAGAAACTAAATATCACTGTTCCGTTTTGCACCAGTTAAGCAGGCACAAAATCATTGCTGTTTCATAGCATACTAGCTGTAGGTGTTCATTTTTTTCCCCTAACATTTGGATCCAGACAAAGGAAGCCAAAAATTTCACAGGTTCATTCATTCATTTTGCAATTAAGTAAAAGAACTCACAATCATCTTTGTTTTATTCCATACCAGCTGCACAGAAACTGCACTGTTTATACTGGCACTGGCTATTTGAATTCAGTATTATCACTGTTTCATTTTGTAACTGTTAAAAGAGTTACTTTGAAAGCTTTCCTGCTTCATTCTGTACCATTTTAAGGGCTTCCAAAACGTCACTGTCTCATTGTGAATCAGTTATAGGGAACCAGAATACCACTGTTTCTTTTTGTACCAGATATGTGGTGTCAGAAGCTAGTTATTTCTTTCTGCCTCACCTCAAGGGAAATGCTTGTTCAATTCCCCACTTACTATAGACACTTACAAGTCCTTTATTCCCCTTCAAGGGCAGTGTTGCAATATGCACCAAGTTTACCAAGTAATCTGTATTTGGGTTACTAATAAGGGCACTAGGCACCAATATCTGAAGTAAAACTAAAACTTAAATAACTCACAAATTGGTACTGTAGCTAAAAGGCAGTTATCAGCTCCATCTCATATCTGCACCTGCACACCAGACACAATGTATTATGTACTATGCAGTCCTTAACTACACAAAGCCATATTACTTATTCACAGATGCATCTATACATGTAAATATATGTACGCACTTTTTTATGACAGGTAGTGACTGAGAAGTTTTAGTTCTGTATTCTATGCCAGATGTAACAAGATAGAAGGACTTTAGTGCCATATTCTCCAAAGTCACAGGAGTTAACAGCTGGTTTACTTTAATCTACAACTGTTGTGGAAGTTGTAGACCTCAGTGTTTCATTCTACACTAACTAAAGATACTTAGACACTTTCTGGTTTTGTTCTGCACCAGGTGTAATAACTTAGAACTGTCTCTTTCATTTTGCACTTCACTGAATTTATTCATTTCCAGTACTTAACTTTACCTTATTCATGGTCAAAGTGAGCCAGAGCCTAATCTAGCAAGCAACTGGCATAAATCAGAAAAGAACAGGTCGCCAATCTATTGCAGGACACATACACAAACAAACATTAACACACTCTGTATATCTTTAATATGTCATAAGAAAACAGTGACCTCAGCAGAAATCAACACTATCCCAAGAAGGGCTTGCAAATGCAACACAGAAGTCACTCCAGCTGAGAAATGAATTGCTGACCCAAACACTGCAAGCTGCTGTTTCATTATACCTCATTTCCAGGCATTCAGAATTTCCATCGCCACTATTTCATTTTGCAGCGGCAATACTTGACTATTTAATTCTATGTCAGTAATGAAGATTCAGAAATGTTATGGTTTCATACTGCTTCATCTGCAGGAAGCAAGAAGCTTCACTGTATCAATTTATATTAGGTAAATGGACCCAGTGGTTCATCTGATTCATGTTGCCATAGCTGTAACGGCATAGGAAATGTAACAGTTTCATTAATACAGACTACTTATGAGGACACAAAAGTTGTTTATTTTATAACAGTTATAGTAATAGGGAAGTGTCATTGTTTCATTCTGTACCAGTCAGAAGGATTCAGTCTTCCACTATATGATTCGGCAATAGATACATGGACAAGTAAACTTCACTGTTTTATTATCTAACACCTTTTGGGGCTCATTGACATCTTTACTTCATTAAGCACCAACCACGAGGAGTCCGTAGCATCACTTTTTGCAATTTTTGAATTCATACCAATTTAAAAGATCCAGATATCCCACCCTTTCACTCTAGATCACTTAAAGGGGGTGCAAATGATATCTGCTGTTGTATTCCATGTTGGCTGTAACAACTCCTAATCTTTAATATGAACTTTTTCCAGGACTGCATTTTTATAACGGTCAGTGCTTCATTATGAGTAATATATATGGACTCAAAAACATTAGTCTTTCAGTTTTCATAAATTAAAATAACCGTGACTTCATTCTGCTCTGATAATGTTAACTCACAAGTATTAATGTTTCATCCATCAGCAGCTATAAGGTCTTGGACAGGTCTTCCTAGCATTTTATTGTTGCATTCTCTGTTACTTAAATGGACTAGAAAGCTTTTTAGTTTTGCTGTCAACTTACCAAAGGAATTTAGTCTCTCCTCTTGTTTTTGTACTACTTAGAGATTAATATATTTTACTGTTCCATTCATTACATGCTTTATAAGCCCCCAACATAATTCATTATTAAGCACTCACTGTGAAATATGAATATTTTGTTCTACAGTTTAATCAGAATTTCTCTGTCCTTAAGCCAGTCCCATGGCATAGATGAATATGACCCAGGTGACGAATGAAAGGGGAGGGTGGGTCCGCACATCATAAGGGGGAGGACATGAACTGAAATGCATCTCACTGTTGATCTTTGGTGGAGGCTGGAGTCATGCAGGGGGCATTGTTCTTACAGAGGTCTGGGGACTGTCTGAGTCAGCACAGATGTGGGACGGTATACCAGCATATGTTGCAGGTGCATGCAAAGGGAGTGGGAATTTAGAACGTATAAAAAAGCTCTCCCAGCAGGAATATAATGCTGCCCTGGGGGCCTCAGTGCTCTTAAGTTGAAGAAAGTCTGGAGAAGGCTTGTCAGGTTTGCTAAAGCTGGTGGACAAGGACAGGTTCCCAGAAATAGCTGGTGGGCAGCTGTACTGAGGGAGGGTATTTAAAATAAAAACTGTCTTCTTTAATTGTGCATCAGTTTTAGGGACCCAATAACATCAACGCTTCATTTGGTTGTAATTAGATGGACACAGAAGTTTTGTTAGACCTCTCTACACCAGCTGCCAGGTGCTGGATAGGGACATGGGAACTCTTCCCTACTTCATTCTGCATTCTTACAAGAACAGACTGGGTCTCTGATTTGTTCTATGTGACCTCCAAGGGGTAAGAAATGTCTCTGATTTTTTAGAAACACCAGTGTTTATAAGTTTAATTACTGTGGTATAAACTAGCAATAAAACTGAAAAGTTACATTTTTCCATTCTGTGTCCCCACTGGAACTCAATAGAACTTGAGATGGATTCACAATGATCTTGCATTCAGCATTAATTTTCTTTACTTCATAATTGCATACTATAAGTGTTAGGAAAGGAAACCATGTGTGTCACAGGAACCAAGAATTATGCTAATGAGTTAATGATGTGTGTGATTCATGAACTAAGCTGGCACTGGGTAACACACACTATAACTAAAACATGGGAAGGCAAAGTACGCAGATGTTTTCTTGTATACCATGATTGTAATAGCACATCAGAGTGCTGCTGATAGCTAGATATCACTACTATCTGCCTGTTGTACAGGAATATGTTTATATCACAAAATAATTGTGTACTGGTCATTACTGTGTAAGTCACTAGTTTACTAGGCTGATAATACCTTATCTGACATATAGGAAACACTGTTCCATGTTACTTACTGGATCCATTAGTTACATGAAAATGTATCAAATGCACTACTGATCTAAAGCCAAATCATCAGGACTGCATTCAATGAATTTACTTTGTTGTTGACCCACACATCTCCCATATAATAGTGGGACTGTGTCCCCTGCATCCCTGAGGTTACTACAGCAAGGGTTAACCAGAAATCCCTCCCTGCAATGACCCATTCAGATGAATCAGGTCTTTTGAAGAAGTGGCTAAAAATTATGATTCTTACAGAATGGACCTCCTGCCTCACAAATCCTCATCCAACCAAACCAGATCTCTATAGGACATCTGCCTATTGCACTGACCTTGACATGTCCTTAAGATTGTCCGATAGGATTTATAGGGTCATTATGTGTCCACAGATTAAAAATGACAAAACCAACATCAGTATAAAACACTACTGTCACAACAAAGTCAAATAAATAAAATACATTAATAGATTGCAGGTATATGTTAGTTATACAATACTATTTTCTAATATTGCAGCAAAATGCAGTATTATGAAAACCACAAACCTGTTATGTTGTGCTTCTTGCTATATTTAGCTATGCAAAGCTGGTCATCGGTTCATATGTTCATATTGGCTAATGACCACCAGGATTTTTATAAGCCTAGCCATGCAACCTAACCAAGGTTTGTCCATGAGTACCTTGAATGCCTATATGGTGGGGGTGTGATAGTAAGGAGGTAGCTAAGGGTTATGTGGGGGGTGGTATGTTAATTGGTTATTAGTTTCCTTACTGTTAACATCTGTCCATTAGAGACATGGGAAGCAGACCAGAACTGACTTTGTGATTTCTCATCCAATCACTAAGGTTTTTTTTTTTTGAATAGGGTGAGTGATGAACTCTGCTTTATGCCACACCGAGATCACCTCTCAGTAACCTGTAGTACAGTGAGTACAAAAGTGGGACCTTAAGGCAATTTGTGTAGGACAGGGTATTCATACCTTGGATTCTCCTGATGAAGAACCTTTGATGGTGTTCCAATTGCTGCAAGTGCCTGCTTAGGTACATGTCAAAGGAGGCATTGTATTCAATGATGGGCCTGATAAGACCTGAGTAGACTGCTACTAGAAGTTATTTACACCTGGATGCTATAACCTTGCTTATGAGCTGAGTGACAGAATACTTTTCTTACTACCTTTGTTAAGTGCTGGTTGAAGGCCAGATTACTGTCTACATATATTCCCAGATCCCAAACTACTGGGTCAGCTCTTAAGGGTGTTTTATCGACTGAGTAATTAACTTGTGTGGATGATTTCCTAAAGGGCACTATAATGCATTTCTTCATTTTGAGTTTTAATCCATGGCTTTGGCATCAGTTTTTTGTTTGTGTTAGACCCTCTTGTAGGATTACTGTGCCATGGGGGGATCTGTGATAGTTCCCAATTTACAATCATCTGCGAACTTGGTGAGACAGAGGCCTTGAACATTAGCCTTGACATCTGAGAAGTATATGCCAAACGGGAGCAGGCCCAAAATGGAGTCCTGGAGTACTTTGATGCTTGCTGTGCTCCTGGTGGAAGTGATCTCACTGATCCTGGCTTCTTGGGTCCTATCTGTGAGCCAGCCAGCAATCCAGTGAGTTATGTAGAGTTATGCATAGTTCAGAGAGTTTGTCAATAATACCTGAATGGGGGATTGTATGGAACACCTTGGCCAGGTCACTGTTTTCTCTGCATCCATAGCTCTGGACACCCTCTCAAGGAAGTCTACCAGGCTGAGTAGGCAAGACCTTCCCCTAACAAAGCAAAACTGGGATGAGTCCAGTGTCTGTAGGTTGCCAATGTCCTTGCTGATCATTTCCATGACAATTTGTTCCAATGGCTTTGCATATTAGACTTGTCAGACTGATGTGTCTGTAGTTCCAGGGGTCAGTTGATTATGCACCCTTATGAAAACGGATGACTGTTGCAGCCCTCCATTCACCTAGCAGGTAACCTGTTTTAAGGCTGTAGTTAAAGATTGCCTCAGGTGGTCCTGCTAGGTCATGTTTTAAGCTATTTTGGAGGAAACCAGGGATATTTTTGAGGACCACTGAAGCAGTGTTTTTGGGTTTAGCAAGCATAACCATGTACCTGCACCTTGTTGATAGTTGGAGGGATATGCTAGAAGGGATTTTCCAGGGGTAGTGGGGGTGAAGTCATAGCTAAATATATCAGCCAGTGTATTTGCTATGTAACCCAGGTCAGTTAAGGTTGCTCCATTTATGTCAAGCTCTGTACATTGTTGGGTGTTATGTTTAAGGTTCCTGACATAGCTGCAGAACACCAGGTGATAGTCCTTAGCAAGGCAGGCTATCCTGACCCTGTAACTGACCTCTTTGGACTTTATTAGTCCTTTTACTTTCTTGTTAAGTTGAATCAGAGATTTCTCTCCTCTGTGTGAGCTGCTTTCTCTGATTTTGGCCATGACTTTGTTTCTTTTGTTATATACATTGTTAAAGTAAGGATTCCACCAGAGGGGTTTGTTTTTGGTGTTAGATCTGGCCTTACTTCTGGTAGGTACAGGCAGCCTCAATATAGCAATTTGCATGTTTGCACAGGGTTTTTGTGTGAATAATTCTGCATACGTAGCTGTCTGCTTGGGGCTTAGGGAACCATGAATTTTGACAAGCTATCACTGTTTCTCACTTTTGTCACACAATACTCTGAATATAGCTATCAAGGTATTATACTGCAAGCTGTGTAACAAGTGCTACTGTGCTTGGTAAATGGCAATGCCTAGGTACATTTTCTAGCCTTTACAAATTTATGGGCCAGGTCAAACCCAGTGCAGTTATCATGGTTGTTATCTGCTGAACTCCACTAGATATTTCATGAATGTAGCCTACCATTTTATTATTCACCACTACTACATCATTTTGCTCTATTTCTAAAAAAATGTTTCACTCTGCATCTTTATAGTGCAAAAGGCATTTACATTTTATGGCAGAGGAGCTGTGAGAACTTAGAATCTTCATTTCACATTTTATTCACTGATTGTATTATTTAGAATTGTCACTACCTCTTTACTGAACAGCAGTATAGACTCCTAAGATTCATCCAGTCATTATGTTCCAGTTATACAGACTTAGCTCCTTCATGGTTCATTCCATGCTGGTATAGGAAATCTGAAATGTAACCAGTTTATCTGATATACTTACCATCAGTTATTCATAGGAGCCTCTTTTCAGTCACCCAGTCTACCTAGGGTTACCACCTGTCCCACTTTGCGAGGGACAGCCCCTCTTCTTGGGTTGTGTGTCCTGACAAAAAAAAAAAAAAAAAAAAAAATGTCCTGAGATTTTAAATTAAAAATTATTTTTATTATTTTATGCAATAAGTTGTTGAAAATTATCTTATATATAATGAATAATATAAAAGAAAAAGAATAAAAATAAGCAAATAAAATGCTACAAGAATACAAAAAAATTTTAAAAAAAAAAAATTTTCTCCTTTGTTTATGCCAATTGGCCGTGAGTATGTTGTAAAATCTGATGTTTGTACCAAAAATTTGAAAAGGTGGCAACCCTAAGTCTACCAAACCCAACACTTCTCCCCAGACGTATTCCAACCCACTAGTTTTATTTTCCATCAGGTATATTAACTTCAAAACTCAGTGCCTTCCTACTGCACTCCTTATAGGTATGTGTCTGATTCAGTGTTTTATTCTGCACTTCCTATATGAACATCAAAGCTTTAATTTTTCAGCCTGCATAGCTATGACAAGCAAAAAGTTCCATGGTTTCATTTAGTACCAGCTACAAAGAAAAGTACAGTTTTGTACACATTGCTGCAGTCCCCCAGATGTCTACATTTATGGTAGGTACAAAACTGGGAGGCTGGCAAATCATAAGGAAGCAGGAACTGACAACATGCCTTGCAAAATAGCTGTGGCAAAACCAGCCCTAGACTGCACTGAACTCCAAGTAGCTGCCTCAAAATATCCTTAGTTGCCAGAATCTCCTTGCCATGATGGGAATAACAAAAAAAGAAACAAACAACTGCTGAGACATTGCCTGTGTACATCTAAAGTGTGCAAAATCAAAGTAGGCAAATGAAAGAAACCACCTTAGGCATAAAGGAAGGATTAGTAAATCAAAAAAGGCTCTAAAAAAGCAGTCTTTATTTCAATTCAGCAGTAGATCACATTTAAAACTTGTTGAGGAAGTTGAGACCTGCTTGACATTGAGCAGGTGACCTCCATTTAGATGACAGTAATGTCAGTCATTCATTCATCACCATCTGATTATTTAATCAGGTTTCACAGTGTTAATCTACAGCTGGTATAAGGGTAGATAAACTGCATAGCCTCATTTCAGTCTAGTTACAGGCATACAAAAACATCATTGTTTTAATGTGCACAAATAAAAGGGATTTGAATAATGTGCTATTTAATTTCAAACAAATGAAATGGTCTCAGACTCTGAACATATTGTTCTAAATTAGCCACAGCTACTCAAAATGTATCCTGCTTCATTATGTACTGTGATATCCCAGCTTATACCAGTCAGAGAAACTGAAGATATAACAAAGCTGAATATAACTCAAGATTCAGAAATGGTACATTTAAGTGTGTCTCACTTAAATGACAGGCTGTTTTACTGTAACTGATAAATACAAGTGCCTAAATTGATCATTTCTGTTCAGCTGGGAACAATCTTCCTGCACCTACTATGGAAGAGGCTTTGCAGGGTCATAGATCCTTGGGGCAGGCTAAATACTTCTGACAAAACATTATTACTTAGGTGGCACTCACTTAAATGTAGAAATAACAAATATTCTGCATACCAAACAACTGTAGCATATGGACATTTCACCTCACAACAAGGAGCAATGCTCCCTCAAATTTGACTTTTGTAAAAATGAGCATGCACAAACAAAGCAGTACGCTACATATCATATAATTCATTTTGTATCCCTTGAAACAGCTGTGGAACACATAATAAATTCCCTTTCACATCCCTGATATAGTAATGTTTTACCACATAGATATGTACACAGTAGCAATAGTCAATAGTCTGTCCTTCCAAAAACAAAGGCATTCAACATATTCTGCACTTAATTGTAATAATAAAGGATTTCCACTGACATGAATTGTCTGTACAATTAGGAGTACTGACTGCAATACAAGCAGTATTTGTTTACTGTAATCAATAATCTGCAACAACAATCAGAAATTTTAGGAGGGATGAAGTTTCACACACTCTGTATATTGACAACAGTGTTTTACCATCTAAATATGCAAACAGCAGCTACATGTACAGTAGTATGTAATAGTTCCTTCTTAGAAAAATTCAATACTATAATATTTTAGTTCCATTGTTAGAATAAAAGACTTGTGTGAATTATGTAACATTGGAAGTTTTAACATATGGTATTATTATAATCACCACTCTTCCACTAAATTCTTTAAGTAACAATTAGATAAAATCATTCACTAATCCACTTGGAGTTTTGTTTTATCATATTCATAAAACTAAAAAAAAAAAACTAAGACATTAAAAGCAGCTACATTTCTTAAAAAGCCTTCCAAACTCTGAAAGTGCATTAAAAGAGTCATGTCAGCAGACAAACAAAATGGCATTTTCCTTAATTCATCATCTAGGAAGCAAAGCAATAAAAATATATTTTTATGTATAAAAATTGCTTTACTACACTTGGTAGAATGGTCACTGGATGAGGTTACAACTTGTCAGGTATAGTTTCTCAGTCTATAACTCATCAGTCATGGAATCACTACTGCTATGGTTTCTAATTGTGTGCAGGAAATTATTTGAATATTTTTGCCTTTTCACTTTTCTCTGCATTTGTGCAATGCTGATGTTAGTGGGGACTTCACCTTTGCAAAAAATATATATATATATTTATGTACTTTCTTTAAAGCTTCAACCAGTTCTTAAGTTTTGACTAGTTCCATATCTATATGACAGTAGACCCCCTCCAAAAAAATAAATTTAGTCATTTCATTTTGATAGGTTTTTACACTGTTGCTGAAATGTTTCAACTCTATTGGAGGCACATGCACACTATGACAATCCCTTAGTATATGGCTAAAAGATTATATTTGGGGAATCTGCAGTTTCACATTGAGAAACATATATCAGACAACAGTTACTCACATTTGCTATCACTTAATGGTTCTGAAGTCATAGCAGTGTTGCTAAGTTGGAGAACATCCTTCATTGTGTTACCAACACAGGAGGCTGACAATTTTAAAAATGTTCTATCAGTAAGTCCCATTTATGTGAATTAAAAACTCTGAAACCAATTTCAGTGTTAATAACCTTTGCAGTTTTTTCTATTGTTTTGTAACTATAGGGTTGGTATATACAAATTTGAGGGTATGGAGTTTTCCCCCACTAGGGGGTACAAGGTTTGCCCCTACCAAAAAATACTTTTAAATTCATTAAAAGTAGTTTTCACTAATTTTAGTTGTAGTTGTCAAATTAGTGGAGAATGCAAGCAAATATCCCACCCCAAGTATAATTTAAATGTTTATGGGTAAGTACATTTCTACATTTTTAAAGCTGCTAGAAATAGTATATGCTGTGCATTTGAATAACATGTCTAAAACAAGAGATGCATATTACTCTAAATGAAATCAATGACAGATAACCAAGACTGTTAATTGTTGGTTTAAAAGAAATACATAAACTGATTCATATAACTTTAAAAAGTCTAATACTCCATATACAAAGGATGTGAAAGATGGAACTTCCAACCAGTACAGTGTCACTGAAGTTGAATTCTTGTTATCCACTCTCAACAGAAAGTTAACTGAAGTATATAAGACTGACGTATCTTCAAACCAGAACTCTTCATGTAGAAGACAAACCTCATTAATCCATGCAAAAGCAAAATAGTTGAAATGGTCTGCAGTAAAAAAAAAAAAAAAAAAAAATAAAATATATATATATATATATATATATATATATATATATATATATATATATATATATATAGGTTCATAGGTTTTTAGGATAATAGGCTATTGGCCTGGAGGCCCTTATAAGCTTAGCCAAGAATTACACCCATGTTCCCTCAAAGTCAGCACCTATTTCTCAGCAGGGACACAGTTAGGATCCCAGGGGTGTATTTTCTGTTTCCCATCAAGTCGTCCAGGTTCCTCTTAAAGATGGCTGTATATATATATATATATATATATATATATATATATATATATATATATATATATATATATATATATATATATATATATATATATATATATATATATTTATATATCTGGGTCTGCTTTGGAAGACCGAAATACCACTGCATTGACTTTCACAATCCTGAGAAGAGAAGGCCAACAACATCTGAAACCCGATGTCCCAGAACACTGACTGCAAGCTCCAGGTAAGTAACCACTTGTCCAAAAAAATATGAAATTAAACCCAAATCAAATTAAACCCACCAATGTGTGGGGCTTCACCCCCCCACACCCTCCCTAACTAAATATACCAATGCCAAGGTCGCGCTATCATGGGGGTAAGGGGCAAAGTTCAATATGGTGGCCAAGTGGTTACTTACCTGGAGTTTGCAGTTGGTGTTCTGGGATGTCGGTTTTCTGATGTTGATGGCCTTCTTTTCTCGGGATTGTGAAAGTCAGTGCTGTGGTATTTTGGCCTTCCAAAGTAGACCTGTGTGTGTGTGTGTGTGTGTGTGTGTGTGTGTGTGTGTGTGTGTGTGTGTGTGTGTGTGTGTGTGTGTGTGTGTGTGTGCTATATATATATATATATATATATATATATATATATATATATATATATGTATATATATCTGGGTTTACTTCAAAATGTCAAAGACCCTGACACTTGACTCTCAAAACATTGAGACCATAAATTTGAAACTCTCTTAATCGAACTCTCACAATAACAAAATCCAGAACATAGAATGGTAAACCTTACCAGAAGTCTGATCTTCAACTGATCATCTGATCGTAGTCCTTTAACTACAACCTACACTAAATCTATATCAGCAGTTTTGCAGGGGGCAAGCCCCCCTGCATCACCCATGTGGGGGGCTGTGCCCCCATACCCCCTCTAAATTATACATACCAACTTTGAGATCACAGTACAGTGAGAAAAGAGTAAATTTCATGATCCTCACTGTACCGCAATCTCCATTTAAAACCACTGATACAGATTTACTGTAGGTTGTAGTTAATGGGAGTAGTGTTCCTTTAAGTGAAGACCAGATGTCTGGCAAGGTTTATTGTTCGATCTTCTGGGTTTCGTTATTCTGAGGGCTAGATTAAACGGAGTTTGGAAGTTATGGTCTTGATGTTTTGGGATTCGAATATCTGGATCTTCGACCTTTTCAGGTAGACCTATAGATACATATATATATATATATATATATATATATATATATATATATATATATATTTACAGAGAGAGAGATATATTTGACAGTTTTCAATGTACAATGACATGAATTTCAAAACAGACAGTCAAAAAGTTCACAATTTGTGCGTATAATTTTGCAAGACAGATAACCATGATCAGTGATCAGCTCTGATAAAAATTCTGGAAGACTGAGTTTAGAAGCTTAAGTGCTTATCAAAATTTGATATAAAACAGAAGCATGATGATGAGTTTGCTGATACAAAATATATGAAAATGTTTGTAGAAACTTTGAAAGACAATCTGGGAATGTCGCTTTCAGGAAACTAAAGTAACAGTGGTCAAAGGAAACATACTAATGTAGTCTAGCTGTATATCTGATAAACTTCAGGGTAAGATACTTCTGCAAAATAATTTGATGGACACTGCACCAGTTGGCAAATTTACAGGCATAGATGTTTGTAATAAAAACAGTAATGTGGTAATCTGTGATCTGAGAGTGGCTGCAATAATGAGAAAGGCAATTTTATGTATGGATTTGTGGAAGAGAAACACTAATGATATAGAGTTAAAGAATGAAAGACGCTCTTCTGCTTCTGTGCTTAATTGTTCAAAGTGTGAGGTGAAAAATAGAGTTTCATATTTCACAAACTTAGATCTGTAAGGACATATGAGTATCAGAACAGAGAGAAACAAGTTAATAAAATTGCTTGAAAATGTCAGCACACCAGAATATCAGACACAGAGACAAACCTGTCGGCCATGTGAAAATGTTTAAAAATATGCCTGAATGCTTGAGAAATATCAACAATATTGTAGATCAATATGTGTGTATATATCTTTAAGAAGCTATGCAAGAGCTTGCACAAGTGTATAAATACTGAGCACGTGCAAGTCTGACTGCCATTTTGTTGTTAGCTGTTGAGGTGTAAGCATGTATATATGTAAGATCTGTCTGTTAAATAGTTCATTCATATTTTATGATGTTGCTATCCATCCTGATGTGTTTCTGTGTATTAAAGAATCTAAACAAAACCCCAAGCCTTCTTGTTATATGTATTAAAGACGAAAGAGTGACATGGTGTCAGACATGGCATATCTAAAGGGCATGGAGTCAGAACCGGCATATCTAAAGGGCATGAAGTCAGAGGCAGCATGGCTAAAACAATTCAAGGTACATGCTTAGGGCTGGTGGAATAAAGACAAGTGGATCATCCCACAAACTATGCAAAATAGGTCAGAAATGAATTTCAGATATTAAAACTTGCTCAGCAAGCACTATTTCTTTTTTGCATAATATGAAACAGGGCATACAGAACATTATGAATGATATTTGCACAAACAGATATGTACGATATTGACAAAAAATATTCACATTACTACAGAAAATGTTTGAAATAAAGTCGGATTTGCTTAAAATTAATAAAATAAAGAGAAACAAACACATTTTCACAAAGCACGTATTTTCATATTAAGCAAAGATATCTGAGTTTGCAGAAGTACATAAAGTGTTTGCATGTTTATGCAGTGTTACAGTAAAGCTATTTCACAAAAGTACAGCCAAAGTATAGTATTTTGAAGAGTTTATTGTGCATTTGAATGTTGTTACAAGCTCACAGAACAGTTTGTTTGTATATAATTACAAGGGCCATATTTTCAGTGTGTTTATGTATACTTTGTGGGCATGGCAGATGGATTTCGAAAACCCAGTGCACTTGTGTTTGACAGTAATATTGCTGTCAACTGGAGAGTGTTTGAGCAAGAGTACGACATTTTCATACAGGATGCATGTTCTGATAAAGATGACTGTGCAAAAGCATTTATTCTACTTAATTTAGCTAGGTCAGAAGCCATAGAAAGGGAATATTCATTTGTATATACACCTGCTGTCTATACAGGAGGGGGAAACTATCATATTGTTTTACCGGCTGAGTCAAGGGAGGACCCAGAGTGCTTAAAATGTAAATTTAGAGAAATGTGTAACTCCCAGACACATGTTACAAAGGAAAGGCACTTATTTTACACAAGGGATCAAAAGCCTGATGAAACTTTGGGTCTATGTTATATGTTTGAACACTTAATTGTTCGAACCACTAATGATCGACTGTTAGTGACCGAACAATTAAATGTTCAAACATATAAAAAAGTTATATTTACAAAAAAAAGAAAATGTAAAGGGTGTAAGCAGGGGAGCAAGCCTGCCTGCACCCCCCACACCCCCGCTACTTAAATATACCAACTTCAAGATCGCATTTCAGTGTGC
Source organism: Protopterus annectens (assembly GCF_019279795.1). Taxonomy (NCBI): domain Eukaryota; kingdom Metazoa; phylum Chordata; order Ceratodontiformes; family Protopteridae; genus Protopterus; species Protopterus annectens. Next base: position 1,217,524,390 of record NC_056731.1, on the reverse strand, counting down.
TACTGTACAGAAATGGAAAATTTCCCATTAGCTACACTGTAGCATGATCTTGGAGTTGGTATATTTATGGGAGGGCACAGGGAGGCTTGCCCCTCTTCTTATACCCTGTAGTTTTTTTTTTTGTTTTTAAAATATTTGAACATTTAAACGTTCGATCCCTAAAGGTCGATCTTTAGTGATTCGAACATTTAATCATTTGAATATTTAACATAGACCCAAAGCTTTTGCAGCATATATAACTGACCTGAGAAATAAAGCTAAAAATGTGCAGGTCCTATGATTTGAAGGATGAGTTGATAAATGACAGACTTTTGTGTGGTATTAACGATGATGCTATGAGAAAGATTTTGCTTCGTGACAATTATATGATTTAAGTTTGAATAAGCCCATTGAGATTTGTCAGATATATGAGCTCACAGAAAAGCACACAAATATGCTTACAAATGAGAATACCTCCAGAAGGCACAGTGACAAAGCACATGTTGATAGTATGCAGCACGTGGTTAAGAGAAACAGGCCCAAGCACATGGCAGCAACTGTAACCCCTGCAGCACTCACTGGTAAACCCCAGAACTCCCAGCAAATTCCAGAGTTTGCACAGTTTCAGTGAAGCATAAGAGTGAGTCAGAAAACTCAAAGCATGGGCCCCAACCTAGTTTCATTGCTAACTGTCGTAATTGTGGTGGAAGCCATAAATCTAAAAGAGAGAAATGTTAGGCTTTTGGTCAACAATGCTACAAATGTAATAAATGGAGTCACTTTAAAAGGTCTTGTAAATCAAATAGCCCACATACTTTTATTAAGAGGGAACATTTTAAGAAACGAGTTGATCAGTTAGACAGTGGCATTTACCCTTTATGTGGATGGTGTGTCAGTGCTTCATGAAACTGTCAATGCAGTAGATTTAAGGACAAAGAATGAAGTATTTTGTACTGTTTGGATAAATGGCAAACCCACAGAGCTCAAAGCTGATACAGGCTCCAAGTGCAATTTTATGTCAGCAGATACAGTACATTTGCTAGAGGGTGTAAAGGTGAAAGGCTTGATTTGGCAAGGTGTGCAAAGCTTGTTGCTTATGGAGGAGAAGAAATTCAAAAAGTAGGGTCAGTAGTGTTTTCATGTTACTTTCAGCACAGTGGAAGAAGCTATGACTTGTTATTTTATGTGGTCAAGAGGCACATCCAGTCATTATTAAGGCTCATAGTTTGAAAATGGGACTGCTTTCATTTAATAAAGAAGTCCACCATGTTAGCTTAAAAGACCACTATTCTAATTTTGCCCAGTGCATTTTTTCTACCAATGCTGATATGTTCAGACACAAACTAGGCAGGCTTCCAGCTGTGTACTCCATGAAGTTAGACCCAGAGGTCAGTCCAGTCATCAAGCCAGCTCATAAATTTCTAATAGCCATGCAGGACAGAGTGAAAGCTGAGTTAGATAAAATGGTGTGACAAGATGTGATTTGTCCAGTTGAAACTCCAACTGAATGGGTATCTTCCATGGTGGTAGCTCATAAGAAAAGCTCAGATGATATCAGAATATGTATTGACCCATGAGATTTGAACAAAGCACTAAAAAGACCTCATCATCCAAGGTGGACAGTCAAAGAAGTTGCAGTCTCGATGCCAAATACCACTATTTTTTTCTGTCTTGGACGCAAAGAGTTCATTTTGGCAAATTCAGCTTGACAAGAAGTCACCGTTGCCCTCTTCTTTCAGTACTCCATTTGGCAGGTACAGATTTTTGAGAATGCCATTTGGGATAAATTCTGCAAGTGAAGTCTTTCAGCATGCAATGGAGTTAATTTTTTTTCTGGGTAGCCTTGTGTTATTACAGTAGACAGCATACAAGTAGGAGGTCGTGATGAAGCAGAACATGACAGAAACCTCAGAAAAGTTCTAGAAAGGACAAGTCCAGTAAATCTTAAGCTCAATCCACACAAATGCAAGTTCAGGCTACTAGAAGTTCCTTATGTTGGTCATTTATTTACCAGTACAAGATTATGACCAGTCCCTTCAAAGCAAACACCCATTCTCAAGAAGGCAGCTCCAAGCAATGTTCAAGCCCGGCAACATTTTCTTGGCATGGTCAACTACCTAGGCAAGTTTATTCCAGACTTGAGCCAACTTTCAGCACTACTCAGAGAAGGGCAAGAGGACTAGTATTTTGAGCTTCTATGTCACAAGACATTGAGAGAGCACTTTCATCTTGTTCAGTGTGTAATAGTATAAAGCCACATCAACAGAAGGAACCACTTCAGCTTAACCAGATTCCGAAACTACCTTGATCGACAGCAGCCACAGACATTTTCGTGTGGAATGGTCAACATTATTCAGTGTTAATAGACTCTTACTCCAATTGGTTTGAGGTTGACCTACTTCCTAAACTAGCATCCAGTACAATCATTAGTAAGATGAAGCGTCATTTTGCTGTACGTGGTAGTCCGCACAAAGTTATTTCTGACAATGGCATGCAGTTTACAAGCCAACAGTTTAAAACATTTGCTGAAGAATGGGACTTTACTCATGTCACAAGTAGGCCAGAGTACCCACAGTCAAATGGTTTCACAAAGCGAGGAGTTCAAAGTGCAAAGCAGTTACTAGAGAAGTCAAAATGAGATAAAAGTGATGTTTTCCTGAATCTCTTAAATCTCAAAAATGTTTCTCGTGTTCAACATCTTGGTTCACCTGCTCAGAGATTTTGTCGAGACAAACCAGAACCACATTACCAATGAGTAGTCAAGTGTTGGTTCCATGTGCTAAGAGTAACAGGTTAGTGAAAACCAATCTGTTGAAGAAGCATTTAACCCAGAAGTCCTACTACGATACAACCAGCAAAGCACTCAATCCATTATGAGGAGAAGTGGTAAGGATGCAAACATCCAAAGATGACTGGACTGGTGTCATGAAGAATATTGGTCCAGAGCTGAGATTGTACATTGTGGAATCAGAGGGAGCAATCTTTAGGCAGAATTGGAAGCATTTGAGACCGGTGTCCAAGCCTATACCACAGCAGATAGCCTGTGAGAAAGACTCTTTATGTCAGAGTGAGTTGTCCAGTGTTCCAATTCCAGAGGAAGTTCCAGAGGACATTCCCAGTCCTGTGATGAATCCAGAAGTTCCTGATATGAGTTGTGCACTGCAGACTGTCCCTGTTGCTAAATTTGGTCTCAACTTTTATGTTATGAGATATGGTCGCATCTGTAAACCCAGTAGCAAATATGAAGAAACTTGGACATGAACATTGTGTTTTTTTTCTGATGTATATAGTAATACTTGTCTAACTCTGATATTGTTTTTTCAAAGGGAAATATTTTTAAGAGGGAGGATGTATATGAATATGTGTGTATATACCTTTAAGAAGCTATCCAAGGGCTTGCACAAGTGTATTAATACTGAGCACGTACAAGTCTGACTGCCGTTTTGTAGTTAGCTGCTAAGATGTAATCATGTATGTATGTAAGGTCTGTCTGTTAACTAGTTCATTCATATTTTATGATGTTGCTATCCATCCTAATGTGTTTTTATGTATTAAAGCATCTAAACGAAACCGCAAGCCTTCTTGTTATATGTGTTAGAGACAAATGAGCAACAAATATTATTAGACACAGATTGGAAGCATGTCTGAGAAAATGACCAACAATCAGATAATAAAGTATTATCACTTATGAGGTTAAAATAAACTGTGGTACTACAGAGTATTAAATGTACCCCTTCACAACAGTAAGGAGTTTTCAGTCTATAATGTTCACAGTGGCTTGATAAAAAGCAATGTTTATTTGTGCTGAAATAAAGGCAGCTACAGAACATGCAGTTATTCATTCTAACTGAGAACATTTGAATACTAAACCTCTCTGCTAATAAGGTCAAAGTGGCTCATAACAGTTGAAGGCCAGACCTTCACCTAGAGGTGCAATACAATAAAGCAAAAGACATTAAAAAGCACCAAGTGCTGAACCCTGAAGACAGAACACTGCAGGAGGAAACTATGTCATTAAACCATTATAGTTTATCTTTAATATCCAGCACCCATCACAAGTGTAGACTGCTTGTATGACTGGAAAATCTGAAAAAAAGAGCCTTGACACAAGACTTGGAAATAATAATTGACCTGCAGTTTTAAGAGAAAAGTAATATGCACTTTGTCAACAGCGTCAGAAGCATGTGATGCTTAAGTTACTTTTTATAGCTCATTTATACTTTGTTAGCAAAGCTAGTTTAGTTGTTAATCTATTTTGTTCTAATGTTAGGCTGTTATCATACTGTCTGCCTTGGCTAGAGCTTGACTGAAATAGAAATATTTCTGTTTCTGCTTTCTGAATTCTACAAATTATTATGTTTGGCTGGATTTGTATATCCATATGAGTTTAAAGAGAAATCATTCTAAATATTTTCATTAATGTAAAATCTTAATTAAAATTAGGAATAAAGATAATTAACATATTGAATAGGAAGGTCAGACACTCTTTTGGACATATGATTGTTAATTTTACTAGTATTTTGTGCATATGTAATGCATATATATTTAAAAAAGGATGCAATAAATTTGTCAGTCCCAATGCTTTATCTAGCTTTCTATCTATCTATTTATCTATCTATCTATCTATCTATCTATCTATATATCTATCTATCTGTCTATATTTATTTTGGCCTCTTCTCTTATTGTAGCACCCCTGAATCTTGAAATATATTTTGTAATATCTTGATTAGAAATGTAATTATTTGAGTAAATATGTTTTAGGAAATATGTCTGGACACAGCTGTTCACAATATCTTCATGTCTTTTTACATACCTTTCCTTCATAATTAATTAGATGAGTAATTTAACTTGGCTTTGAAATTATTAGAACATTTGTCAATGACCATGATGGTATTTGTCTCCACTCTGTGTAGTTTGCTTATATATAGTTCTCTACTAACTAATATTTCAATTATATTTTTGTAGATAGTTTTTAGGGTTCTTGTACAGAGACCTGAAGAAGTCTAGGAGGATGAAAGCGATCTTTGTTAACAATAGGTTATGGAAATAGAATATGATTTTTACAACTGATTTTTTGCATGCACAGTGTATATGTATATATTTATATATATTTTTAGATTGCCAAATGGTGCAGGGTTTATATATTTCCAGCCATGTAGTATATTATCTTGGATAAAATCACAGACTTAATAATCTGGTTACATAAGAGGTACCACATCATTATTAATTTTATTTAAAGTACATAAGGGTTATATTATTATAACAGCTACCAAGTAGGGAGGATCAGCTTGAATGTCACACTGATGGGGAAGGGATGTGAATTTAACATGTGTACCAATAAATAACTCTTTGTTTTACAGAAAAATAAACCATTTCCTTGTCTGATAAAAAGTATATATGTAGTTAGAAAGCTTGTGAGGAAAACATTACATACTCTGTTATTTTTGTTTTACTTGGATTGCTTGTTTGTGTTTCTTAAAGGATTTTTGACTGGAAACATACTGCCTACCCTACTTGGATTACTTTTGAATACTTAGTAATTCTGTACAATATTTCAAATTATATATTTTTTTATTTTCTGACTTAGGACAGGTTTAAGTTTGCTATTTCTACTACCATTATCTGATCCGATTAATATACAGTGATTAACTAGATATATCTCCCACACAGAGAAGTTTGTTACACTATTTTGTCAAATTCTGAATATTCCAACAAGTGTAAAGCTAACAATTTTGCTTGTTATTTCTTTTAGCTATCTGCTTCCTTGTTTCACTTTGTTTTCATTTACTATCCATTTCTGCAGTTTCCTGTTCTGATATATCTATTTCCTTCTTCAGCTTGTTAATCAGTATCACAAGACAATTTCTCTCTTTATTCGTTGCCCACCTGAATTCAAAAGAAATACCGCTATGTTGCGGAAAGGGAATGGATTCATGTAACTCAGTTCAAAGGCAGTGCATTCCTCTTATCTTTGCTTAAAGATGTTCTAACTCTTGTTGTCTATAAATATATATCATTGTTACATAAATTTTATTCATAGATAAAACAAATGTATCCAATTTGCAGTCATCTATGTGTTTAAAGATTTAGTACTATAGGGAGGATGGACAAAAAGGTAAGCAAGAACAGTCCCATGATCAAGCCCTATGAAATACCAGAGCTCACCAAGGTCCATTTTGGTAATACAGCCAATACCAAAGCTGTCTCCTCCCTCTCCAGTAATCACTTGTCAATCCAGCTAATCGTGAAGGATCTGTTATGCTATCAATAATTTCCTCATGTGGAAGAGTGTCAAAGGCCTTAGGAAGCTCTAAGTAAACCAAAATAACTGATATACTATTATGCATTACATTTCTCAAGTTCTTAGCATAAGAAATCAGGACAAAACCTAAAATAATGAGGAAATAAAGGCACAAAAATAAGGAAGGATTTTTAAGCATTGCTCTTATAAACTTAGAAAGTTACTAGAATAATGGGATTTGTATTAGCATACATTTTCTTAAGGATATGAAGTCTGAAACTTAAATGTATAGCATTATTTAGTGACTTCAGTCCTCAGTGATTTACTAGAAAACCATAACTTTTTTAAGGAACAAACCAAAAATATGAAGCAAAAATCTGGACAGTTAAGAGGTATTTTATGCTGTCCCATGATGTCTCACAAAAATCATACAAATTTGCTTGCCTTCAATTTCCCTCCAGGTCCCATGTTGGGAAATATCAAACAATTTTATCCTGCTTTAACAGGTCCACAATACAATGTACAAAATGCATTCCCACAGCTGAATTAAGAGTTATGGTCCTATAATTTTGTACTCTATCACTACCTCCATCCTTGTGCATCAGGACAACACATAACACTTTCCATTCATATGGAACAGTACCTTCTAAAAATAGTGCATTAAACAGTTCAACCAAGGGAATAGTCATGTATTCTTAATCTTCCACATAACATGCCTTGATAAGTTATCAGAGCTCATACTGTAACTGCATTTAACTTCCTTCAAACCATTCCTTACTATCTCCCTAATAATGATAGCATACTTCCTTTTCATCTGGAAATATAATAACAATTGTACTGTTTGCATGTGTTAAAACATTCATTTGAAATATTGATATGTTCAACAGGTTAACCACAATACAGTGGACCAGCTAAATTAGCAGTCCACAAATGGTAGTTCGTCTACTTGTAAAACTGTTTTTTATTGCCTGTTCTAGTAACCAAAGTATGCACAAATTTATGTTTTTAGTAGAACATGGAATTTAGGGAGATGCAAGTGTTGGAGATATGTGGAGGTGAAACAGTACACATTCTGGAGGAGTGCAGTAATTAAACCCATGAGAGATGAGTGTATGGAGGAATGATAGATATATTATTTAAATGGGTAATGAGTGATTGGCTGTTGCTTTTGGATTGAGGGGTGAGTCTCAAGGGTAAAACTAAAAAAATCTGTTTGAAAATGAGTGAACAGCCTCATAGGTAAAGGGATGGAAGGTAAATATTGGACAGACTGATGAATGAAAATAACTTGAGAACCTCTATGAGAATATACTGGCAGCTCAGGTAAACAATCAAAAAGAAAAATGTCAAGAAAAGGTAGGGAAAGATGAAGTATAAATATCAAGAAGGAGATGGGACGGTCATAATGTGCAGCTTAACAGATAGTTGAAGATGTATTTATTTGGACTATATATATCATATTTATACGAATGATTGCACGCTGCGGTGGTGGTGCTGCGGTAGCGTGGTCGCCTCACAGTTAGACGTTTCCCGTTCGATTCTCAGTTAAAGCGTCTTCTGTGTGTCGACATGCGTGAATGGGCGTTCTTTCGTTGAAGGTTGTGCGTTAGGCCTGGCAAGCCAGCACGTAAAAATCTACTGCCAATCATTAGTGGACTGGAGTTCCGCTGCGGCGACCCCTAACCAGAAAAGCCGAAAGACACATCACATACGAATGATTGCACAAGTTTTATGTGTAAGTTACTTATAACATATATAACTATATATATAACATATATATATATATATATATATATATATATATATATATATATATATATATATAAAACACATATATAAGTATTGTTATATTGTTGTCCCATATATAACTATTAAATCTGACAGATGTTCATTGATCTGTAAAGTTGTGTATTTGATCTATTTTGCAATTATCTTTGATATATTCATTTCTGAAAAAAAAGAAAAGAAAAAAATATAGATATGCTGTGCAAATTTGTCTCTGCAATTCCTCTGCAGATATTATTATGCATAATCTTGTTTACCCATGTGGTAAATTTCTTATTAATTCAAAATAAATGTTTCTTTTTCTTTACTAACAATTCATGTTCCTTATTCTAACAGCACTGCAGCTTTTGGTTACTATTTTCATTATAATGAGCCTTTCCTTATTTCCTTGTAATAATTTAAAGCAGATATTATTTAATCTGCCCCAGTTCTGTTGTTCTGTTATATTACTTAATCTGCCCCAGTTCTGTTGTTCTGTTATATTATTTAATATGTCCCAGTTCTGTTTTCTGTTATTACCATTGCTTACAATATTCCTGTCTATTGACTCTATGGTTCTCTAGATAATTTCAGAGTCCAGACTTGTGTAAACATACCACAGTTACAGTTAAAATAATTTTCACAGTGGAGATTATAGCATTATGCTCTGAAACAAATATCCCACCTCTTTGCTATAACTATTCAGATTACATAGCATCAAGCCTTGTATATTTTCATCAAAGATAGGGAAGTCTAACACTTTTTCATTTTTTTCATATTTAAGAAGTCTAGGAATTCTGGTTCATGGGGAGAATTAGCCTGAGATCCTGTGCTTTCTGCAGCTAGATACTTAAAATCATCCAAAACAGTAAGAGGGCATCAATCCAGGCATCAGACACAATATTTAAGAATATTATATGTTGCTCAGGATTCATGCTAAGAGTGCTATAACACGCAATGAGTCTAATATTTCAAATACTGTGTAAATGATAAATATTTGTTGCCAGAATTTTGTTTCTCATTTTAAAGTAAACTTTGCTTATGAACAGAATTTTGACTGAGTATTAAAATTCTTCCAGTCTTTATTCCAGTACATATACATTCATATATAACAAAACTGGAAAGATGTATATGAGAAGCATTCCAAGATTCACTCTGTATAATAACCATACAATTATTTTGGAAAATAATCATCGATTTGTCTTTCCTATCTCCTGGATTTCTTGAATTGTTATAATACACCTCTTTAATGTTATTAAATGTATCTGTTCAAAATGTATTTCTACTCACTTTGCCTCTATTCATAATAATAATAATAATAATAATAATAATAATCTCAGTGGAAACTTTAACATTTTTCATCAAAAAATGCCCCTCTTATAAAAAACTTTTACATATGCAGAAATGGTAAACAAAGGAAAGAATGATGCTGTGATTGAAACTGAAAGATGATAAGGACTGATACAAGGACAACAAAACCAGCAGTGGAGACCAATGGTAAGAATCAAAACAAAGAATAGTGACATTATTAACAGGTATGATGTTATTTTACCTTTGGTAAGGACATACGAGTATTAATACACTTAAGAAAAGATGAATTTTGCAAAGTTACTTTTGAAACTTTACTTGAGAAATGTATGCATGAAGTCAAGAAAAAGAGCTAATTTGCACAATGGAATGAATATATTTTTCAGAACTTGAGACTGCAGTTAAGGAAGAAAATAAATGTGCACCTCAGAACATATGACATACAGGAGCTTAAGTTAAAGACTTTTTTCTATTTGTAAGAGGATGTACTCTGATTAAAAAATTGTGATGAAAGAAAACTTTGGATGAGTGAGCAATATGGGTGACACTGTATGTGCATGAGGGACAATGCAGCATATTTCATACATTAGAACTTTAAAAGGGAAACATGGAAAAGTGAGATACTGGGGTCAACCAAAGCAATTTTTTTGGGAGGGGGATGAGAAATACTTGTTTAAACAACTGTAAAAGAAGATATCGTCAGTGCAGAAAAGGAGATACAACACACACACAAATGTAGGCCTAAGTATAGAAAATGCAATGAATTTAGACATTTTGGTTTGGCTGTCCTTCACTAGAAAAGAAAGGGTTAGAAGAAGAAGATAATGTTTCAGAAGAAAGACAGTCTGAGGATAATATAACTGAAGATATTGGTGTAGAGCGTGTTATGGGGTAGATAACTGAGAATAAAAATGTATCTAATATGGAAAAGGATGATGAAGATGAGACAAGAAATGTTTCACAAAGAGAAAGTATTTTACTGCAAGATGAAAAGAGATATATGGCATTTGGAAGTAAAGGGGAACAGGGAGAATTTGAAACAAGAGAACAAAAAGAACATTCTAAATCAGTTGGAGAAAAGGTTTGGTGAAGGAAAAGAAAATGAAAAAAAATGGAAATAAGAAAGATGCAAAAATAGACAAGGGTTGACTTGGGAATATTAACACTAAATGTAAACAACATTCAAAATTATATTAGAGGTGTGGTAGTGAGTGAATGGTATAAAAAGTAAGTATAAAGGTTATATGCTTATTAGACAGGAGATGACTGAAGGAAAAAAAAGGAACATATTTAGGAATTTAGGCAATATGAGTTAAATGATTATATTGCCATTGGTGTGTGATATGTGTTCAGAAATATGATTTTTTTAACATGTAGAGGTAAGGTACTGGATATAGCAGTAGTAATACCTGGAAGTCTAGTGCTATGTAATGTAAGGAAAAAGGAAATGTGTAAGTACAGCTATTGTTTATAGATACTGCTATATTATGGAGAGAAAAATATGTGTGAGAAAATTAAAAACTTTGTGCTATTAAATATGCCAGTTCTTATGGTGGGAGATTTTAACAGCAATTTGATAAAGAAAAAGGGAAAATAACAGAAGATATTGAAGATATGGGGGTTGAAAATTAAAAATAAAATAGAGAATGGACATTCAAAGGGGGAACTGTAAGAAGTGAGACAGATTTGTTATGTATTCAAAAGATATAAAAGAAATAACAGGTGGGGCACAAATGGCTGAGTTTTTAGACTATAGACCAGTATGGGCTAGAACAAGAGAAGGCAGAGAAATAATAAAAAAGAGAAAGGAATTAAAATAATAAACAGATGAGATTAAAAAGAAACACAAGATTTCATATGAATGGCATATAACAATGGGAATCTATTATGAAAACTGAACAGATTGGTAGAGTGCTTATAAAGAAAAATACAAAAAATACAAGAAAATATTTTGACTGCAGAAAAAACAGTAAAGCAAAGGTATAGGACAGTGTATAATTTAATCATAAAAAGAAATAGAATAATTTGATGGCAGGATAAGAGAAACAGAAAGAGATATTTATGAAAAAAATAAAAAGGTTAAAAATATGTTTTTAAACAAATATTTTAAAAGAAAAATGGAAATGTCACTGTTTTGGGGAAAATGGCAGAAGAGAAGAAAGAAAGAATGGATGCAATGTTTTATGAAAAGGAAATATTAGATATAGACAGATCCAAATAATGGAATTTATGCAAAAGTATATTGGTAGAATGTATGAAAATTAAATATTACAAGGAGAAGTATGAATTATAAAAAAAGAAATCTGAAAATGTTAAGAATTGTCAAGAAAATTAGATTGCTATGAGAGAAATGAATAAATAATAAAAGAAGGGAATAATCAGCACCAGGAATATATGAATCAGGGTGTGAATATTATAAAAAGATGAATGAAAAGAAGAAAGTAGTAATCTATAAATTATTTAATGAATGGATAGAGAAGGGGGAGACATATGAATGCATTTGTGGTGGCATAATTAAGTTTATATGGAAAAAAATGAAAATCACATTAACAAACTGAAGACTGGTAACACTGGGAAATTCAGATTATTATATTTTGTGAAAATAATATAAAAAAAGGATGCAGAATGTATTAGATGAAGTTATAGGACAAGGGTTTTTCAGAATCATGGGAAAGAGGTGAAGGAAATCTTAACAGTATAAGTAACATATATGATTTTGAAAGAAAATAAGGACTAGTTACATATGGTATGGCAAAGGCTTTTGATAAGGTTAGTCATGAAGTGCTATGGCAGGTTCTAGAGACATACGGGATTGTTACAAAAATAAATTTCATGGGTGAAAGTATTGGTAAACAGATGGATGGAAGGAAGAAAATACAAAAACTAGGAGAGTGATTAAACAAGGATGGCCATTATGTATGTGTCTGTTTATACTGGTAATTAATGCAGTAATTCAAACATGTATGTGTAAAATGAAAGAATCAAAATGGGAAATGGAAAACGGAGTTGTAGTACAATTTGTCATATGCAGATTATTCAGTGATTGTGGCTAAAATAAGATAGGTGGAAATTTTACTATAGAAAGCTTGGTTACAGTTAAATAAGGGAAAAAGCAAAGGGTTTGGTCAAACTAAGAAAATGAAATATATTATACTAGGAAGGAAATAATTATATAGGAATGATACTTGGAGACTATAAAATGCAATAAATAGTGGAAAAAAAAAAAAATGTTATCATGGTGGAGAAGTTTAAATCTATCATTTAGCAAAAAAGTGTATATGCTAAATATCAACATAGGTTCATAGATTAGTACTATGCTAACTGCCCTTATAGGCCATTTTAAGCCTAGCCAATTACCCCCTGTCAGAATAAAGCCCTGCACCTTGTGTCCATAAGGTAATACCTTAAGCATTATGCCAGCCTCCCACAAAGTGTATGGAATATCCTGCATTAGAACACAGGACCATGTGTATGGCAGTCCTACACTTATATCTGTAGCCACAAGAAGGTTATCAGGAAAATATCACATTTAGGGGGTTGGAGATGTTTCCAATTAAAATAGAGAAAGGGATGTCAGAAATGCTTTTAATGATTATTATTGTTTAATTTGGAAATTAATAATAATTAATCCAGTGAAATGAGGGATGATATACAATAAAAAATAAGAATGAGGTTTAAAACTAAAAAAAAACATATAATGTACTTGGCAGTTATGCATTTGTTCTAGGTAATACAGAAAGAGTTACAGATGAATGGGAAAATGTTATATGTTTGGAATAAAAAAAGTATGGAAATGTAACATAGGGGAAAGAAGTGGTAAACATAAAAAGATGGAAATAATTTCGGGATGAAATACAATTAGAGACGGTGAAAATAACGAGCTTGATGAGAACAGAAAATTATAGTATAACAATATATGATATCATGGGAGGAGTTAAAAGAAAATGTGAAAATACTATAAAGAACAGAAGGAAAATAAGGAAAATGTTTGAGATTTTTTTCAAACTGGGGATTTCATGTGGAGAATTTTGTATAGGTTATCAGTTAAAAGTAATATTAAATATAAGGTACTAGAAGAAAGAGAATGTGATTAGTGAAATGAGGAAGAAACAGAACAATGTTATTAGAATGCAAAACAAATTAACAGTTTTGGAGAAATTTTAAAAAGGAATATAAATGGGAAGTATTTAAAAATATAACAATGGATATTATATTGCATGAAAAAGAAAAAAATGTGAGATTAAAAAATTAAATCACAAAAGTGCCTATGCATGAAAACATCTTTATGTTATGATTCTGAAATTAAATTATTTTGTATAACCATGTTTCTTGTGCCTGGGTTTTGTGATTTTATTGATTGGCACAGATTTCTTCCTTAAGCATGTTTTATTTTAAGTTGTTTATATTAAAAAAAAAGTGGGACAGAATTTTGTTTGTAACAACCTAGAGACCATGGAACAAAAGATGTGATAGAGTATTGTACAATAACAACAGAGATGATAAAGATGCGCTAGATGAAATAAAAAAGAAAATTACAGAAGAAAGGATGGGTATAGATAAAGAATTTAAAAATAGTTGATTGCTTAGAAAAAAAATCATTTTTGTGTGCTTTTTCTTGAAATGACAAAGAGATTATATGCTTATGTTTCGAAAAACTGGAAATAAATGAAAAGATATATGCTATGAATATGAATGCACAAATGATATATAGCATATAGACAAGTAAATAATGAAATATGTAAATAAAGCAAGCCCCTTCTTTTAAGTGCTGTTACATTGATCAGAGCTGCCACCAACTCAAGCAGGGGGCCCTCAGTTTAATGTCTTATCAGAAGGATGGCACACTCTGGAGTATGTTCCCCTCCCTCTCCTTATGCTGCATTGCAGTGTCATTATTGGAAAATTAATTAAAATCCCTGCTGAGAAACACATCCCACAGCCTTATGATTTTCCATCTCCAAAGGGTGAGTGTGCTACTTGTTGAGTTACTGAAACAAATAAACATTAATAACAGAAAATTGAATCAAAGTGCCCTGGCCCAGAAATCTATGATCTTGCGGGTCTCACTAATGTCACAGTGATACAGACAGATACCTTTGTGTCTTTGCATCCTTGTAGTTGTGTGGAGGCACTCACTACTGCTCACTAGAAAAGCAACTTACAGTGTAGGAGATTTACACACTGGCCACCAAATAGATGCAAGAGGAGGAACCCACATGTAGTTTAAAATGACAGTTATTAGAGTAAGGACTTAGTCTTACCATGCTAAAAAGGCCAGTTGCCTTCCTTCAAATAATTGCAGAAAACATTTCGGAGAGCTAGAATTTGGTCCACACTTAACTTGCGCTCAACACAAATGGATGAAAAAGATTTAGCTAAATAGCTGATTGAACAGAAAACTATTGCTCCACTAGTTATTTTTACCTCACCTTGTAGTTGGTTAGGCATTAAGAAAATAATTATTCTTAATATTTCTACATGAGAATAAAATGCATATTCATTTTCACTTGTTTATATCTAAAAGTCTTCTACAAACCATACAGTTGTATAACAGTTTTTGAATTGCTATGACCTTACTTTGATTGAAGCAATGAATTTAGTTTATTGAGTTTTTTGCTCTTATATTAAATTCTAGTCTCCTGCTACAATTACATTAAGGTTTGTAAATGGGTTAACAATTTTTCTTGCTTTAGGTGCAAAAGATTTTACTGGCTTCTTGTCAAATTTCAGCTATACAATATTTAATTTGACAGTCAATTATGGTTTTCCTTTTACTGATTGCTGTTTTATCTTGCAATCAACTTTTATTATTTTTTATATGGACTGCAAACTTAGGAGCAGAAAGCTTCCACATTTTAGCTTTTGCAAGTCATTAAGATTCCTTGGCATTCCACCTTCCTGCTGCGTTACCTTTCTACCATTCTTGTGTTTGAATCTGCATCTTTTATGTGGAAAATTATTAATTCCAAACTTAGCAGTCTAGTTAGACATAACTAAATAATAGCGAGCTTAAATGAATAGTAACATTTTGTAATTACTGATAGATAAATAGATATGCACATTTTTCCCAATATACTCATGCAGGGCATAGTATTCCTTCCTTAATGCAACACATTCTGCAGTCTAAATCAACAATCATCTGGCCTATTCTTAGTGTAAGAGCAGATCATTGGAGGCTGTCATCCAGGGAGCCATATATTAGGCTTTCTGCTTTATGGCCTAAGTCCCTGTGCAGCAACAATCAATACATTAAAAGTGCATTTCTCTGTTACAGATCCCCTTACAAAAAACTGGTGAAACAAAATCATACCATAACAGACTTACAAAAATATGAAAAGCAAGCTTTTCAAATTCAAGTAACAAAGTACACAACAGAATGTAAACTACTCAGGAAAATTAAATGGCATGGCTCTGTGTCATCAGAACCTTCTTATAGCTTATTTCTAACAAATATTTGACTTAACTGATCTACCAAATGCTACACTGATTATAAAGTATCAGAGATTGGCATGATATCATATAACTGGAAAAAAGTCCAAATAATACTCTTTTTTAAGAGTGGGGACACACAGAAAGTAGACACTGATCACCTTACTGGGATTATCAGCATCTTGGCAGGGTTGCTTGAGGAAGCACTGCATGGATAGCTCTCAACTATCTCCTGGAATATGGTAAGTTACCGCATACTCTGCACAGATTTGGAATAGGAACAAGTACCCACAAGGACACTTTGATGCTAGCTGATTACACAGCTATGGGTTTAGATGGGTCTATATCACTTTGTCTAATAGTCTATTCATCGAACTACTATTCATTGAACTCACTTAAGCGAAAACTCATTTCAGCGAATGACCATTCCAGCAGAAATTCTACAAGGGAAAGAAACTAGTGGGCTAGCTATTGACTGTAACAAACACTACACAATTTAAAATTCAACAAAGTGGGGGACTTCACCTCCACACCCCCTAGCTGCCCACACCATCCCCCTAACTAAATATAACAACTCCAACCTCACACTACAGTGGGGAAAAGGGCAAATTCCTGATGATTGCCAACTAATTCCTTTCCCGGAGAAAAAATATGCTGAAATGAGCTTTCTCTTAAGTGAGTTCAATGAATAGTGATTTGATGAATAGACTATTCAACAAAGTGATATAGACCCAGGTTTAGATAAAGGCCTACATACTGTGGTAATTTTCTTAGATTTTTCCAAAGCCTTTAATCTTGTGGGCCAGTCAATCATGCCCCAATGGTTAGTGGAAAAAGGAACATAACTCATCATCACTACAATGATTCTGTAGTTACTTATTAGGAAGAAGTCAAGTTTATCTTGGAAAAAATGTTTTCTGGAGTATTATCAGTCTCATATAGGAGTCTCTTAAGGAATCTATCTTTGGATATTTCCACTTCTCAATCGATGCCAATACTAAGCATCTACAAACAAGTGGAATTCAATTTGCACAGTATGCTGACGAATTTACAACTGTGCATGTGCAGATACACATAAACTGGCAACTGATTTGCAGTCTGGCTTCATTTCCAATAGGACCTAGATAGTCAGTATGGAACTCATACTGAATGAAAAATAAATATTTTGGCAAGAAGGACCCTTGCCCATTACCATCACAAACAGCTACTACAAATGTTATGAGCAATTCTGGTCCCACAAAACAAGTGAAGAGCTGGAAATACTTAGGAATCCACCAATCTCTCTCATAGGCCTCACCACTGTCATAGCTTAAAGCAATTAAACTGGCTTGAACTACACAGCTGCCTAACATATTCACAACTAACTACAGCACACCAACTCATTCATCATCGGAAAAATGCCTGGCACTACATACCTTATTACTGACCTACTATCCAGCAAGGGACCTCTGCTCTAGTAAAAAATTCTTACTACTCACAGACAAGTCAAATAATGTTGCAGGAGACTTGCTCTACTCCCAATACATTGTTAAACTCTGGAATAGTATCCCCACAGAAAAAAAATCTCTTGACAAACTCAATAGTTTTAAACCACTGCTTAAACAACATCTTGACAGTTAAACTCTGGAATAGTATCCCCACATAAAAAAAAATCTCTTGACAAACTCAGTAGTTTTAAACCACTGCTTAAACAACATCTTAACAATACTCTCCAGATACTGTCCTTAAACAGAATACATTCAACCTCTCACTGAAATGATAAAACTATTTTTATACATAATTGCTGCCTGTATAATTCACTAAGCTGCATGTGGGCTTTCTCTTTAGAAATGTCCACCTCTGTAAAATCTTAGAAGGTATAAATGTAACTTCTTTTTGTGTATCAATGTAAATAGAAATGTAACTACTCTGTGTTTAACTGGAACTTAGTACAATGCAATGTAAGCAAATGGAACTTTTCTCCCCGGGCCTCTGCTGAAAATGGATATTACCCAGTCAGACTTTTCCTGTAAACAAGGACAAATAAACAAATAAATAAATAAATAGACAGGAATTTAGCTTTTAAAGGGTATGCAGCATGCCTAGTAAAGGACACAAACTGTAAAATGATGGGACTATATAACAGATGCAACAAGACTTGCCCTTCAACATACCTTACTGTTACCCAGATTATTATTCTATAACACAATCACAGACAACGCTGTTAATTTATTTGTCAGCAATCTCACACTTCATGAAAAACTCATTAGAACATGCAATTGGGTTGACAAAATTGCCTCCAACTTTCCTTTATCAAGCCATAAATGCACAGCCCTACCAAATAAAGTGGACGCCCTTTAAGCCAATGGTCTATATTTTGAAGAAGTATTTTCTTGGTGACTACATTGACCCTGTTTCTTAGCATGGCACAAAGCAAGTGCAGAACTCGGATTTTATATCATTAGCTACTACTCCATCTTTGAAGCACATATCATATGGGAGACACAACACAAAAGATACTGACTCTAGCCACTGGGAATACATTTATTTTTTTCTATTACAGCTGCAAGAAACCTAACAGAACTCAAACATATACTTACAAAACATTTTCATCAAATGGCCGCCTAAAATGTTGCGAGCCTGGGTAGTGCCATGCCCTTGCTTTGTGTGATCAGCGTAACAACTGTCCAGGATTAAGTTTCATTGGTCAGTTGTTTCTAGCTTTCATCAGAACCACATCTTAATCTTCAGCACAGCTCACGGCAATTCAAGAGTCCATAAACACCACTGAAAGGGACCACAGACTATGGAGCTGTATACAAGTCTGGTTAAGAAATACAGATTTCAGACTGCTGCCTGACTCATATTGCTAAAATAATGGTAAGGTGTTGCTGTTCGTAACCCATCAATACTACAGTCAGTCACTATTGAGTGTACTCAAATAATGGGTGATGTATGCATTTTAGTTAGCAATCTGTTAAATATCTGTTACATTATTACATCACTGCAAGTTTGTGCAATGGCTCCATGTTCTAGGTTAAGTATTTACTCATCAAGTCTATATTCTAAAAGGTATCAAATTATTGTTTCTCTCTCTATATATTGGCTCTTCTCTGTTGTCCTTCATCCAGCTGGTGTGCATTATATTAGATTTTCAATACACTTGATGCTATTAGGGATCTATTAATATTAGAAACTGCACTAATGTATGCATGTATCTTGAAATTATCACCATCTGTTATAATATTGTTTTTATTTTGCACCCTGGTAACCCTTCCCCTCCTAACCCCTGCCCAAACAAAACACCTGAAGAAACCACTACCATTTTCAGCTCTCACTTCATAGAATGAATAACCACTTTGATAAACTCTCTCCCCTCTAACAACAATGCCAGTTACCTCTCCAACTATAACCCATCATTTTCTTTCTCCCTCAAAACTGTTCCAACAAACTGTATCAAATCCTTACTCTCAAAACTTAAACCCTGCTCTCCATCTGCAGACAATCTACCCCCCTATTTCCTACAGATTGCTGCAGAACCCCTAGCTTACCCTTTATCTATCTTAATCAATTACTATATCACTGAATCGTATGTCCCCTCCATATGGAAAAAATTCTACACCTTACCCATACACAAAGAAGGAAACTCCTCTGACATATCCAACTTCAGACCAATAGCTATTCTGTCTCCCCTCTCAAAAATTTTAGAAAAATTTATTCATAATCAGGTTATGCACTATCTACTTCAGAAAACCTACTTACACCCACTCAACATGGGTTTTGCCCCAAACATAGTACCACAACTGCACTAATATCCTTCATCAATACCATATGTCCTGCTTGTGACAACAACAAACTAGTCTCCTGTCTATTCCTGGACCTCTCCAAAGCCTTTGACACAGTCTCCCATCCTCTTCTCCTGGCTAAACTATCAAACCTCAATTTCCCTTACCTACCATCTCCTGGTTTTCCAGCTACCTCTCAAATCGCCAGCAATCTGTAAAATGTCTCTCTGCTCTATCCCTCCCCCACAGTGGAAATGGGAGTCCTCCAAGGATCTATCCTTGGACCACTATTCTTTAATATTATTGCTAATCTATTACATACCTCTTGCCCCCAGTCATCACGTATACAATATGCAGATGACTCTACTGTTATCACCATCGCTGACAATCCCTTTGACCTCCACTCTACTACCCAGACTTCATTTAACACCATAGAGACATGGCTCAGTGACAATAAACTTATTCTCAACCCTAAGAAAACTAAGCTCTTACTCTTTCTTCTCAAGAACCTCTCCAATCTCAAATCTACTTTTACTCTACTATCTAGCAACAACACAACTATCACAGTCGAATCTAGCACAAAACTGCTAGGAATAATAATAGATGAGCAACTTAAGCTCGATCTACATATGACTAATTGTATCAAAAAGACACACCAGAAACTAGGACTCCTTTACCGCAATAAAAAATACTTAACAAATAGCACTAAAATCACTCTCTTGCATGCATTTCTTCTTCCTACTCTATTATACAGCTGTCACATACTCACAAACCTTAACACCTCACTCCTCACCAAACTAGAAACTACCTACAATAAGGTGGCCAGATTCGCTGCTAACCAAACCTATAAGTCTGACCACTGCCTATCCCTTAAGCAACTAAACCGGATAGAACTTCCCCACTTGCTCCTACTACATCAACTCCAGATTATTCACTCAGTACTATACCTGCCCTCCTTCTGTCTCAGCCTTACTTCTATTATATCCAAATACTCACCTATGAGGCCTATACGTAGCTCTGACCAAGACCTGCTACAGATTTATAAACCCAAGGCCACAACTGGCTGCCTCCTCTATAATTATAAACCTGTCACATCCTGGAACCAACTCCTCTTAGAAATTAGGTGCCTTAAACACCCTAAACAATTTAAAACTGTCACACAAGAAGAAAACTGGTCTTGCCATTGCATTTATCCTCCCTGAACCACTTTTACCCCTGCATCCAATAATTCCTTCTCTCCTCAGTCCCTCATTGATACACCCTCCCACTACTCTACCTCTCTCATCCCTTTTCACCCTACCACATTTTTTACCTGCACTTTTCCTCTAATCTTACCCTCTATCCTACCTTCTCCAGACTTTACCTCCCATCCCTCATCTCCCCTCCACATCTATTGTCTCCAACGTCTCCTTCTCATCTGTTGGTTTCCTACCTTACATTTCATTGATTCTCGCTCTAATACTAATCTCTAGATACTCACTCTTCTTTTTTGCCAGCCTAAACATTGATCAAACAGTAAATAACCTTTCAACATACCTCAAATTGTTGCATCATATGTTATATTACTTCTGTTTTTTTTAAATCCATCTTAGACAACTATTTTGCTCTTTTTGAAAATATCAGTCTCACAGAGAAGGTTTACTGTCCTCATTATCACTTTACTACCACTGTAAACTAAATACTAATACAATGAAACTTTTAAATGTACATCACATTTTTTTTATCCAATGCTTATATTAATGTAATCTTCAATGTATTTTTGTTACTGCGTGTGCTGTTTAAATTGTAACTCACTGAGGAGCTTTTCTCCCCAGGTCTCCGCTGAAAATTATCTACTAGCTCAGTTGGACTAACCCGATCAACAAATGTAAAATAAAATAAATAAATAATAAATAAATAAATATAATGTTCAAAGTTGTCATACTTCAACTATGTGACATAGACCCCTGTTAATGAACTGTCCTCAGACAATGTAACCTGTTATTTCTCCTACACCTAAAACCTGAGAAAAAGGACAAAAATATTTTAAACACATGGATGCACACAGATAACAAATATATTTCATTAATCAGACAGAGGACTTTGGATAAACTGACAAATTGTTTGTTTCCTTCATGACAGGTAAGCAAACCTGTCCAGAAACTAAGAAGACACTGTCCAAATTTCAGGCAAACTGTTATCACCTATGTCAGATATGAGAAAAACCCTAAATAGGCAAGTCAAGGGTACTAAGCTGAGTCAGCTACTTCACCTGCTGCTTTCTCCAAATATATTTCCTATGTATATATATATATATATATATATATATATATATATATATATATAAAATTTTATATATATAGAGAGAGAGAGAGAAACAGAGATGCGTGCGCACACACACACACACACACACACACACACACACACACACACACACACACACACACACACACACACACACACACACACACACACACACACACACACACACACACACATACACACACACACACACACACACACACACACACACACACACACACACACACACACACATATATATATATTTATATCTATCTATATCTTAGAAATGCCAGCTTCACTAGCAGTTGTGAAGCAATCTACTGAAGAAAAAAAACATGTAGACCACCTAAGCCAGGGAAGCTGTCAATAAAGGAAACCTAACAACTGTTTCCTTTTCTGATCACAGCATTAAGAGTGAAATAAACTAACACATTACAAGCACAGACACAAACATACAACAACCCAGCACACTTACAACTACAAATAAGGCAACACACACCTTCCACTCACACTGCCACACACACACCAGCGCATACAATGTTTTCTATGAGGTAATTCTACTTAAAATAAATTTTCTTTATTAACTTTGCAGAGACTGCACAGTACCGCTGTCATCCTATATATATATATATATATATATTTATATATATATATATATATATATATATATATATATATATATATTAGTGTTACATGATAAAACACTGATATATTATAAAGTTATTGAATTACAAACCTGTGAATTATTCTTGAGCAATACATCTGTGCACCTGATTAGAAGTATATCACTTTTTTTATGTTACATAACTAATATTTTGTAGGCGGTGGTGCAGCGGTGACGTTGTCGCCTCACAGCAAGACATTCTCCCATTCGATTCTCTGCTGGAGCGCCTTCTGTGTGGAGTCTGCATGTCCTCCCCGCGGTCGAGTGGTGTTCGAAAGACATGCGTAGGGTGTGCCTTCGTTGAAGGTTGGGCGTCGAGCTGGCACCTCGGCACCGTAAAAATCTACTGCCAATTATTAGCGGACCAGAGTTCCGCTGTGGCGACCCCTAACCGGGAAAAGCCGAAAGAAGAAGAAGAAGAACAACTAATATTTGTAGGCATCATTTTGAAATTATCATAAGCATACATTTAATTTCAGCACGTCATCCTCCTATTTACCACTTCCTTTATCAAGAGCCACCTGACGCACTCACCAATTTGTTCCTAAAGTCTATATGGGCTTGGTTTAGTACCTTGTGCAGCTACTTCACTATCACTAAGAGATAAAGGAGCACTTTCACATTACTGCTTTTTGACAGTCTATGTGACTCTAAGATGTTGGAAATGCATGCCTTGTTTAGTTACTAGTGTTAGTAGTCCTGAGCTCCCCTGTTTTCCAGCTAAATGGTTTCATTTTATAGTTAAATTGTCATATGTTATGAAAGGATTAGTGTAGATAATTTGTTAAGGAAAAGAAGGTACTGTTGCCAGTGTATATCGCAACAGCCAGATGTATGTCACTGCCTAATCCTCAGATGTTGTTTGAATTCTATTCTGGAAGGCACACTGGCCTAGTGGTTAAAGTACAGATCTATGAATGGGAACTGTCCAAGTGTAAATCCCACAGCTACTGTTTAGTTAGAGCCCCTCAGCAAGATATTTAACTTTCTGTGTTTAACCGCGGTAATTTCCTTATGAACTCGCTCCATGTAATTTGAGTTTCCATTTACAAATCCAAGCACAGAGAAAATTCTCTTGCCACTCTTCAGAAGGGTAAGACAGATAGGGACACTGTGGAAACAAACAATTTGCATATTTTATCATTTTAGATTCTGATGAGAGGGTACTGTTTATATATATATATATATATATATATATATATATATTTTGGGGGGGGGATTACTTTACTTGATTTAAACAGAAATTTCATTAAAATAAGACATGTGAGCAAGATAATAGGTACAGTCTACTGATTTGTTTTATTTTATTTTTGTCATGGTTAAAATGAAATACCACCAGACGTCTCAACTTCTTTTTTCAAGAATTCTGGTCACAGTCAAAAATAATGAGAATATAATGGCATAAAATCAGGGATATTTTTAAAAATAATTCACTCAAAAAGTTAAAAGAACAACAGGATTTACATCAACATGTATTTTCCGAACAATAAGAAGTATGATGACCCACCACTGGACCAGTAATCAAGGGGCCTCAATCCTCACCACTGGCACCAGTGGGGGACGTAGACTGGGTGGATGACAAGTACACACACAGTACTTCCAGATATATCTCTCTTTGTCAAGTACAATGTCCTTTAAGAGCACACAGAAACCACAGTCAGTTCAGCACTGGTTTCTCCCTCTTTCTCCAGATCCCCAGTAAGACTCCCCACTGGCACAGCTATAGAGGTGAGTCCTTAGCCAAGGTTCCAAGCCAAGTCCTCCAACACTCTTTCTGTCCAACCAATGCTTCGTGTCCCTGCCCAAGTAGCTGACACACACACTCTTAGAGATTTGTTTCACACACACACACACACACACACACACACACACACACACACACACACACACACACACACACACACACACACACACACACACACACACACACACACACACCTGGGAAAGGCTTGCACAGGTCTACTAGCTATGCCCCCTTCTGCCAAGACTATAAGGTAGTTATCACTGCCACCAGAAGCCCTTATTAACTACTTTAAGGCCCTTAACAAGGGCTGTCCTATTTTACTGTGTAATATTAATACTAATACACATGGTAGTTTGGTCAAGATCAAGGCTATAAGGAGTGGGCCACACAGTGTCACCAAATAAATATGCAAGTACTCTCGAAACTTAAATATCTCTACACAGATTAGCCACAATGAAAGGTATAAATATATTTAATAATAAATAATAAAAGAACAAGATAATACTAAATATATATTCACAGTGACATCAGAGTTTAAAACCACATGGAATATTTAAACCAACATTGCAGGACAGTCTCAAATAAATAAAGAAAAATATCTAAACTAAGCTTTACTATATTCCTGACTGTATCTAAGAGAATTACTATAATCTAAGAACTTAATAAAGTGCGAAAACTGGAACCAGTCAACAAATCTTAAAAGAGCAAACAGTCTGTTCCACTCTGCACGGACCACATACACACTGACACTTAGGATGTATAAAATCACGTATTTAATGAATAATGTACACACAATGTTAAGCGCTTTCATCTAAATTACTTAGACTTCTTCAGAACAATTCATAACAGTTACTTCCCAGTTTAAATACATCATACAACCTATCAGAAATATTCTGTTGATTGCAAACAATTAACCATTTAAAGTGCCAGTGTGCCTCTACTTAATACCATCATTCCTAAAATGTATTGTTATATGTTAAAAACATACAAAAATCATGTTACTACATACATAAATATATAAGAACAAATTAAACCATCTCAATACACATTTTGCTAAAATTATTATACCTCTTCAAATGTATAATATCTGATTAATTTAGCCTCATTGACCTATATCCTACCTTACTAACTTACATTTTCTAAAATAGGTCTTACAGATATATGGTCATTTAATCCTGGGGGGGATGAAGCGTTTAGTTTAATTTGCCATCTGGCTTCTAACTCACCTAGTTTCTTTTTAATACACCCACCCCTTGGATTTTCCTTGGCTATATCTAAAATACCAAAATGAAAGACGCTACAATCATTATTCTCTACTAAGTGTCTCCATAAAGCATTATTTGTGTCTTTTTTCTTTATGCTGTAATAGTGGTCATATATCCTTTGTCTAAGGCATCTGTCTGTCTTTCCTATATAGTAACAGGGACAGTTAGTGCATTTCGCCAAATACAGTAAGTGCTGCTTTCTACAATTTCCTTTTTTATACATAATACTTGTATGATTTATGTCTTCGAGTGTAATATTCTTTTCATTTGTAATATATTTACACTGGTTACAAGTCATTAAATACGTGATTTTATACATCCTAAGTGTCAGTGTGTATGTGGTCTGTGCAGAGTGGAACAGACTGTTTGCTCTTTTGAAATCTAAGAACTTACTAATAGAGCAAGGAAGATGTGGTGAATGGATCTTCTGGTTGTTGTCAGGTCTAAGACAGAATGTAGGATGCCCTGTCTCACTAACAGACTTCTCAAATTAATATTTAAAATATTACTTCTGGGATAGCTTGTAGAATGGCATCATTTCTTGTCATCTGACTTTTAGTTTCCAGGCAAAAACAGCCGTTGATGGCAGCTGGTAGCATTTAGCATCTACCTATAAAAATATACAGACAAGGGCTTCTCCTCAGATCTCTGGCAGATGCTGGAAGTCATAAAACAATTGCATTCCTTCATGCTTTCAAGACTAGCATTACTTCACCATAAAGACAATACAGAAAGTTTCCTGGTACAGACATTGCATCTCATGCTATATTGAAAACTGAGAGATGCCATCTTTTATGGCTTAGCTATAAAGTAATTTAATTTCAATTATTTTTCTGAAGCTAGATTCCTGTATTCCAGTTTCCACTGTTAACATATATACATTTAAACAGTTACAATAGTGCATGTATGTTTCTGTTCTCTTCCAGTAGACCACACTGTGGCTACATTTCAAACAACACTCTGGAAATACCCTTTTCAACACATGCGTCTGTACAAGCAGTTTGATATACACATGGCACACAGTTCTAATACATTTGCAACACAAGCATCTTATATAAATCACTTTAATATTCACCAGTGACATATATATTTACAAAATTCCAGCTAGCTGGGCTGGCAGTATCCTTTTTTGTCACATCTGTCATTATTGTCTGACTGTAATCTTTGGTAATTTACCAGAAAATCAAAAAATGTTCAAGGGACAGGGAAAAATATGATGCAAAATCATGGACATTCTGCAAAATCAGAAATATTAAGGAAGTGTGGACATCATTTTCATATTGAAATTGATGCGCACTGAATTCAGTTTCCTCTTAACACTGCAGTCAGAAGCTAGGCTTTCCAGTATTAAACACAGACTGTATGAATAGCTAGAACATACGACTGTTAAGTTCAGGGATACATGCAGTAACAAATGCTGTGCATTAACAACTAATGCTCTATATACTTCATCAAATTTCATTACAGGTTATTTTTGTACAAAGATGGCTTCAGAAACCCATAGCGTATGCAAGGTATGTAAGGCAGTAAAAAAAAAAAAAGGAACAAATGAAGCAGAACTAGTGAACATAAAGCACGTGCATTAGTTTGACCTTTTGTATCTCTTCATTGCACTGTGAAAAAACATATGCTGCAAATGTTACAGCAAGATGAAAGCGCATTTTTATTGCTGTAATAAAGGGTTGCTGTTTAGGTGGGCTGAGCACCAATTACCAATATTCTTGTTTAATCCTTAGAAAAACAGAGGTCATTTTCAGAGGTGCAGCAATCATTATTTTGTGGAGGCAGCAATTCTGTCTGGATGCATTGGTCTGATTTCCTATATGGGATTTGTACAACTCCGAAATAATACTGAACACAGAACACTGTTGAGGGAACTGGAAGACAGAAAGTTACTGGGGTACCACTCTCATTTTCTTATGAGGGGCAGTGACTTATTTTCTCCAAAGTATCACCATGTGCATTCATGTATGTATGTATACATATATATATATATATATATATATATATATATATATGTATGTATGGGTCTATATGACAGTATCAAATGGAATAAATAGCGAATGCTATTTAGTTGATCCGATATTGTCGAAATGGCAAATTAGCGAAGTCACAGAACATCGAATTTTTTCCCAGGGAAAAAATTTGGCGGGCCATCTTCGGGACTTTGCCATTTCCTCCACTATAGTGCGATCTCGGAGTTGGTATATTTAAGTAGGGGGTGTGGGGGTGAAGCCCCCCACTTAAATTTGTATTTAAGTTTATTTTTTTTTTACGGAGCAGCAAATTTTTTCCCTGGGAAAACATTTGCTGTTCCGTTTATTCAATATTTTGTTGATTCGATATTATCAGTACACACACACACACACACACACGCATGCACTCACGCGCTCACACACACACACACACACACACACACACACACACACACACACACACACACACACACACACACACAGAAGAAGAAACACAAAATGTGCATACACATATGCACATATACATACACACAGACACACGTACACACACAAGTGCACATGTGTGCTCACATGAGTGATCATGCACACACACACACACACACACACACACACACACACACACACACACACATATGCACACATACAAATCTCTGGTTGATAATCTTTCACCTATTTGTTTACAGGGGTAGTGTACTGATCAATATTGTCCAATTTCAAGCTCAGCCTAGGGGAAATTCAAAACTTTTCGCAAACAAAAATACATAAATGTAAGCAATAACAGAAAAGTTCAGACTAATTGCACAGAAATAAATATGTATATACAGTCTAGTGAACAAGCACAGTGCAATGGACAATGAAATAGAGTGTAATATACAATATATGTATAAGTAAGTGGGTCAGTCTTCAGTTAATCTTCAGAGAGAAGAGACTTGGAAAGAAGACAGGTTAGGTGATATGTCCTGTGTTAAACAGTAGAATTTGGCTTGGATGAAGAAATGCTTTTTGAGTTGCACTTTGAATTTGGCATAACTGTTAATTGCCTTTTTGTCGATGGGTACAGCTTGCCAAAGAGTAGCTGTCTGAGAGGAGCTAGCATGTGCAGTGCTGTGGATTTTGGTTCTAGGGGAATGAGAGTTGGTGTGGTTTGTGTATAGTGTCTCAGGCTGTACAAGTTTTTTTCATAAAGTCCAGCTGCATGGGGAGTAAATTTGTGGAGTTGGAGTAGTTTGTAGAGTTGGGATCCAAAAAGTAGGTTAGATCTTTGTTTTATGGGTAGCCATATGGATTTTGATAGGGAGATACAGTGATGATCACAGAAAGGTAAGTTTGCAATGAATTACCAGATGCTGTTAAAAGATAGTCTGGAGTGTGTAATGGTTTTCTTGGAGGCTGAAGCAGAAATTGTGAGTCCATATTCAAGATGAGAAAGGAGAACTCCTATACCAATGGCTGCTCTGGTTGGTTGGGTTGAAAAAAGGGGAGCTCTTTTTCACCCAGTAGAGAAGGGAGTTTATTTTGGTTCTTATTTTGTATATGTGGAAATGGAAGTTTAGTAATTGATCAAACCATAGTCCTTGCTATTTGAAGGTGAAAGTTGTTCCTATGGAATGGTTGTGTAGGTCAAAGATAGTTAGAGTCAGGTACTTGGTGAATTTTTTGTGGAGTTCCAAAAACCATAGTTTTAGTCTTGGTGGGATTGAAAAGTAGTTTATGGTTTATGAGCCACTGGTGGAGCATGTGTTAGCCTGACTGGAGTTGGCACTGAATGTTGGTGCAAGAGTGGCCTGATCAGTAAATAACCATGTCATCAACATGCAGGATAAATGGGAGATGGAGGAGGTCACAAGGAAGTTTTTTAATGAATATGGAGAAGAGGAGACAGCAAGAATGGATCCATGTTGTACACTTTTGGTAATAGGTACAGATTCTAATTGGGAGGATCCTATTTTAACTCTGAAGTGCTTGTTAGTGGTAAACTTCTGAACCAGGGAGTGGTGTCTGGACTTATACCAATTTCAATTTGTTTGATTTGGAGACAATAGTGGTCAATGACTTCAAATGCCTTTGTTAGGTGTATAAATAGGGTACCTGTAAACAAGTCACTATCAGAGTTTGGCAGGATGTCATCAGTTAGGGACCAAAGTGCTATCATAGTACTTCACCCAGGCCAGAATCCATATTGTATGGAGGACAGCAGGTGAAACTGCTGGATTATTTATTTATTTGACATTTATTTACTGGAGTGATCTGACTGGGTCTACAGAACCCGTTTTCAGCAGATGCCTTGGGAGAAAAGCTCCACATACAATACAATACAAATACAGTATAATCCAATACAATACAAATGACATTAGAAATACTATACAAAAATAAGTTGAAAGAACAAACTATGTTACAAGATGTTGTGATATATTGCTACACACCTAGACAATTCTATAGAGTTAAAACATTATAGATAATAATAGTCACTCTCACCATAAATAATGTAGATAGTCCAAAAAATAGCACGTAGGTAGTGCAAAGTGTGACATTGACTGTTATAGTACATGAAAAATAGAATGTTAGTTTCAGCTAGGAAAATAGCAGCCAGAAAGTTTGTGATGCAGATAGTGAGAGAGTTTAAAAGAATAGAAGCAATACAGCCTGAGCAGTAACTTAAGGATATGGTATAGAAACAGAGAAAGAGTTAGAAGAGCCTTAGGATATTGCAGTCTGGGAGGGGTTAAAATGTGACAGAAGAGGACAATGAGGCTAGTATGGAAGAACAGGAAGACCTGAGCATTAGGCAGGCTTTATGCAGGAGCAGACTCATGTATTTTTGAGATGATTTTTTAAAGAGACTTTGAAATGGGTTAGGCCAGGGAAATACCTGGTAGCTAGATGTAGTGAATTCCAAAGTATAGAGACAGAATATGAATACAGTAAGTGACCTGGTTTTCTTGTGGGTTTTGAGATAGCTAAGAGACTGTTGTCTTCTGATTGTAGGGATTGATTTAGTGCGTAAGGTGTGCCTAGATTGGCTAGTGCAAGGCAGGCAGTGGGCTCGAAAATAAGGTTGTGCAACCCAGATACAGCGGAAGAGTTGGGCATAGAATTTCTTTTGATGACGTCTAACCTGAACTGGGAGGATGGATATTAGATGGAACTGATTGGTATCTTTTGAGATGGTTTGTTTTGGGAGGGGTTTAATCAGGCCAGTTTTCCAAATCTGTGGCATGATATTATGCATGAGACCCATATTATAAATGTGAGTCAGATCAAGACATAGATGTTTCCTCCAGTGATACATGAACCAGGGGGTTATGTTTTCAGATCCAGGAGGGGTGTCATCTTTGGGATGTATGCATCTGAAGTGGAAAACAGGGATGAATGGTGGTTAGGTGGGCAATGCATGATTTGTTGGAGGTGAGGAGTTTATTGATCAGAACTTGCTAAATTCTTTAAGGAAATCGTCTGGAGAAGGTTTTGCTGTACTGTATTGAATGGTGTTTATATGCAGGGTATCATGAAGAGGTTTTCTTCCTGTAAATAGGTTAACCCTTTCTAAAAGTGTTTGGGGGAATGAAAGGGGGGTAATTTGTTTCTGTGTTTGGAGATTTCTTTTCTGCTTTCTGATGGAAGTTTTGTCTAGGTTACAGAAAACTATAATGGAGGTGCAGTTGTCACTTGTGGGGGGGGGTTATTTCTATTTTTGCCATTCTTTATCCTTTAGAGTTAAAACATGGTTGAGTTCAATGGCTTGCAATTCAGCTTTGGTTGGTTTATAAAGCCTGCTAAGAAGTAGGAAAATGTTTTTTATCTGCAAAAAAACAAAACAAACAAAAAGCTACTGGTACTACTGAACTGTGACCTTCCATGCTTAAGTGGCAAGAAAGAAGCACAATAAGCCATATGTAGACCTCCCTGCATCACCTTCCTTGTGAAATCAGATTTAGAACCTGAGTCAGTGTGTTAACTGTGCTCCATACCTTGTTGTGGCAGTACACTGTAGAAGAAAAGCCAGGCAAGCTCTGGGACAAACTAGAAGGATGAGAAGGGAGATATGATACACAGGTGAGACAACTGGGGTGACATATGACAAAGGACCTGATGAGGGAAGTAAGAACATAATGGTTTCAGGAAACCCAGGACCAGAGTTATTCAAGAATGCTGGTCATATGTTTACAGCACGTACAGTATTAAAGCAGACCAGAGGCGTGAATGCATTTTTTATACCATGAGAAGGGTGGTAGAGCTGCTTAGCAGCTCTCAGTAGCTACGTGTGGATTCCCCTGCCTTCACCACATCTTTTGCAAGGCATTAAAGAATCACAGACAAGATATAATCACATCACCAGTAGAAATTCTTAACCAAAACCAAAACAAAGTGAAAACATCAGCCTAGAGCACATAAAAGTACAGCTGTGTACACTTACCATAAATGTAGATGTTCAAGTGTATTCACTGTTGCAGTCATCGCACTTGGGTTATCTGCCTGCAGGTAGCCCTCAGTTGGCCTGAATATCAGAGACTTAGTATTTCTGCATCAGATGCTGTCGCTCCAGGACTGACGTCAGGGGTATAAAAACAGGCAGCCGACACCATTGCATCAGTTTTTCTTTTCCCAAATATCAGGAGCCCCCCAAAAAGGGAGATAAGTTATGGTGGTGAAAAATACCACCAGTAAAAAGTAAATACCAATACCCCTGAAAGGGGTGAGTAATAGCCAGAGAGAGGAGAGAGAGAGAGAGAAAGAGAGAGAAAAAACAGGGGGCTGGAAGGAGAGAAACCAGGACTGCAACAGTGAATATACTCGAACACCTACATTTATGGTAAGTGTACACAACTGTACTATGTTATTCATGTTTCACTGTTGCAGACATCACACTTGGGTGGATTCCCAAAGCTGAAGAGGGGTGGAGGCAGTCAAGAAGAGTTAGGGCTGGCTAGTATGCCTTGCAGGACTGGAGTTGCAAAACCTGCCCTGGATTTGGAAAAGATAGGCAGGTGGTAATGTTTGGTGAAAATGTGTACAGAACTCCAGGTAGCAGCTTCCAGGATATCCCTGGTAGGGACTCCCTTGAGAAATGCTGTAGAGGTACATGTTGCCCTAGTGGAATGTGTTCTGACCCCCTAAGGGGTAGGTTTCCCAGAGTGCTTGTAGCAGAAATGGATAAAGTGTGCTATCCAGTTGGAAATCATTTGTTTTGAAATGACCTTGCCCTTTGCCCCAATGCAAAGCTGACTAGTAACTGGTCAGATTTTCTGAAGGGCTTAGTCCTATCAAGGTAGAATCTGAGCTGCCTGTGCACATCCAAAGAGTGGAGGATCCTTTCCCCTTTATTCTGAGGATTAGGGAAAAAGGTTGGCAAATGGATAGATTGCTTTAGAGCCACACTGGACAGTACTTTAGGCATAAAGGAAGGGTTTGTCCTGAAGGAAACCCTGTCAGCATGGAAAATAATGATGGGTTCCACAGCCATAAGTGCTTGTAGCTCAGACACTCTTCTAGCTGAACTGATGGCCAGAAGCAAGGCTGTTTTCCAAGAAAGGAATTTTAAATCTGCTGATGCTGCAGGTTCAAAGGGGGGAAGCGTGAGCTTTTCCAGTACAAAGTTAAGGTCCCAAGCAGGGGTCGGTGCTCTCCTTGGCGGCCTTAAGTTGTTTGCACCTCTCAGGAACTGCTTGATAACAGGGTGTGAGAAGAGATGTGGCTCAGTGTTATAATGAGCTGAAATGGCTGAGGCATGTATCTTAATGGAGGAGAAGGACAGGCCTTTGTGGAGTAGCTCTGCTAAGTAATCCAGGATTAGAGGCAGGGAGGGCAGAGTTGTGTCATCTCCTTTAGATAGAATCCAGGAGCAGTACCTTTTCCACTTAACAGCATAGGATTTTCTTGTACTGGGTCTTCTGGCTTCAAGAATGATGTCCAGCACCTGTTTGCTTAGGGTTGCTGTGAGAGAAATCAAGGAATAAGCCAGGCTGCAAGATTTAGGGTTTGCAGTTGCAGATGCAAAATCTGTCCCTCCTGCTGAGAGAGCAGGGTTGGTTTCTGGTGTAGGTGCCAGGATGGCACCAGTGACAGGCTGTGCAGGAGTGGGTACCATTGCTGGCGTGGCCAGTCCAGGGCAATCAGAATTGTCCTTGGTCTGTCCTGTCTTATCTTGGGTAATAATCTTGAGAGAAGGGGCAGAGGGGGAAAGGCATAGACTGACATATTTACCCACTGAAAGGATAGGGCATCCACTTTTCAGGCCCTGCTGTGAGGGTTCCTGGTGCAGAATTTGTTGAGCTAGTGGTTGTAGGGGGAGGCAAAGAGATCCACCTCCAGGGTCCCCCATTTCTGAATCAGAAGGTTGAAAGTGCTGGGCTCCAGTTGCCACTCGTGTGGGTCTAGGAGGTTTCTGCTTAAGTCATCTGCCAGTGAGTTTTGTTTGCCTGGCAGGAATTGAGCTTGCAGATGGACTTGCATGTTCAAGGCATGTTCCACAGGGCTATGGCTAACCTACAGAGTGGGTAAGAGTAGGTTCCCCCCTGCTTGTTTTTATTAGAAGTTATTCTGGAAGGAGTAGGGTCCTGAAAGCTGTCAGGGCATTCTGCACAGCTAGCATCTCTTTTTGGTTGATGTGCAGATGAATTTGACTTGGGCTCCAGTGGCCCTGAATGCATTTGCCATCTATGTGTGCTCTCCAGGCATAGTCTGATGCATCTGTGGTTAGGGTCTGGGTGGTGTGGGGTTGAGTAAAGGGCAGTCCCTTGTTGTGGTTGCATGCTTCTGCCCACCAAAGGAACTCTGCCCTTAAACACGGAATGATAGGAATGATTGTTGCCAGGTCCTGAGAAAGTTGGCACCAAAGACTTTTTAAGTACCATAGAAGTTTCCTCATATGCAGTCTTGCATATGGAATTAGCAGTATGCATGAGGCCATGAACCCTAGGCCCTGCAGTATTTTTCTTGTGGATAGGTGGGTTCTGGTGGTCATTTGTTTAAAGTAAGCTGTCAGATAGACTTGTTTTTCTGAAGTGAGGAATGCCATCTGGGATGTTGTGTCCAAGCTTTCTCCCAGGAATACAATCTTTTGACTGGGTGCCAGTTTTGATTTCTTTTCATTGATGGTGTACCCCATGGAAGTGAAAAGGTTTTTCACAAATGTCAGGTGCTGCAACAGCAGCTCCTGACTGTCCACCTGAATCAGGCAGTCGTCCAAGTATGGGTAAATTTGGATATTTCTTTGCCTGCAGTATGCAATGGCTAGTGCCAGGCATATTGTGAAAACTCTGGACACAGTGGATAAGCCCTGAAACGCAGATACTTCCTGCATGACTCCCTTATGGAGATGTGCAGATAGGCTTCTTTTAAGTCTAGGTTACTAACCAGGCATCCTTGGCTAACATAGGTAGAAGCTGTTGCAGGGTAAGCATTTTGAATTTTGGTACCACCAGGAAGGTGTTGAGAATCGAAAGATCCAGGATTGGGCACCAAGAGCCCTCTTTTCTGGGTACCAGGAAGAGTCTGGAATAGAATCCTTGACCTATCTATTCTACTGGAACCAGCTGAATAGCTCTGATAGAGAGCAGGGAAAGGACTTGGGTTTGGGCCTCTGCCCACTGGTTTGCAAGAAGATCTGGGAACCCTCTTGAGGTTGGCAGAGAGTGGAAGTAAAATTTGTATCCCTGGGATACAATGTTGAAGGCCTATCAGTCTTGAGTGATGGGCATCTAGTTTTTTGCATGAAGTTCAAGTTTTCCTCCTAGGGGCACAAGCAATAGGGCAGGGATCAGGTGTGGAGTAGAGAAGTCACTGTGAGTTTTTTCTGTAAGGAGGTGGCTTACTACTCCCTGCTTTGGGGGTGGGTGCACTCCATTGCTTAGATCTCTGCATACCCTGAGACTGTGGTCTGGGTGGTCTGTTTCCCCGGGTCTGGCTTGACAAGGCCAGGAGGGGGCTGGAAAGGACCAGTGTTTGGAAGGGCAATGCCTACTGAATCTAGGGGGCTGCACTTGTAAGAATTATTTAACAGTCTGCATAGACATAGCATTTTCTTCCATCTTTTTAAGAACTTCTTCTGCTTTGGTGTCAAACAAACTCTCCTTGTTCAAAGGAGCATCTAGTAACTTTGATTTGATATGATCTGGCAAGGTCTGCTCTTTGAGCCAAGCATGTCTTCTCAGTACAGAACCAGTGACTGCTGCCCAGCAAGATGCTTCTAGGGCGTCAAAGCCACACAGCAAAGTATGCTTGCTGACTTGGCTTGCAGAGTGCATAAGCTCCTGCAATTCTTTATTTTCTGCACAGTCAGTAAAGGTTGCCACTTTTTGTTTAATAAGTTCCATAATATGTTGCTAGTACTTCAGCATGTGAAATGGACAATTCAATGCCCTAATAGCAATAGTTGCAGAGGTATATACCTTCTTACCCCATCTGTCCAAAGCTCTGGAATCCCTGTCCGAAGGGGTGGGATTCTTGGCTCTAGTTGCCTTGATACCTTTAGGCCCCTGGAAAATGATCTCTGGGTCAGCAGTAGGATTCTTGAAAAGAAATTTGTGAGTGTCAGGTACTCTGTAGTACCTGTCTGGTTTCCTAGGGGCAGGAGGTAAAGTATCAGGAGTAAGACTGGATTTCATAAAAACATCATCAATAACATCCAGGACAGGGGTTATTGCTAAAGGCCTGTGCTGAGGCAACTCTAGGAATTCTCTGAGTCTCTTTTTGGACTGAGGATAGTCTTGGCATTCCCCGTGGAAATGCTCTCTTAAAGTATGTAAGGTTTCACAAAAAAAAAAAAATCCTCTGGAGGGGAGGCAGAGGGAATGGATTCCTCTGCATCTGAAACCTCATAAGCAGATAAGGGCAAGTCTTCATAATCAGATACCTCGGAGTCATCGGACTCCTGCTCTGTTGAAGCTGCAGGGGACTAGTCTCTATTCCTCTTAGCAGGGGAAGGCTGACTTCCACTAATCAGCATGATAAGGTCTTTTGCCATTCTAAGCATTT
>NC_056731.1:1217435500-1217485500 GCF_019279795.1 Protopterus annectens | reverse complement strand
CTCGATTATGTCTGCTAACCTGATGCAAAGAGTGGTACAATATGTCAGTTACACTAGTGTTTGCATCCTCTAAGCCCGCCAGTTCATCCCTTTCTACTAGCAATTATCTTTTTGCAAATCAAAAAATACAGTAAAAATTTAATCTTTTATTAAACAAGTAATCAGTATATTTTTCTGACTTATGCAGACCGACGGAAAATATGCCTTCAGTACCTCTACTTTTTCTGAGTCTTCTGCGACTGCCTGGCTCATAAGGTCACTTGACGATGATACCTGGTGACGGTGTGCATGGAAGACTAGTACATATGTCTGGAATGAAGATATACATTGAGAAAAAGCACTACTGGTAGCCAGCTTGCATGAAACCCTAAATAGTGACTGGTTAGCTGCCTGATAGCAAAAGACTGTTTAACTGGCAATCCACTTAAAAAGTGTGTTTTTGGCTTCTGCAAGTCAAAAGAAGAGAATGAATTGTATATATTCATAAGTTCATGTACTGATTTCAAGTAACACTTGACTTACTATTGTATATTTAGGGTGAGAAGGGTCATCCCTTCCCTGGTCTCTACCCCAACAGAGACAACAAGAAGATTCATAGGCTTGTTCAGGGACAATTCTAAGCCTGTTTTATGAGGTTATATAGCTTTACTCTAAGAGGCAAGCTGTCTTTGGGAAAGACTAGAAAATGCACCCTAAATATAAGGCCTGCTTCTCCATGATTCTAAAGCGAAAGTGATGTCCACCAGTAAAAACGTTTTCCAAGAGAGGAAGTTCAACACCTCTGAGCTACAGGCTGAAATTACAGACAAGGAAGCCTATCACCATGCAGGTCAAATCTTATGAGGGGAGGGGTTTCTCTGAGCAGAAAGATGATACAAAGCACCTCTACACTACTGACGGATGGCATTCTCGGTAACCATTTGTCCACATAAGGGAATGCACAGAGATCTTTCTCAGAAAGGCTTCAGTCACTATGACCAACACCTTGCTAAAGTCTCTGAGTGCTGAAGAAAGCTCAGATTGCTACAGCATTCCTTGGACATGACCATTTGATGGATTTCTCCCGAAAACATGGTGATCAGGTTAAATTGTTACTACACATTGCCCTTTACTTTGTACTGCAAAAACACTGCTATTTGTCAAATTATTAGGAAATATTGGCTGATTGTAACCTCAGACAGTAAAATCAGAGAAATAGTTGGAGGCAATCCCTGTTTTTCATTCAAAAATAAAAAGAATCTCAAATGACTGTTATGTTATAATAATGAAGTAAATGCAGATGATGGAATGAGCATGAATAGCCAACAACGTAGAAGAACAGGCACCTTTAGATGTGGATTTTGCAAGGCATGTCCCTTAATCAACACCACCAATACCTTTGTGCATCCTACTACAAGGAAGAATTTCTTTTATTATGGTTATGCAAACTGTACAAGTGAAAATATTATCTGCATAGCAACATGTACATCACGTTCATCCTACTACATAGGCAAAACTAATAGGATGGTCAAAGAACGTATTCTTCAACATCAGTTAGATATTAAAAACAAAGTGGAAACGAATGCTCTATACAGTCACTTATGTGCAAATAAAGAACATTCCTTTAAATTTATGGCTTTGTATCGAGTTCACGAAACACCATGAGGGGGGACTTATTTAATCAAACTGAAACTAAAAAAGCTAAATGGATTATGAACTTGCAAGCTGATCAACCACCAGGACTAAATGGTGTAGTCCCTTTAAAGCCTATATTAAAAGGAAAAGGCTTAAAAGAAGGAGATGAGATAACAACTTCCCTAGTGGGTGTGTATGATTTGAAGTACTTGATTGGAAGTTACTAGTTCGGTTGCAATTGGCTCTCTGATGTTCTTAAATGGGTGTTTTATGCCTGGCTATCAAGGATTTGAAAAAGGTTTACACCGAAAGCGCTTATCCAGGTTCATTCCAAGCCAGAGTTTTAATTATTTTAATAAAGTTTTGTTTTATTTTAACTTAGTGGGTGGCAGATTTGTTCCTTTGCCTGCTTTCTACATTGAATAATCTGCCTTTGGTGGTGCGACTTTCTTGTTTTTCTGTTTGTGTTATAATATGGACCCATTGTAAGGACATTTTACGGACCTTGGTTGCCAGTGTTTTGTCTTAGTAACCTAAACAAATTCTGTTTATGAGAATTACTTGTACAAGAAGGGAATGCAATGAGTTAGCTCTCACAACAAGGTCCTTTATCTAATGAAGTAATGCATTGACACACATGCTGAATTGAGCCAAGCTGAAAGTTTTTTTTCATTTTTTTGGATCATATAATGGTGGTAGAAGACAATAGGGTATTTAGGGGTGAAATTTGCAATGGAAATGTGTTATTTTGTTACCCTCAAAGTCAGTTAGATGTAAACAAGAAGTAAAGAATTTGAATGTCACAAGCTGTTATGAAAAGCAATATGATCAGAAGACACCTAGATGAATTAGGTGGCCTAATATGTGTGAGTGTTAAAGATTGTGCTAAGGAGTCCAACAAGTAGACCAGAAATAAGCTGGCAAGATATAAACTCTGCACTTAGGAGCAAAACATTCAAGCTTCATACTACCATGATGGTTGGAAAGCAAAGCACATCCTTCCTGTTGCAGAAATGTGGATTAATGGATTACTTACACAGGCAGAAACAAAGTTGTTTTTGATTATGACACATAGGTAATTTGGGGATTACGTCTTGTCCAATTTTACAAGTAAGAATTTTTAAATATGGAATAAACTTCAAATTGTTCAACAAGTAAACATTTCACTTTATATTTGAGAGATATATTTAATTATAATGAAATTAAACAAGTGTTTAACAGCGAAAATGTAAGCAGAAATCAACAAATGCAAAGGCAAGAAATAATGGAACATAATGCTATTCCATTCAAGGCTGAAAACATTAGAATAAGAGGAGGCTGTAATGGAAGCCTTTCTGTTTTCTGAGACTAACCTTGTCATAACTTCCTACCTATAATCTTGGACCTATGTTCTTTTACATAAAACCTATATCTCTACTACCATAACCGGCATCTTACTATAGCTGCCATTCCTCCTCCTGATACATGTTCATAGGTTCATAGGTTCATATGAACCTATGAACCTATGAACCTATGAACCTATAACCGGCATCTTACTATAGCTGCCATTCCTCCTGATACATGTCTTTTTGTCAGTGTAAACAATTACATTCTAATATCACAGGATACAGTAACTCCAGGTATATGACTCATTACTAAGGTTGTGTTTTAATAAAGTACATCTAGACTATCTAATTAATAGTGAAATAAACACTACCTACTCTTATCATGTATATAGTTAATACCAGCTTTCTGTTACAAAAGGACTTGTTTATCAATGTAAACAACTACTTTCTACAATTATGTTATGCAATGACTATAACTCTGAAACTGTAAATGTATAATGTAAAGGAAATTATGTACTTAGTTCTAATGGAGATTTTCTCCTAGGCCACTGTTAAAAATGGGATTTCCCCGGTCAAAAAAAGACAAATAAATAAATAAATGCATACATACATACGTGCATACTGTTCTGTGGTTTTCAAAGAAGAGAAAGAGATAATTCATAATAACCAATGCATTAGAAGTATGAGGTGCTTTACGGAACTACCTATTTTTCTAGCATGTTAGCTCTGCTTAGAAATATTGGAATTGCATTAACATTTCCTCAACTTTACATCCAAAACCATCACATTTTATTTACTGCTCACTTTTCTGGCTGTTTTCTAAAAGCTCTTCTGCCTTACCACCAACACTTGGGAACATATGCTTGTTAAGATGCTAATTCCCAACAAGACCAACTTGTCTTACCTGTACCTTCCAACAAAATAAATATCAGTACAATGGGCACTAAGGAAGAGAAAGCCTTGTTTTCCCAAGTGAGTGAGTAGTATGCCCATGTCACCATGCTGCCCAGTTAAGGTTTAAGGAATGTACTAGCCTGGGACAAATATGAAGATCACCTTCTACTTTAATGCTCCTTAACATTGTCTTTCATCCATAGTCATCAGCACTAGGTCACCCACCTGGTTTGACTGGCCAAGTGCACAGGGCCATAACATACAAAGGACAAAGTCATTTATAATGGGTCAAAATGAGACCCTTCCAGTCTGTTTCCAAAATAGTACTAGTGGTGGCCAGCTATTGTGAGTAATTAAATCCGAATACTGCCTCTCCAGAAAGGGGAATACCTGAATGCCATACTGCTTTGATAGTTCTTAAAATAGTGCTCCTTTCCATGCCTGAGGAAGGTGATGCAAAATAGTTCTTCTTCTTCTATAGATATGGAATAATTCTGTGAGGGTATACCTGCTGTGTGGTTCTTGCATGGATTTTTGAGGCTAGGTTTATTGCCATCATATCAGTGTAAAGCCTTAGATTTACTCTGGACTCTGGGGTTGTTAATGACTTGGCTAAGTTAATGAATGATTAAAAGGAGTCTTCTGTGTCTATTGATGGCTCAAGTTTGATCTTCAGCTCAAGTATGGCCCAGGTCTGTCTGCATGGAGTCTATTTTCTGCAGTACTAAACATGCAAAACATATTTTCTGCATGGTCAGGCTTCCAACAAAGAAGCATTTATTTTAAGTAAAGCTAATAAATGTGTTTCAGGAATAGTTTTCAAATATCCTTGATTTTGCAGAATGTCCCTGATTTTGCCACATGTTTTTGCCTTGTCCTTCATAAAAACTTTATTTTTTTGATAAATCATAATCTACAGCATTAGAGTTTGATATTTCATATCTTCCAAAAATGCACTACTTTCAACATGTATTATGATAGTATATATATATATATATATATATATATATATATATATATATATTATTCTTTTTTTTTTAATTCCTGATTTTGGGCCTTTGTCACTCACTGTTTTTGCTTTGTCACTGATTTTTGAGTAAAGAGATTGAGAACAATGATTCAAGGGTATGCAGTGTGGAGCCTTACCCTCTTACATCTAATTCATTCATTTTAATCTGGTAGTTATTGTGCCTTATTATAGCAACTGACAAAAATGCAAACAAATTAAACATTAAACATGAAAACCTTAATCCACCAATAAGCCTATTTTGCAGACAAGGTATTTAACACATTATAAGAAGTTACTGTGCCCATGTTTATTTATGCAACATTTTCCTTTGCCCTCCTGCTTATTAGAAAAGTTTCCATGTGACACAGCTGGCCTGGATGTGCGTAATAGCCTTGTGCCTGGCAGCTGATACAACAGCTTACTTTCCTCCCACTATATCATCTAAACTGTGATCTCCAGAGCAGTGACATTTAGGGTTAATGGCCTGTCAGCTGCTAGACTGCACTTCCTGTGCAGCTGTGGGGTGTCACATACCATGTGGTTATTGACTGTAACATAACTTGACAGAGCATGACATTTCAATTACAGTCAGATTTCAGTTTCACACCTCCTTACATC
The DNA here is from genome assembly GCF_019279795.1 of Protopterus annectens. NCBI lineage: Eukaryota > Metazoa > Chordata > Ceratodontiformes > Protopteridae > Protopterus > Protopterus annectens. The sequence goes on along the minus strand of NC_056731.1, from coordinate 1,217,480,040 downwards.
ACACAAACTATCAAATAATCCAATAGAAAACAAACATAATTTCGATCCTTACATATCAAGTGTAATTTAATTACTCTCTTTCAACAATGAAATAATTTTAAGCAGTATGCTAATTCTTTACTATATTATCAAACTACTGATAAATCACACAAACACAGGCAAAATGTAAACAGCCATGATAAGGTGAACACAGTGAAAATTCCAGATTTTAGAGAGTTTCAGCCAAATGTGTTGACCTATCTTACAGTGTCAGCTGACAACTTAATACTACTCTATAACATTTGCAGAAATCATCGAAAATCAAAGAAACATGTAGAGAAACTAAAATACAAAGTAAATATTTGTTCTGATGACCAGATACGGGAATGCATTCTTTGACCTGTTAGTTTTTTGTTTGGGTTTCCTATGATTAACTGCAAGCTGTTTAATCAACATTTGATTAATCATAACAGAAACACCTGCTACCAAAACAACACAGGCAGAAAACAATGAAACTCTAAGGGTCAGATTGCAAAAGAGTTGCTCTCAGTTGACGTATGCCTTGCTCTCACTGTAATGATCTACTTCACTTCAGAAACAGACCTATCTATAACCAGGCTTCCACTGTGGACCAGATTCCAAAACACCTGCTCTCAGTGTAAGTGGTTATTTACAGTGAGAGCAAGTCTTTGGGAATCAGGCCCAGATTGTTACAAAATAGTCTAAACAATTCTATTTTTGTATAAGTGCAAGTCAATCAGCACCCACGCCTCTCAAATTCGTTGCTCAAGAATTCTGGGCCAAGCCAAAAATAATGGGGGACAAAGTCCCAACATCAGGGATAATTTTAAATATTACTCTAATTCAATTAAACTTGTATAAAACATCGGGTGATGCATCAACATGTATTTTCCACACAATAACAAGTGTCTTAAGATCTGTCATTATTGGCTGACTGTAATCCTCCACAATTTACCAGAAAATCAAAACTTTTAGGAGAGACAGGGCAAAAATATTAAGCAACATGAGGAATATTCTACAAAATTAGCATCAGTCAAGCAATAAACTGCATACCTTGATGTGGGGATAAGCCACTACATCCTCAATCTCTCTGTATATCAAATCCAAGGTCACACAAACTCACAGAAAAGGGAAACATTGGAAAACAAACATAAAACTCACCCTATCTTCTATGAATCATAGTCAGTTCCAGTTCACTGAAACATCAACCACAGAATCCAATGACCTTTCTTTATTGATGTCTCAAGTTTCCAAATAGGCAAAAAAAATATCAAAAAAGACCTTGACAAAACTAGAGACTTCACAATGTATACTGTCTTAAACCTGTTTGACAGAGGCTTGTAGGAAATATGCACATGAACCATTGAATATACAAGAGATGATAAACCATAGATTTTGCTTTATTATTTATTTATTTACTTATTTATTTGACATTTGTTTACCGGGAAAGTCCAACTGGGCCAGAAAGTGCCCATTTTCAGTGAATGTCCAGAGAGAAAAGCTCCACAATCACAATATTTCAAAAATCAAGTACAGATATTTTAAATCACAAAGTATCATGTTACACTACAAAACAAGAGTGGAAAAAATGTTGTAATGAGAAAAAAATAGATCATATGTTTCATAGTAGAGTGCAATAAAAAAACAATACCATGAGCTGAAGAGAATATGTGAGGAAAAAATAAATATTCACATTATTTGTTACATTGATTAGTATGTGGTAAATGAGACCTGAGAGAATTCTAATACATTATTTAAAGAGATGTTAGAAATGACATGATTAAAGACAGTGAGTTGAAACTGAGTGATGTCTTAGTATGAAAGGTGTTCATATTATGATTATAGAAGGAAGAAGGCTGGAGAGAAGGAGATTATAAGAAGAGTGCAGGATAGGGTATCCTCAGGTAGTTTAGGTGAGTAGGGAGGAAAGAGGTATAGGAAAGGTCTTCAGAGATGAACTGAATAAGGTAATGTGGTAGGGAAAACAAATAGAAGTGGAGTAGGAGGCTGGAGAGCATTGTGAGGTTGATCTAGGTTGAAGGGGGTGAGTGACGTATAGTGAGTAAGTTCAGCCAGAATTGGCATAGGAGCAGGTCCAAGATTTTGTAAGGTATTATTTTAGGGAGCATTTAAAGGTTGGTAGGTTAGGAATAGTTTTAGTGGCTAGAGGTAAGGAGTTACATTTTTTTTTGCTACTGCAAACAAGTATTGGCTTTGTCCAGGGGATTTATTTGGTTCATTTTTGGTGAAAAGTTGTTTGTCTTCCAATCTACGAGTTCTTTTTGGAAAATATATATTGATTAAAGGGGTAAGAGCTGGGCAGGTTAATGGTTTGTGTATTATTTTATGTAATTTTATAAGTTAAATGTAGGAAAGGTGGAGGGGGAGTTCCAGCCAGCTAAGAGTATGCAGAGCTTTACAGTGATGGGTAAAAGAGGATGAATTAGTAGTTATGTTTAGCACCTGTCACAGTAATTACCTTTGAAAATATCCTTACAATTTAATATCTCCGTGGAAGGCTGGGACAGTGAGTAAAGCCTGCAAAGTAACTCATATTCCTGTGCTGGGATCATACCTGGGCCTGATAAGTTATTATAACAAACTCAAATAATGTATAATAAAAGAAAATGAAGGATAGTTGCCGTTATCTCTTCTTATGAAGTCCATCAGTACAGTGCACCATTTAAATCTGTTCTGGCGAAGTCCACTAATACTGTATACCACATAAATCTCTGCAGATGAAGTCCATTGATACTTTGTACCACATAAATCTGTTCTGATGAAGTCCACTGATACTGTGTACCACACATATCTGTTCTGGTGAAGTCCACTGATACTGTGTACCACACAAATCTTTTCTGATGAAGTCCATTGATACTTTGTACTACATAAATATGTTCTGATGAAGTCCACTAATACTGTGTACCACATAAATCTTTTCTGATGATGTCCACTGATACTGTGTGCCACAAATCTTTTTGGATGAAGTGTATTGATACTTTGTACCACATAAATCTGTTCTGATTAAGTCCATTGATACTGTGTGCCATATAAATCTGTTCTGATGAAGACCACTGATAGTGACTAGCACATATGTATTCGTGAAGTCTCCTGTGACACTTCCAGCCCAGTTATCTGGAATTTTGTAAATAATTCTGTCATTTGTAAATATTGATATGATTTATACAGAACTGTTTGTTATGTACTGATCTTCAAGGATGTAACCACAGCATACCCTGCTGGAACATAGAAGATTAGCTTGCAAAACTTAAGAATAGTTGACGTTAAGTTGCTTTATAGCTGGGCCATAAACAAAAGATGTTATCTCTCAATTTCAGTTCAATAGCAGATACAATGTCTAGAGCTAGAATATTTCTTATTGTCTTGGAGAAAAGTAATTACTAGGTCTAAAATGTGAACGTGTTTTATTGTTTTATGACGTTCACTTCTGAGCAAACATCTGAGAAGATATGTATTTTTCACACAGAGATATTACATTCTGTTAAGTTTCTGTTTAGCCTGGGAACTGAAGTCAGGTGGCAAAGGTTGATGTCATCCAAGCTGGCTTAGCAGTAATATTTGATCTTAATTTAAGAACTCTCTCAGAGAGAGACTGTGCATTTTGTATTTTGTCTTGGATGTAGCAAGAACATCCACTCATCATCATCACCAGCACTTGCTCTGAAAGTAAGATTTAGGGCATAGTACCTCTTTTAGATATAGACAGGAATATAGCAAATATTAGTTTAAATGTTTTCTGTATTTATTTGAGACTCTCCTGCAATGTTGTTTTAAAATATTTCCTGTGATTTTGAACTCTGAAGTTACTGTGTTGAGTTACTGAGTATTATCTTGTTCTTTTATTATTTATTATTAAATATATTTAAACCTATCTTTGTGGCTGACATTTGTGAGACATATTTAAGCTCTTAGGGTACTTGCATATCTATTTGGTGGCACTGTACAGGCCACTCCAATAGCCTTGTTCTTAGTCAGACTACCATTTGGATTAATAGAAACATTACACAGTAGGATTGGACACCATTTTTTAAGGGCCTTATAGTAGCTGATAAGGGTGGCTGGTGGCAGCTGGAACTACCGTATAGTTTGGGCAGAAGGGGGCATAGCTAGTAAACCTGTGCCAGCCTTTCCCAGGTGTGTGTTTATGCATAAATAAAATCTCAAAAAGTGTGTGTGTGTGTGTGTGTGTGTGTGTGTGTGTGTGTGTGTGTGTGTGTGTGTGTGTGTGTGTGTGTGTCAGCTACTTGAGCAGGGACATGGAGCACTGGTTGGACAAAGAGGGTACTGGAGGTTTTGGCTTGACCACTCAGCTGAGATCTCAACACTATAGCTGTGCCAGTGGGGAGTCTTATTGGGGATCTGGAGAAAGAGGGAGAAACCAGCCCCAGACTGTCTGTGATCTCTGTATGTTCTTAAGGAAAATAGCACTTTACTGTGTGTGTACTTGTCATCCTCCCAGTGTGTACGTCCCCTAGCTGTTGCCTGTGGTGAGGATTGAGGCTCCTTGATTACTGGGCCAGTGCAGGGGCATCACATCTCCCATAGTAGGTAACATCATTGCATGGGTCTGTATTAATTTGTCAAAGGATCACTTCCATGAACCTTTCTTCATCGACCTGAAGCCACCGAACATTCAGTTCCATTCAAATCCACAAAAGATTTCAGTAGGGAAAGGAAGCAGTTGGCCACAGCAAAACTTTGCCCTTTTCCCCACTGTAGTATGATGTCAGAGTTAGTTTATATAGTTCGAGGAGTTGTGGGTGGTGGAGTCTACCACACTGAGGGGTGTGGGGGCACAACCCCCCCACTTGAGTGTGTTTGACATACTACAGCATGTGTTCCAGTGTAATGTTGGCCAAGTGCTTCCTTTCCTTGGTGAAATATGTTTGCAATGTGAACATTTGCGGAACTAAACATTCCGTGGTTTCGGGTCGATGAAGAAAGGTCTGTGGAAGTGAACCTTCGACAAATTGATATAGACCTGCTTACAAGGCAGTATGTCAGCTGCATGTCCACTACAACAGTACTGTCATACTTCCTTGAAGGCTTTTTGCCTAAATGATAGAAAATTAAATTGTGTGTAGGAAAGAGTCTTTGTTTTTCTTTTTCATTTTTTTGGTTGTTGCAGTATTGTCATACAAGCAGACTCCTTCTGGATACTGTGGCAAGTGGGATATGAAAAGGAGCTTGCCATAGTTATTCCACTTAAGATCTACAGGGAAAGCTACAGGAAAGGAAATGAAGTTATGCTCTGGCCACCCACTTACTTTAAGTCTCCTCCCCTTTACCATCATCCTTATGTATATGAATCATATCACAGCATTTAAACTAGCTGTTTTACAATGAGGTCACAAATGCACCATCTTTTTAAGAATTAGAAAGTTCACAATCAGAGGAATGTGTCCATAAATGCCGATGGCTTTGTGTACACACTGGGTTTTTGCTTGCATTTACCTTGTAAGACCTGTTCCATAATGCCACACATATGACAGACACTGGAAAAGAGCTGTGGAAAACTTTGAAAACGCCACCAGCCTTCTGTCAGTTTGTATGTATGGTTATGGGTAGCTAGTATCAGAACAGTAAAATGTGGTTGCAAAGATGTTAACCTATTTCATATAAATTGGCATGATGTATGAATAGCATCCACTTATTTTAGATACTGTCTTTAGTTATTTATTTATTTATTTTACATTTGTTTACCAGGAAAGTCCAACTGGGCACAAGTCCTTTAAAACGGAGGCCCAGGGAGAAATGCTCCACATATTACAAAGACAAGAGTTGACACAGTACAACTTTGTAGTTACAAAAGAGTGACATTTACATTTTCATATACAAGAAGTCATTTATGATAAAAAATTAAATGATAACACAAGCTAAAGAAAATGGATAAGTTTACAATGATTATAGGAAGACACCATTAAGCAGTCTGGTTATAGAATATCTATTCAGAGACATCATTAAACATTAAACATAGAGCAAAGGATTAAGTGTGGAAGGAAGATTAGGATATGAAGTATGATGAAAGAGGCTATTTAAGCTGAAAAAAAATCAAGTTAACTACCTGACAGTATTGGAGAGAAGGTTATTATGAGTGAGCAGTCATAAGATGGAGGCAATCTATCCTGGTGAGTTACAATTGCAGCTCCAATTTAATTGGAAGTGTGTTTTTAGGCATTTTATGAACTGGGTCGAGGTAGTGATGGCTATTATATTTGTGGGCAGTGCTCCATTGTTTGGCTATATAGTTCGAACAGAGTGAAGCTCCTGCAGAGTTGTTGGCTGTAGTGACTTGTAGAAGATATTTGTTATTGGAACGTAGTACTGGAGTAAGGTTGTATTAGGTTGTGTAATGATGTTTTTTTTTGGGGGGGTAATAAAGTGTTTTTTGGGTTAGTATAAGCTGGTTATAAAGTAGAAGTTGAGGAAGTTCTAGCCACTTGAGCTTTTTTAGGCTCAGCAGTGGTGATTGTAATGTGAGCTATTAGAGGCAAACGTTGCTATTTTGTTATAGCAAACTTCAAGCTTACATATGTCTGATTTTTTGAAGTTGGTGAGGATAGGGGAGGCATATAGGAGTGTGGACTGGGGGTGTGTTTGTGTCATTTTGGCTTTAGTGCTGTTTGTGAGGAATTGTTTGTTTCTGCATAGTCCCCCTAATTTTTTGTGAACTTTCTTAACAGTGAGTGAAATGTGAGTGTCAAACCTCATGTTGCGGTCTATCTCAAATCCAAGAAGTTTGGTGTGAGTGACAGGAAGTATAGCAGTGTTATTGTTAGATGTGATAGTAAATGTGAGTGTATGAGTGGTGCGGTTGGTTGGAAGGAAGATGAGAAGTTTTGTTTTGTTAGGGTTTAGTATTAGCTGAGAGTTATTGAGCCATTCTTCTACAGAGAGGAAGGAGACCTGAGTTTTCACTTGTAGTTCTTTGTAGAGAAGGTGAGGAGCAGATTAGTGTAGAGTCATCAACATATTGGATGACTAAAGCATAAAGAGTTGAAGTGTGGAGGTTGTTAGTAAAGACAGAGAAAAGTAAGGGACCAAGTATAGAGCCTTGGAGAATGCCTATTGTAACTAGTAAAAGAAGAGAGTTCTTGGCTCAGTTTTACTGCTTGCTGTCTATTTGTTAAGTAACTCTGAAACCAGGTGAGGGTGGGTGTGCTATGATTTAGTTTAGAGAGAGATATAATGTGTTTATTATGGTTAACCATATCAAATGCCTTGGAGAGATCAAGAAAGACAGCGGAGACATAATTGCCATTATTTCTGTGGGTGTTAATTGTATGAGTGAATGACATAAGGGCTGTTATGGTGCTGTGGTGTGGTCTGAAATCATGTTGAGTATTAGTGAGAAGGTTTTTGGTGTTAAGGTATTTCATAATTTGTTTGTGTACACACCTCTCCAGTATTTTGGATAGACTGAGAGTATGGCTATATGGCGATAGTTTGCTAGCTCTTTAAAATTACCACCTTTATATAATGGAATGACATGAGACACATTCCAGATCTCTGGGACTAGGTTTTCAAATATGGAATGGTTGATGAGAATGGATACTGGATATGCTATGGCATCGGCAGCTATTTTTAGGAATTCATCAGGGAGTTTGTCAGAAGCTAAAGTGGTAGGTTTTAATTTCCTTAGGAGGTTTCAGATTATGTCAGTAGGAATGTGGTGGAAGCTAAAGCCATTATTATTAGTATGAAGATCAGATGGAAAGTTTGAGGTCAGACAGCTCTGAGAGTTAGCAAGTGCGATGACTGATTCAGTGAAGAATTTGTTAAATAGGGAGGAAATATTATTTGAGGTATTTGTTAAGGTAGGAGGGGGAGTGCCTGATTTTCCAGGGTGGAGGATATTGTTAATTGCTGACCAAATTTTTTTTGGGATTGTGATGATATCTAGATTGGATATTGTGGAAGTAACTAGTTTTGTCTGTTTTAACACATTTCGTTGCTTTGTTACAGAGTTCAAGGAAAACCTACTTGTCTATAGGTGCTTCTGTTTTATGCCAAAGAGCCCAGGCTTTATCTCTAGATTTTAGTAGAGATCTAGTGTCTTTGGTCATCCAAGGAGTATGATTACATTTAACTCTGATAGTTTGAGGGGGAGCCAGGGAATCAAGGATGTGTAGGAAGGTATAGCTGAAATATTGTACTGCTTCATCGAGTTTTAGGTATTTGAGAGGTAACCAGTTATAGTCTTTGAGAATATTAATAAAGCTTGCTGTATTGAAGATTTTTATGTTTCTGACTGTTTGATAATTAGTGGGCTTTAACTGATATGTATGATGTCTAATTACGAATGTGGGTAGGTGGTCACTCAGACTGTCAGGGAGACAGCTTGATTGGCATATAAGGGTTGGTCTGTTTGTAAGAATCCAGTCTTCATAATATACATGTTGCCATGCTAAGATGAGCCTTTCTACTCCCTTACAATGGACTTGTGGCTACTAAGCATGCTGGAATATATTTCACTGAAATAAGTAGGAGACAAATTAAGTTTCAGCAGTATTTTGGGGCAATTTCTCTGTTAGCTTATGTACATGGTGACTCTACCTATAATTACTGCCATGATAATGGTTGATGAGGGCAGTTGGAGCAGAGGGTTAAGACTATGAACTATAGTTCATGTGGTACAGTGTACATTTACCTACTGTATTACCTTAAACAGTTCATTTAACCAGACAGTGCTTGGGGGAAACTGGGAATTTGGGCTAGGCTCCTCAATGATCCCCTGGACTGCAAACCTAATAACTATCTATGAATTCTTTAACAATCCACTTGCTAGATCTAAGTTTAACTCTAACTTGATACTGCTATCAACTTAATAATAATATTTTATATTCTGTACATTTACATTATGTACATGTGCATTTATACATATATATATGTATATATATATATATATATATATATATATATATATATATATATACATACATATATATATATATATATATATATATATATATATATATATATATATGTGTGTGTGTGTGTGTGTGTGTGAGAGTGTGTGTATTTTGCTAATTTTACTATGACTGTACTGACTCATGACTGGTTCCATGTTGTTTTGTTGTATTTTAGATATTTTGAAATCTTGTAATTTGTGATAAACTATTTATTATATTTCTACTCCTGGAGCTCAGGCCGTGACTGAAGAGAATCAGTAGACCAGCCTGCCTACCCAGTTTACAAATAAATAAATCATATAGACTACATTCAGCATCATGTAGTATCAGTCTCTGCTTGCCATGTTGCATTATTACCAAATGGCTGAGAACAGCACACAAGCAAATGAGTAGACAGCAAGAGGTTCACATGACTGTGCCTCCATTTATCTGCTGATTAAACCATGAGCCCAAATGGGTGAGGAATTCAGTAAGTGCAAGACGTGTTGTATCTCTTTAAAGGCATTTCCTTCATTTTAAGTACTTGACCTACTCCATATGTGAGGTCCACACACTGTCACCTTGACTTTCTTAGCTGACTAGCAGGGCTGGACGATGATGAAGGCTGAGGGAATGAGGAGGGTCAGAGGGGCACTTAGTGAACTGAAAAGGTCCTTTTTTCTTATTATTTTTTCACAAGTTATTATAAAAAAGAAACATACGTGTGATAAGAGTTGTCTATAGTGTCTGGGGGAATTAAGAATAATTCAACAGAATTTTTGTTTAAAAATTACAAATAAAGATACTACCTTTCTCTGCTCTATGTGTCTCTGTCTGAGTGAGGCAAATACTTTCATATGAATGTATGGTCTTTGTATTCACACACATTGATCTATGTGTCAGGAACTTGGATGACTACAAGAAAGGGCAGAAAGGGATTAACAGACAACATCAGTAAAATACTTTGGCTTCTTTGAGGCCTTTGGACAGTACAGTACTCAGTCTACACAGTTTGAAAAACAATTGTAATCAATGAATAATAGGAATTCTGTGGTCATAGTATACGCGCGCACACACACACACACACACACACACACACACACACACACACACACACACACACACACACACACACACACACACAAAATTAGAATTTTGCTCTCCAAATCTGCATTATGAGTTTTAAGTCCTACTATTAATTCTACTGCAGAAAGCAATAATGCAGTTAGCAATAATGAAATACAGTTCAAACCTGCACATAAATATCTTGTGCTACAGAAACAAGACAAGCTTTGGATAATCAAAAAAATACGCTGCAGATACAGTACAATTATCACTGTTCTACCTGTTGCCATTAATAGTAATGACAGTTTCAGTGCTGTGACCCCAGTAAAACTATGGCAGCACTTGGGAGGACAAAAAACTGATCCATATATACAGTCAACTGCTGAAAATTGAAATATTTAAAAGATACTGTAGCAGGTTGGCAAAAGTATAATCCCGGGGATTCATGAAGCTTGCGCCAGGTGCAGGCGTAGTGTCGGTGTTCTAACACCAAAGATGGCCACCGAGAGATTCAGGTACGAGCAGTTCCCACGTGCACTACCTGCGTATGCTATGCCTGCACAACTCCTGAGCCTCGTATACCAATTACCCCACATGCTTCAGTGTAGCATGCAAATGAAGGTATGTAGCAATTCAGAAAGTGGTGCAGGCATAGTGTAATCATGCAGAAATGTAAACCGTAGAAAATGGTTTACATTTTTGCAAACATAAAATCGGAGCCATGACAGCCGATCAAACACATGTATTATATTGTTAATATATGCCAATAGCTAAATATATAGTCATTGGCATAAAAAAAAATGCAAAATATAAAATTAATTTTTAATATATATAGTCGCACTATCGCGACGTGGAAGTGTAGGGCAGCGGTGTGCAAAGGGGATCGCAAGAAATATATAAAAATATAGAATAAAACCGCAATGAAACACATATCACGATTTCCCCATAATACTCGATGGCAGGCATGCTACACCATACTCATGGCGCAAGGGTTGCTAAGGGGCAGTGACAGTGTTATGCGCAGTAGCTAGGAATTAGTAGGCAATGCCATGCAAATGAGAGGAGTAATAGTGAATTGCAGATTCCCAGCTGGTGTAAGGATGCACCTCACAGTGTAGCATTATAACACCGAGGTGAGCCCTTGAGATAAAGATGACATCAAGAGAGGGGTGTGTCGCCATTGCTGTAAGCACATTGGAGCATTGCTAAACCAGTCTGCCCCTAGCTAGGCAAAGCTGCAGGATAGGGGTGTGTCGAATTGCCCATAGCTATGCTTAGCTGAGAGTACACAAGGTAACCGAGTATGCATGTGAACGGAGATGAAAACGCCCATAAAACCCAGTAAATGGATATGCATGGTGCACACTGCAGCTGAAACAGGAAGGATATAGGAAAGAAATAAGGAAATGCTGCAGCAGTGAAACTGGAGTACAAATGACTAATTATCACCTAGGAGCCTACTGTGGGCCATTGACAACAGCTAACAAGGCTGCAAGCAGCTACCTGCAGAAGAGGGCAGGGGAGGGGCTGTACTGCAAAGAAAACAGCAAAGTGTCAAAGCAGAACAAAGCTGATATGCAGTATATCAGCTACAAGGCACATTTTGCCATGACTGGGTAGGGAAAGTACAAAACAAGAAAGACGGCAGGTGGATGCATGCCTGATAATGGGAGGGGATCCAGGTCTAAAAGTGAATTAAAGGGCAACAGATTAATCAAGGCAGGCAAGCAGATCTCCACAGTAAAGGCCCCACACTTGCAGTACTCATTGCAAAACCCATAATTAAGACATCCAGCAGCTGGAATAGCTCATACACACCCACTTACATCAGCAGCATCCATAGCACAATATTATAAAGTGTGAAAGCACCTCACACACATTTGTGTATTCTCATACACTCTGCACCAGTGGTGTATACAGACAGGGAACTTTTATTATGTACATGTTAGGGGCTGCCAAAGCTTTGATCCACCAGCATGTGTTGGAGACTGAAGGTGGTGTGGAGGATGATGCATACGACCACCTCAGGCACCAGAGGAGGAGGAGAGTGTTCAGATCCAGGGTAACCTACCAGGGGCTACATGATCTGGAGATAGTAGAGCATTACAGCATTGACAAGGACATCCTACAGCAACTTGTGCAGCTGTGCCAGCCACACCTCAAAGCCAGAACAAATAGAGGGGAACCCATCCCAGTGGATACGAAGGTATGTGTAAGCCTGAGAATGCTAGCTACAGGTACCTTTCAAAGGCCAACTGGGGATATCATGGGGATCTTACAGGCATCAGCATCCAGGGTACTACACCAGTTCCTAGATGCCATATTACCAAATGCCAATGAGCACATATACTTCCCTCGAATGCAGGAGGAGTTGGCCAGCAATATGCATCTCTTCCATCATGTGGCAGAATACCTGGAGGTACTGGGTGCAATAGACTTCACGCACATACACATCAAGTCACCACCCGGTAAGCAAGGTAGGTGCTACATAAACTGCAAGGGATACCCCTCCATCAACTGCCAGGTCATGTGCAATGCCCAGGGCATTATCATGGATGTGTGTGCTGGCAGCTCTGGAAGCTATCACGACTCCCACATCTGGCATGCCTCACAGCTGTATCGGTTATTTGCCAGGGGGGACATCCCAAATAGCCACCTGGTAGGGGATGCTGGCTATGCACTGGAACCGTGGATGATGACTGCCATCAGAAATGCACACACACCCATGCAGGAATGCCATAATGAGGCACACGCACAAACCAGAATCATCATAGAGCATGTGCTTGGGATGCTGAAATCATGGTTCTGTTGCTTGGACATATCTGTTGGAGCCTTGCAGGACTCTCCAGGCATGTGTGCCCACATCTTCATAGTGTGTGCCATGCTGCACAATATGGTCCTGTGGAAACAGCTGCAGCAGGGACAGAATGGTGAAGGCCCTCACAGCCCACCACCACTGCCAAGGGCCCCACAGGCACAGAGGTACTCAGACCATGAACACCCTGAGCCAGCCCCAGTAGGCAGATGGAGGTGTGCCCAGTATGCTCATGCCTTGGCAAAGAGGGAACATATAGCACACACACTGAGTGTAGGCACCTAGGGACTGACACCTTTCTCCACCTGCACACACAGTAAAAATGGATGGCACACACACAAGGCTACCTGTAAATTGTCATGTATAGGCAGTCTACTGTGTGCATCCAACATAGGCAGCCCTCAACTATTGCACACACAACAGCCATTGGCACAAGGTAAGTCAACACCTGAACAGTAAATTAAGCTATCAGCATATGCAGATACTGTATGCATAGATTCATAGGCAGGTACTTGGCCAACTGCCAGAGGCCATTCATAAGGCCAGCCAAAATGTGTCAGATTTTGCCACCCCATTGAGTCATTAACTGTCCCTCTGTGGAGCAAAGCCAATGGCGGGATCCCTGGGGTGCATCTACTGTTCCCCATCCACCCTTCAAGGTTTCTCTTGCAGAATGTTAGTGAGGGGCTCTGTATAATGTAGTTAGGGATGCTGTTCCAAAGTATGGGGAGTGTCTGTGACAGGAAGCTGTCCCTCCAGCATCTTCCAGTTATTGTTGTGGCATGGATCAGCTCACTACAGTGTGTGGCTCACTGTGACATGGATTCCCATAGGTGGAGCATATCCATCAAGCCTGAGTTCGACATGGCTATGTTGGCCAGTGGAGAACATCTCTGGGTAAATGAGATGCCACTGAGTAAAGCAGGAGTTTATTCAGTGTGGCTGCATAGGCCATATGTTGGAGGCCAGTATTCCCATTGGCAAGGTACATTTGTGGACCCCCTAGCTGTTGGATGTGTCCTCTGAGGTACATCCCACATGGGTTATTATACCCTATGATGGGACTAATGAGTGATGATTAAAGGGGCACTATAACCCCAGTATGTCTAGATGGGAATCCTTTAGTAATCAGATTGCCTACATAGAAGGATGTCCTAACTACTGTGGAGATATGATTGTCAAAGTGGAGATCACTATCTACCTTAGTCCCCAGATACCCCATTACCTCATCTGTATTAAAGTGGCTGCCACTTATGTGTTAATATGTGGGTGCCAATTCCACAATGGAATGACCATGCAGTTAGTGGCACTTGGCTGGAGGCCATGCCATTGGCACCCTGTGATGTTCTCTGTAAGGCCCCTTGAGGGATGTCTGTGTCAGCTGGACTATCAATCATGGCTCCCAGTTCGCAGTCATTGCCAAACATGGTCTGCCTTAGTCCACCTGTGTTTGCCTGTACATCTGAGACGTATATGCCAAACAGCAGGGCTCCCAGGACTGAGTCCTCTGGGACACCAGTCATGACTATTCATTATTGGACCTGGAGACCGCTAGTTGTACCATGTGGGTTCTGTGTGTAAGCCCGTTGGCAACCCAACCTGTGATGTATGGGTGAATGTACAGGCTGGTGTGTTTATCAATAATACCTGAGTGGGGCATAGTGTCAAAAGCCTTGGTGAGGTCCAGGTAGTATGTGTGAACTACCTCCCCCATCATCTAACAACTTGGTGACTGTATGTAAGATGTCAAACAGGTTCAGTAGGCATGAACTGCACTGAACCAAGCTGACCTGGATTGGGTCACGTGTTCGGAGGTTACCAATGTCATTGTTAATGAGTGCCATGTGGATGCAAACCATACCATTGCAGACCAGGTTAGTCAGGCTTATGGGGTAGCAGTTATCATGGTCAGTTGTGATTCCACCTTGATGGAATGGAATAACCATTGCCACGCGCCATTGTATGGGCATGTAGCCTGTGGAGAGGCTGAGGTAGGAATGCTTAATTAGGTGGGGGGGCAGGTTGTCTTGTACAGTTTGCAAGATTCAGTCTGGGTCAACATCTGCCTCCATTGATGCTGTGTTCTGCTGTTAGAGAGGGCCATTTCCACCTGTGTGTCTCTGATGGTTGGGATACTGTACCTTTCGGCTAGTGCTGTGGGCTCTTTAGGGGGTGAAGTATGCACCAAATGCATCTGCAAGAATGTTGGCGATATCAGTAGGGTCAGCATATTTTGTGCTATATTTCACCAGCACAGTGCAAATCTGTGTGTCACCACATAGATACTTGACATAGCCAAAGAAGGTTTTGTGGTTATCTTTGAAGCTTTCCGTATTCTCCTGCTGATGTTAGCCTTGGATGATGTCATGAGGGACCTACCTATCATACTAGTAGTAGTCATGGATGTCTGCTCTTCATGGGATTTGCTGTGTGTCTGGAACACTGTCCTCCTTCTGTAGTATAGCCTGTTTATTGCAGAGGTCCACCAGACCAGTGTCCTTGTCTAGGAGGAGTGAGTCTTGGTTTACTAGTGATGGCACGATCCATACATTTCTGTAGGTGCTTATAGACTGCATTTGTAAATCTGTCTGTATCTTGAGCAGTGTTTCCCCTTAGCGTGGGAGCTGTGAAACCCCCCACCTCTGTCACTAGTAGTGTAAATTTAGCTGTAGGAAAGGTAAACACTGTGGTACCCGTGGGCAGGGGAGATGCTAGGGTGTGGAAACAGTGACACAGACATCCCTTAAGGGGCCTCACAGAGAATGTCAAATCTAACCAGTGACTGGTTAACCTCCGCTGTGGTGCACCTGTTGCCCATGTTGGTCATGACCACATCTAGTAGTTTCTACCCCACATTAGGGAGGCTAACACCTGATACAGGGCATATGAGGTGATACATTCCAGGAAGTGCTGGGCCTGGAAGTGAGTACAGGAGTACGTTTCCCAGTTAATGGTATGGTAGTTGACATCGACCAATGCCAGGGTGTGCGTTAGGACTGTCATGTTCTCCACTGTCTCCAGGTAGATGGAGTGGAGGTCCTGGGTCATGGAGGGTGATCTGTAGCAGGTCACATTCCACATAAAAGTTGTGGTTGATGTTAGCTGCACATGGATGATCACAGAGGTATCATGCTGCCCCACTACCCTGGAGGTGTAGGTATACCTGATGAATATGGATACAGCCCCTCCATGTCTGTCAGTCCATGTTCTGTGGCTGAAATGTGTGGTATAGGTTGTAGTCTGGTAGTGCTGGTGTGCTCTCAGGAACCTTAAGACAGATGTCAGTTAATGCACAGATGTTGATGTTGTCCATCCTGAGGGGTGCTGTGAGTGCATGCATGTTGTGATCACAACCCCTGGTGTTGAGTAGCATAATCCTCATTGAATCTGCTATTGTGCTGTTTATGGATCTGGTATTCACCTTCGAGACTCAACTAAAATAAGGCACCATGGGGGCAACAATAGCCTTGGCCAGTATTCCAAAGCGTAAGGCTGACACATAGGCCGGTATGGTATCATTACATGCATGTTCCCCATCTGTGCTTGTTTTTCATCTCCCCTGTAGGTAACCTACTGGTAAGCAACAGAAAGCCTTAAACATTTACAAGTCTTCTAGCTTCCAAGATAGGCTTTTGGAGTGACAAAGTATCAGTGTTCTGTATGTTCTTGCTGTACTCAACTGTTTCCTGATTATATGGTGATTTCTCACTGTATATTGTGATCTGAAGGTCTGTTTATTCACATATTATGGCTGTGATGGCCTGCACGTTAGAGGTTCACAGATAGCCTACTACCTATCTGCCCAAGGGCAATTAGAAGCATAGCTACAGTGTGTTGGCCTTCTCTGTACCATTGATGAAGTAACTGAGCCTCTATCAAGCATAGCCAATGAAGCAATTCCAGACAGAGTTGCTGGAAGCTGTTGAAGACTGGGGTTGTGGAGGGTGATAGGGGCACTTACTGATCTAAAGAGGGCATGTTAATGTGGCAATTCAACACCATTCAATTCCCCCACCAGGTCTTGCAGCTATCAAACTGGACAGGCTCCCCCACCCCCTGGCTGTATAGTTCTGGGACACATGATCCCAGGGGTATATAGTCTGTTACCCATTCACACAACAAGGTTTCCCTTGAAGTGTGTCAGTGAGGGGCTATGTCTAATGTAGTTAGGAATGTAATGTATTGTCTCACAGTACATTAGTTATATGTTGTTATTTCAAGAGTATGTGAAGCTCACTGAGTTTGGGGGCTCCCGCCCTTTGCTTAGCCTAGCTTACACATAGAAATCATCTAAATAGGAAATAGGTGGAAACAACGTTAATGTCAACAGTGCAATGGTTACAGCATCCGCATTGTATCTGTGCATTCGAGGTTATAATCCCGGTAAAGGCAGGGATGTTTATCATGTGCAAAAGTATACCTTAACCACAGCTTGCACATATAGGTAGTAATCGTCTGTATAATAAACATTTGAAACACCCATATAAACCCATGTGTGCTGGAGAGTACAGTCAACAGAGAATGTAATGTTATGTCAGGACATAGTGAGATGTTACGTCACTGACATATATATATATCCAGAGTAGTTAGCGGATGTGGCTGTGTTATATGTTACAAAGTTTGTTTAACTGTGTTTAACCACTGCTATAATGTCACACAAACATTTTTAAACATGCTTACAACTGCTTAAATGAGCCTAAAAACATTTATACTGTGGTGGTGGTGCTGCAGTAGTGTTGTTGCCTCACAGTAAGACATTGTCCTGTTCGATTCTCATCTAGAGCGTCTTCTGTGTGGAGACATGCGTGAATGGGTGTACCTTCGTTGAAGGTTGTGCGTCAGGGCCGGCAACTCGGCACGTAAAAATCTACTGCCAATCATTAGCGGACTGGAGTTCTGCTGTGGTGACCCCTAACCAGGAAAAGCTGAAAGACACAACAACAACATTCTGCAGTAAAAACATTTGTAAAGCATCACAGGTGTTGAACCCTGTACCAATCACACTATAATCATGGGACTTACCTCTAAGCCATCTGAGGTGTACACATGTTTCATGGTCTTGAGACTACACCTTATACCATATGCATTTTACTGTAATAGGTTCATAGGTCCATAGGTTGGTACTAGGCTATTGGCCCTAGGGCCTGTACAAGCCTAGCCATAACAATTCCCTGGCTATTTCTTCCCACACTATTTACTTCCCTGGACCCCTGTCTAGCAGGGCGACTGACGTGATCCCCAGGGTGAATTTCCTTTCTCTCATCCAATCATCAAGGTTCCTTTTGAAGAGGGCCAAAGAGGTGCTCTGCTTGACATGTATGGGCAGTCTATTCCAGAGTCTGGGGGGGTTAGGAACCAGTCCCTCCAGCATGTTTTGTTTATTGTGATGACAAGGTTTAGATCCCTGGAGTGTGTGGCTCTGAGGGATTGGGATTTCTTTAAGTGCAGCATGTCCAACAGCTCTTGGTTTGACATGGCCTTGTATGTTAAGCAGAGATTGCCTCGGAGTAGACAATATGCGACAGAGTATAGCTGGAGTTTTTTAAAGCAGTCAGCATAGGGCATCTGCTTTAGGCCTGTGATTCTTTTAGTGAGGTATTTCTGTGGCTTTTCCAGTTGTTGCAGATGTCTTAAGAGGTACATACCAAATGGGGAGTTGTATTCTATAATGGGTCTAATGAGGAATGAGTACAGTGGGACAATGACCTCCTTTTTTCTGGATCAAAAGCCCTTAGTGATGAGGTGTGCCACATAGAAGTATTTCCTGAATGTTGTGGCGATGTGGTTATTGAAGGTGAGACCATTGTCCACCTGTATCCGTAAGTCTCTTATCACACTTTTGGTGTTTAGTGTACTGCCACCTATGTGATAATTCATGGGTACATGTTTTTCCCAAAGGGGATAACTATACATTTCTTGGCATTGAGCTTGAGCCCATGGCACTGGCACCAAGCATCTGTTTCTGTAAGGCCCTTTTGTAGAGTATCCACATCATTTGGGGATTCAATAATGGCACCCAGTTTGCAGTCATCTGCGAACTTTGTTAGCCAGAGTCTCTTAGTGTTGGCCTGTACTTCAGAGAAGTAGATGCCAAACAAGAGAGGTCCCAGGACTGAAGCCTGAGGTACTCCACTTGTCACTTGTCTGGAGCTGGATTTGGAGTCAGCTACTTTTACAGTGTGGGTTCTGTCAGTAAGCCAGTTGGCAACCCATCGAGTGACATAGGGATTAATGCCCAGCTTAAGTTTATCTATGATTCCAGAGTGGGGGATGGTGTCAAAGGCCTTGGCGAGGTCCAGATAGGCTGTGTGGACTGCCTTATCCACGACTCTGGAGACTGATTCAAAGAAGTCAATAAGGTTCAGGAGACAAGATCGGCCCTTCACGAACCCAAACTGGGTGGGGTCCAGTGTTTTAAGGTTGCCAATGTCTTTGTTTATAAGTTCCATGATAATACATTCCATGGCCTTTCAGATCAGGCTCGTCAGACTGATGGGGCGGTAGTTCCTGGGATTCAAGGTGGATCCCCCCTTGTGGAGTGGGATAACTGTAGCTGTGCGCCACTCAGTGGGCATGAAGCCTAAGGTGAGGGTATGATTAAGCATGACACTTAGGTGAGGTGCCAGTTCATTTTGTAGTTCATGTAGTACACAGCCTGGGATATCATCCGGTCCCATGGATGCAGTATTCTTAGCTTTGGAGAGTGCGTTTTTTACCTGTGTGGCCGTTATTACTGGAACTTGGCAATCTTCCAGTATTGAGATGGGCCATTTAGGGGGTGAGAGGGGAGTGAAGTTGGCACTGAATTGATCTGCCAGGATATTGGCAATATCCTTTGGATCAGTATATTTAATGCCATTCTGTTGTAGCTCAGAGCAGATCTGAGCATTGCCATTTAGATTCTTGACATAGTTATAGAATGCCTTGTGGTTGTCTTTGAAATCTTTGACAATTTTATTTTCGTAACTAGCTTTGGAGGATTTTATGAGGGATCCCAGCTTCTTTCTGAGGCTGGTAAGGGAGTTTTTGCATCCTGGGATTTTCCTCATTTCTGCAACAGTTTTTTTCCTTTTGTTGTAAAGTTTGTTTATGGCAAGGGACCACCAGATTGGCTTCCTTTTTTTTGGAGGAGAGCATCTTGGTTCTATTTGGGATGGCACGATTCATGCATGAGTGGATGTGCTTGTACAGTGCCTTAGTGTAGGACTCAGCAGTCGAACTTTCAGTTCCAGTCTGCATGGGTGTCATGAAGTTGTTAACTTCTGACTTGAGTAGCATGAAGTTGGCCTTGGAGAAGTTTTTTTATGGAAGTTTCCTTACTGGGGGGTGGGGGTGTGATGTGGATGTTAAGGGTGATGAGTTTATGGTCTGACCTGACCAACGAAGGGGTGACCATAGGTGTGGAGCATCGATTTCCCATGTTGGTAATGACTAGATCTAGGATATTGTAGTCCCTGGTGGGACTATGGATTAGTTGATCCAGGGCATTAGAATTTATGAATTCCAAGAACCATTGAGCAAAGATGTCGGTGGATGAGTAGTTTTCCCAGTTAATGGCAGGGTAGTTGAAATCACCCAGTATTAGGGTGTTTGGTTGTATATTAATATATATTCCAGTATGTTTACAAAGGTGTAGTGAGAATCTTGGGGCATGGTGGGGGATCTGTAGCAAGCTACAATTTGGATTGCAGTCTTACCTAATGTTAGTTGTACCTGGAGAATTTCAGACGCATTGTGTTGGGCAACTAACCTGGTGGTATGAATATCCTTATTGAATATGGACACTTCTCCACCTTTAGTGTTTCGATCCTGGTTTGGTAGCCGAAAAGTGTGGTAAGACTTGTAGCCTGCTATTGCAGGGGTGCTCTCTGGAGCCTTGAGCTAGGTCTCAGTTACTGCACAGATATCAATGTTCTCCATTTTTAGGAGTGCCTCGAGAGAGTGCATTTTGAGGTTTAGACTTCTAGCATTGAGTAGCATTACCTTTAGATTTTGCATGCTTGTACCTGTTACAGTGGTGGTTTTGTCCTTTGAACTTTGCCTAAAAAAGGCACTATAGGGGTGGCAAGAGCCTTAGCCAGTAACCTGAATCCCAGGGGCGACAGGTGCAGACCATCTCAGGCAAAGCATCGTGGTCTATCGATCATATCGTCCCAGGCAGACAGATACTTGATCCCCTTTGAATGACACCAGAAGCTTAGCCAATTGTTGAAGTCAATCGTTTTGTCCTTATATTGTGGTATCATTCTGGGCGAAGGCAGAATGCTACTCAGGGCTAGGGTCATACCTGCCTGGGCCACAAGAGCTCTTCCATGTCTCTTTTCATGTAGTTCAGGGAGGTACGTCTCAAGTCATTCACTCCAACATGGACAATCATAGAGTCATATTTGTACTTGTTGTGGAGTGACTTGAGTGCATGAGTTATGTGGCGGATCCTGGCACATGACAGGCAGCTCACAAATGATTGCAAATGGGACATTTGTGTACATATGTACAGTACATTGTAATATACTGTAGTTTGTGAACCAATACATTCCAGTCTACATATGTATTACTGTTACAAACTAATATGAAATATATATATATATATATATATATATATATATATATATATATATATATATATATATATATATATATATATATATATGTTAGTGATGTCTGCATATATCCTCATCTATAAATATATATATATATATATCACACTTTATACTATTTCATTGGTACTGTTTGAATGTTATGTTGATATTTAATTGGTCTCTCTACTAATGTTTTGATTTAATTCATTGGTTACTGTACTTACATGTGATTTACTCTGAATTATACTGTATGTGTTTGAACATTTGGTTATTCTGAAGAAGCTCTTTCATCTAATAAGAGCGAAAGCTTAATTGGACTGTTTGGTGCCTGCGAGTTTTATTTACTTTATTTATTGTTTTATTGTTTTAAATAGAAGAAGTTTTATTTTTATATTATTTTCTCTTCTGGTATGTTGTTATATATATATATATATATATATATATATATATATATATATATATATATATATATATTATACAGTTACATCAATAGCCATATATATAAACATCTATGAACACACTTCGTGACACAGAAGCACTCCAAAAGAATTGGAGTGTACACAAAACACATGCAGCTCTGGTATTATAACAATTAATATTAACCTAATTCACCATAGAAGGGGAGGTTGTTGTGTATGTGAAGACTGAAGTGGGGGAGGAATGATGGGTAATGCAATCATGCATCAAGGAGGGCCTGGTTCGGATGTCAAATAAGTGAACTGGAGGTGTATACATGGAGTATGGGGACAATATAAAAAGGACACAAAACAAGAACCTTACTCATTCATAATACACCCTGTCATGTCACATTGCAACACCTAATTAAACAAACATATGAACATTAACATATATCAGACATATGTACACCAACTGACTGTCACATTTGTTTTCAGTAGTGAGGAATGCCTGTAGTAAAATGTATAGTCTAAACACCATAACATTTGTACATGTCTCAGATGCCTTAGTGGTAAAGTCAGTGACTGTGGTGTTCATGGTCCCGGGTTCAAGGGCTGTTAGGTTATTTTGAGGGCCAGAATAAGGGCTTTTGGATGCAGGTGGATTAAAGCACTCTTATGCAGTTGTAAGCGGGTTTCCACGTGTTTGCGTGACGGTAAGCGGTGCTGAAACACGGTAAACGGAGAAGCGCTTCACACGTTTGACCTTTGCTCAATGCCGTGCAGACCACGGGCAAACCTGCTCACAACCACGTGAATGTGCATTATTCACACTTTCCCTACCAGTGCCCACTCTGAGAGGTAAAATAATAACACCTTCCAGGAGTAGAACCCGCAACCATGTACTCCATCCTCAGAGCAACCTAACACTAAGCTACCTGGGATGTACCTATCCCAGTTGTGTTTGCAGAAAGGTTAAAACACAAAAGGGAGGAATGTGTTGAAATAGGACAACCCGGCATGTACCCAATTAAAGGTATATGCTCATATATAGATATATATATATATATATATATATATATATATATATATATATATATATAGAGAGAGAGAGAGAGAGATACATAGAGACACATCGATATATACAGGTCTACATATATATGTAGATATATAGATAGGTTAAAAACATTTACACATCTATGGAGGTACAGATAAACGTATGCAATAATGTATATATCTATATACATATATACACACACACACACACACACACACACATATATATATATATATATATATATATATACACACACACACACACACACACACACACACACACACACACACACACACATTTATATATACACACACACACACATATATATATATATATATATATATATATATATACACACACACACACACACACACACACACACACACACACACACACACACATTTATATATATACACACACACACATATATATATATATATATATATATATATATACACACACACACACACACACATATATATATATATATATATATATATATATATATATATATATATATATATATATACATACATACACATACATACACGTCTGTAGACAGCATCCGAAGTGGTCATATCTGAGTATAAAATGGACCATAGCAATCACATATTCCACCCCCCCCCCCAAACAATATGAACATAACATATGAAGAGTATATGCCAGTTCACTATTACAAATATGTTCTATGGACACAGTCACCAACACAACTGCAATGACTGCAAATTTCCATGACAGAATTACACAAACAGCTTTCATTCTGCAAAACTTTATTGCATTCTGATGTATTGCCAAAAGGATTCAGGGACTAACAGTACTTGCATGCTATACAGGAAGCATTTAATAGTGCCTTAATGAATCAACTTGCAATTACCATAGTATTAGTTCACTAAGGGATAGGTGTTCACATAGGGAAAGAACACCAACACACATATAGACGTTGTATAAAAGGGGTTCCTACACACCTGCATGTGCTATGTACACCCACCAACATCTACCCCACAACCGAAATAATTACATCAATACATACTGTCATACCATAACCAATTATGCAACTACTGTACAACATCTGCTGAAACCTTAACATATCTGGACACAGACACACTAACATGGCCCTATGTGAAAAAGTTGTCGTTATACAATTGAACAGCTGCTGATGTAACAGGGTTTGTATGAACTAATCCTGTTTCAGAGGGCTGAAAGGTTCGTACACCAGGAAGTGTTACCGAGTAATGATTATTAGCACAGCATGATACACAGTAACACCAAACTAAATATGTCTGGTAAGCACACTGTAAACCCCCTAACATTATATGCATAGCTATGCAGCCTTGAGCTAGTCAAACATCCTGGCCAGACTGAAACATATGCAGAATTATTAGGTACAGACAAACCCTGCACAAGTAGCAATGTTTAGAAATATAACAGCAGTACTCACATTTAGACCAAATCCTCTAGGCATTATACACAATATATTACTGTTTGTCTCCATACAGCTGCTGCAATAGGTTCCAAACAAAACTTCCATGCTGTCTTCCTCACAAGTAAGGCAAAGGGACAATGCCCAAGTGGAGTACTCAATTATACTCCACTGTAGCCATGGTACGGGCTAAGGCAGTAGCAGCGCAGCTGATGTGCATGTAATTAGCTACTTAGGAACACCAATTGGTTATCGGGATAGCACATGTTACTGATCTGTAACTATAAAAGGTTGCCTTGTCACACATTCAAACCATCTGTATCTTCCTGTAGGACAGTACAAAACACTGAAAGACGAACCAAAAACGAGTATTATACTAGTTAATAACACCTTTGATTACTAAGACAGTATGTATAACATGTAGTATGTCTGTGTATGTAGTACCTGTACTGTAAGAATTACAGTGTCATCAATGCATATAGTGGAAATAGCTATCTTGTAGTGATGTATTGTTGAGCAGTAGTAATGCTTGTAGTATTCTATGTGTGTACTGCTGTAGGTCACACGGCACACTCTGCATACACCACAAGGGATGATATGGGCTTGGAACCCACCAATTCGCTTCCAGCCACTGTCAGTGTCAGGACTGGTCCAACAAGTATGTGCTATAACAGGGGATAGTATATGTCGATATATTGTAACAGTCAACATATGTATGGGTGTATAAGTAAGATGAACATGTTAAAGATGGGCTTACCATGCAAATATGGTGTGCATTATGGGATATTATAGGTTCATAGGTTCATAGTTTAGTAGTAAGCTAACTGCCCTTGCGAGCCATTTTAAGCCTAGCCAATTATCCCTTGTGAGGCTCAAACCCTGCACCTTGGGTTTGTAAGGCAAACACCTCAGCCATTAAGATACCCTCCCAACCCTACAGTACCAATAACTGTGTAATGTATAGTATTCTAGGCAGATCTGTATTCTATTCTACATAGCAGTTCTGTTATGTTATGCAAACAGTAGTTATGTCTATTGGCAATTACAATACTCAATGACAGGATACATAGCATTAGTATTTATCTGACAGGTTAGCAGCATGATAGCAAAGATAATTGGAAGAGCCAGGTAACTATCCATGCACATAAGTCATGTAATATCCACCTCTCTACTATCATTTGCAAGCAATAACAGCTGTGCGTGTATACATGTTATGCAAATGTGTAGTGACCCCTGTTACAGGGCTGGGCCAAATGGTTATGTGCATACCTACATAGAGTGGATATTGAGAGTACAGACACACTGGTTGAACTACCAAGTTTGTGTAGCCCAACCTCTCATTGCCAACCTAACAGCTGCCTGCACATATTGTATGTAAGGTAGTGCACAGCACTGGTAATGAAACAGGTTGTTTATCATAACCAAATAACTGAAGACACTGCCGGTGAGGGAACAAAACGGACACCACTACCTTGTTTAACGTTTTCGTTCAATTTAATACAACTGAACTTCATCAGAAACACACCCACATATATCACTAGGTATAAATACCTAACAAAAATCATCACATGTGATTTGTGATGAATCATAGAATATATATCCAACATTTATATTCAAATAAATGATTGTAAAGACAACGTTAAAAAACATAAAAATAAAAAAATATTGTGTAAGTAAACAAGGAATGTTGAAGCCTCCATTTGTAAAAATACATATTAAAATCTCTGTGCCTGTAAAAAACATTTAATATTGATCATGTCATTTAAACCAGGAAGCTGGTCAGCGTTTAACATAATTTGCCATATAGCTTCGCGACACTCTAAAAGTGTTTTAAAATCTCCGCTGAGTAATGCATTGCTCACCCTCTCTAAAACAAAGAAGGAAAACTTTTTGAACACAGGACACAGGTTGCACATCATCTATAACTCCAGTGTAACATCTGCAGTAGGAGTGTAAGATGTAGGAGACAGCTGCCCATGTGTAATAGCTGCTTCATAGGTGATGGCTCACACTATCTGATTATATCCTGATCATGTTGATAGTGGCATCAGAGTCTATTGATACATGACTCTGCTTGGACAGTGGGTGTCTGTGCCCAACAGAGCTCATGGTCCTGGTGGATATGTGAGTATATACCCAGAGAAGGAAACAGACCTGTAGACACTTGCATCATCTGTAATCAACTAACAGGATGTGATGTGCTCCTCAGAGGAGTATTGCTGCTAAAGGTAGCTACAGTGTTTCCATAATAGCCAGTGTTGTCACGTCCATAACACAAATATTTACATGTGAGCATCACTGTCTAAAACATCTTCATAGGCAATACGTAAACTAAATACAGTCTTGGTACTTGTAGTACTGACTGCTCATACAAGCATGTCCACTAGTCAGCTACTGGTGTTTCCTAATGTCAGCTTTGTATATGTGGCCATCCTGGGGGAATGTAATCTCTATGCCATGTACACTGCCAGACCCACCTAACACTATGCCTCATACACTGTTTGGGATGCAGCTACAGAGGTAAGCTGGAAGGCAGCCCAGTCTACAGCCATGACTGGACTGGACAGTCATGAGGTGTAAGTTAACACATGCAGCTCATCAACACAACCAATACATACCTTTACCAGAACACAGTAAGGACACCCACACACACTACCGGAAATCACACACATTCACAGATGAGTCTAAGTATCTGGCCAAACAAGTGACCCCCCCGAGCAGGAAGCGACAGACACCAAAATACACAAACTGCATGACATAGTTTGCATAATTGTGCCACACCTCTGAACACATGACTGGAAACATGCCCAAAAGTACTCATTTGTGAACGCAAACTCTAGCACTATGTTACACACCAACCTATACGAGGGCATACATACTATCAGCTGCCTGTCTGCCATGATTAGCCACATACTCATACACTCAGACCACCTTTTGAACTATACACATGGCTCTGGCATATTCCATGTTGTTGTGCAGGACCTGTGATGCAGTAACCTGGACTGCATGGAAACACATGTAGGAACTGTCAGATCTTGTAATCCATGCAGGTATGTCCCAAGGCCTGGGTAGCATTCTGCCATTGGCCAGAATGATACTGCAGTACAGGGACAAAAGGATTGTATTCCACAATTGTCTAGTGTAGTGGTGCATGTCACAGGGTATTCAGTATCTGTCATCCTGGGATAACATGGTTGACAGACCATGATGCTTTGCCAGACAGGGCCTGCACCTGTCACCCCTGGGAATCTGGATACTGCCTAGGGCTCATGCTTCCCCTATAGTGCCTTCATCATGCACGGTTCAAGTGAGGGTCCAATGCTGTTACAGGGACAGCCAAGCAATAAACTGTGGGTCTCGCTACACAATGATACATGTCAGAAACACTATACGGACACACATATGTCAATCCCTAACATGGAGAACATATCTGTGCAGTGGCTGAGACATGTTTCAATGCTCTGGAGAGCACACCTGCATGACCATGTTATAACACATACCTCACCTCTTGCCCATTATCCTTTATTGGAACACACTGGCCGGAGGTGTGTCCATATTCTAAAGCTGTGCCATTAATCGTAATGGCAACAACAAGACCTGAAATGCTGCACAGCACTATGTCATGGGAAGTACTGCACCTACAGAAATAGCACCTGTTCATCCAGATAGGGTCTTGGAGAACCTAAACCCACTCCCATCTCCCCCAATCCCCCAACAGTTACACTTGGTAATATATCCATGTACACTACAGGGCCCCTGTACTAACAACTATGCAAGTACAAGCTGCACTCTCTAAAGCCATACATGCAGCTTTCATGGGACCTGTCAACATACCAGGGTGTATCCTACACAAATGTAAGAACATTCAGCTATCCACATACACATCATGTTCAATTATAGCTCCATGTCAGGCTGTGTACACATTGAATGGTGCACAGCAACAGTTATTACACCCCACAAAGGGGGAGACACCATTGATAACGGGACGTAGTGCACAACTACCCTGCTGAGTCTGGTCTGTACGGCCATGAACCATGGTCAACGTAATTGATATACTCGGTACAGATCTAGATGACAGTAGGGTTGATTCACACTGCATATCATGACCTTGCCAAGTCGTAGGATACCATCACCCATACTGTGTTCCAGCTACACTCAGTAAACTAGGTGTATATTCCTATGTCACAGGAGTGGTTGGTAACTGGACTCCTGGCAGAACCAGCACTACAGAAGGTGTCTGACTATTACACACACATCAAACCAGTGCCAGCCACAGTAATACAGGGGTCATTCCTGGTACTCCTCCTCTTTGTTATCTATACCACACAGACTAACACAGAAGGCATCAGCCTATTGATGTTTGCAAATGACTATGAACTAGGAGCAATAGTTGACTCAATGTGTGCTGCGTTCAACATACAGAAGGGCCATAGTGGGTCAGATGTGTGGTGTGTGATCTATGGCCACAATCTGACAGCTAAGCATTGCATTGTCATCCCCTATGTTACAAACCCTGTACCCATTAACTACCACCTAGGCAGCGGTCAACATAATGGCAACTGTGTATATGAGATGCAGCTGGACAGTACTTCCCTTTGATAGTTACATCACCACAAAAGACAGGTAGTCATATGTGGCACCCGTAATCATGACAGGGTGCCATCCAGGAATATAGAGATAACTGCTCAGCCATACTCAACACCCATGTGACCCATAATAGATCACATATTTTCTTTAAGGGTTATTGCCCATGTTTACATGGCCTACACTGCCCTTCCCAATCCCTAGCTGCATTATGTAGCATGCAGCCTACCCTGAATAAAGCCATGTCCAACCCAGAGGTGTTGGACATGCTACATTTAACACATCCTGATCCCAAATAAACACATACGTCATGAACATCCACCTTTCTAGTACAAGGATCACAACATGCCTGACAGATCCCTGTCCCATACACTTAACATACCCTTGCCATACTATGCATCCCTGTCCAGTGAAGCTGCACATCGCCCCTCTCTGTGACATGGTGTGATGACCGCATGCCAAATATATCAATAACCATGTTTATCAGTTCTGTGGCACTGCTTGAACTGGCCAATGAAACTTACCTGTCTGTTGCCTACAGCTAGGTAACCTGTCTGCCTAGGCTCATAAATGGCCTAGGGCATATAGCCTGCTAGATCACTATGACCATACATGCTATAGTTGATATCCAACCCTGCAAATACCATCAGGCTAGCTATTGTCCCATGTGTTACACATGTGCAACACAGTCAATACATGGCAGGATGCTACACAGCTATACAGTGCCAAGTAGATGTATATGGCAAAACACATACATGCTTGCAAGTCTGCAGGGTCACAGGTCATGTCCCTAAAGGCTATGTATGACTATATATGTGACATATACACAGCATTAAGGTCGATTGCATTAATGTGAACACATCCAGGCATGTGCTGATAGGGAAAGACACCACTACAGGCAAACAGACATGCCCACGTCAAGACAACATCCACATGGTGTATGAGCAATGTCATCACATGACACACACATATATGGCGATAACATCACATCACCAGTAGGAGTCAAATATGTGTGAGTTATACATGTCAGTGGTGTTAGTGTCATGTAGATTTACAAAGACATATTTGTAATCTTAATAAATGTGATACATGTGTATGTCCAGCCGTACTTCTCTGTGCGTTACTGTGACCTGTCTCCATCATTATGTCTTCCAGGTATGCCACGTAGCAGACTGCCGGGGTACAGCCGCTTGGAGGATGAGGTCCTCATCCCATACCTCCTTGATAACTACACAACTCTCTTCAGCCATGTGCCACAGGATGCACAGCAGCAGGATGCCCTGTGGGAGGAACTCTGTAGGAGGGTAAATGGTGTTGGTGGTCACAATTGCACCTATCAGCAGGTGCACCAACACTGCACTGACCTGATAAGACATATGAAACAGTGTGCTAATGCAATCACCAGGGAAAAAGGTGCAACAGGTGGGGGGCCACTCACCCAGCCCCCACTCACAAGTACCGAGGAGCTACTGGCCAACCTGGGGACACCTGCAGACCTCCATCCACAAGCTTTAGCTGGTATTGTGGAGGTGGGTGTCTCTCAACCACAGATCCTGGAGTTGCCTGGTAAGTCACTGCTGCACATAAAACACAACTATATATCACATAGTTACATGTGTTACTGTACAATATGTAATGTAATATCATATGCAAGGCATGTATGCACACATGTCACATACTATAGTCTGCTACTCTATGTATGCACAGATGTGCATACTCCATAGTATAGTGTATTGTACTAGCTTATGTGCTAACATGGACATTGCACCTTGTAGTTATCACACTGGTGTGGATAATGATCTTACTGCTGTGACACTCCTGTTTAGGTACCTCTGGCATTTTGCAGTGACAGCAGCCTGTCTCAGTTGAGATTGTTATTATTTACCAGGCTTGATAATGCATGGAACATATTAATTGCATGCTATCTGCCATAACACATGTACACATAATGTATGGTGGTCCTGTTAATGGACACTGGTCAGACCTGCAATGCATCACACTGTTTACCTATGTGAAACAATTGAAGACTATGTGAAACACCAACACTAAACCTTCCAAACTGTGATTGCCAGATGTGTGGACAACAGTGAATACAATGGTGGAGGTGTGTTCCACTGTAGCGACAGGTACTACATATCAGCATTACACATGTTGGGAATACGATCAGTGCTGTATAGAGAGCATATGTGTACACACACCCTAAATGTGTTGGAGCTGGAGTATGACCAGCTCACAGGATACAACCTTGTGGAGTATACCCTTGTTATGAATGTCACACAATGTCATGTGCTATCAGACATGTCCATGACATGTAGTGGGCTGACTGCAACACTGCTCAACTATCCTGCAAAACATGTCTCACATCCCATACATACCACCCTTTGTCTGCATAACCCTGTCCTCAGTGGAGCATATGACATCTATGGGTGTATGTCATATGGGATAACACTGACATGTGAAATAAGATGGCCATCACAACCATTGGACTGAACATGTGTATACATGGCCATGGATGATGGCCAGAGACATGAAGCAACACACACAGTAGAAGTGATGTACATGTGTGTACACCCTGTTGTACATTGGCTCGACACAATATAACTATGGCCTTTGTGTAATGGTGATATTGCAGATGTGAAACACTAAACATCATACAGGCCTGTGCACAGCTTGTGTAGGCATAACATGAAACCACCATATAACATGTCTTGAACATCTTGAGTGTGTCACAACATGGAAGCATTCACCTATACAGTATCCAAATACATACATGTGTTGCACAACATACTCATACATCCACATCAAGCCACATATACATTACATTCACCTTGCTGGTGTTAGACATCACTGTCATGCCTGCTCCTCATGTGTGTGAGGTACACAGATGGCATGAGGGACATAGAGTACTTGTAAGCTAGCCATGTGTGGTAATTGTTGCCAGGTATCAGTAATATGGTTGCAGATGTGCAGGAGTGCCATCTGTATACCCTTCTGTGACCTGTGTCACACATTCCACATTAGTGTTTATTGTGTATACACCTCAGTGACATGCGTCACATTCCACATTGGATATGTATTGTATGTGAACATAGTCATGGCTATGGACTGTGTCAGTAGCTCACACTGTATAGCAATTGTGAGGACACATGATGCCCTGCAATGGCTATACACATCAGCTCCATGTGCAGTATGTCCCTGCATATTTGTAGGGTGGACAGACAACATTGCATCAGCTGAAGGCCCATGTTAGTATAACATGTCCCTGCATTGGGACACCATTACCGTACTGTAGATTGTAAAGAACACCATTGTATTACACATGTATGCATGTCATTCAACACGTCAGCAGAACACATGTTATATTACATGTGATTGGCAAGGTCATACGGCACACAGCAGGCCAGTGTATTGTAAACCTGTGCTGGTCTGTGGCACCATTGCAAAGTAGGGACTGCCATGTCAAACATGTGTGTACAACCACATGCACAAGGTCTACACTCAGCTCAGGGGTAGGAGGAATAATGTTGAACAGACATGCACTGCTTTGGGGGAGATATGCAAGCTAGGGCTCAGGCAAATATAGTATGCAGTCGACATACCCTTCTTCTCATGTCCTCACACATAGGGGCGGTGGCCAACACAAAGCATCAGTGGCAGATGTACAAAGGTCAGTGATGGTCTGTTAAAATGTGGTGTATGTTGCACACACCATGGCAGTGTGGAGCAATGGTGCAAAGTGCATGCATTGTGTTGCAGGTATAGGGCAAAGGCTACTAACAAAAATAGTGCAATACAGGTATGTATGCTAACCACCACTATAATTATGTAAGGAGCATGCCGTCTGCTATAACACATGCATGCTGTTGTGTGCATCTCAGGGATGTATGATAACTACCACTATAATTGCCTAAGCTGAATCTATAATTGTCTAAGCTGAATGTCATCTGCCATATCACCTGCATGTAGCGTGTGTGTCTGTGTGTCTCTGTGTGTCTGTGTGTGTGTGTGTGTGTGTGTGTGTGTGTGTGTGTGTGTGTGTGTGTGTGTGTGTGTGTGTGTGTGTGTGTCTGTGTGTGTGTGTGTGTGTGTGTGTATGTCTGTGTGTGTGTATGTCTGTGTGTGTGTGTGTGTGTGTGTGTGTGTGTGTGTGTGTGTGTGTGTGTGTGTGTGTGTGTGTGTGTGTGTGTGTGTGTGTCTGTGTGTGTGTGTGTGTGTGTGTCTGTGTGTGTCTGTCTGTGTCTGTGTGTGTCTTTGTCAGTCTGTGTGTGTCTCTGTGTGTGTCTCCATCTTTCTGTCCGTGTGTGTCTCTGTCTGTCTGTCTGTGTGTCTCTGTCTGTCTGTGTGTGTCTGGTATAACTTGTAATGTACAGTTCTTGTCTTCAACTCACAGGTGTTGATGTAGGTGCATTGCCCTCCTGCGGTCCACCTGATGTTAGTGTCCCCACAGACTCTAGCAGTGATGATGATAGTATTATTGAGGCACAGGCAGGGTTGTCAGGGGCTGAATCTGTGCCATTGATTGCCATTCCACCTGTCTCCCCCTCATCCTCACACACAGTTCTCCTGCCTGCACATACCCCATCACCACCAGCCATAGAGGAAGGACAACTGGCAGGTGGTAGCATGGAACAGGGAAGTATGGTGACTATGGAAGGTGTGCCTGCACACTATGATCCCAGGAAACAGACTGGTGATGTTCCACACAGGCAATGTGCCCAGCGCTGCTCGTAGGAAGACCACTGGCCAACATGCCCCTGCGAGACAAAGCACATCAGCTGGAGTCACCAGACACATGTTTTGGGCTGTAATGGAGGCACAGGCACGTGCTGAATGGCACAACAGTGAAGGTCTGAGGCTTCAGAGGGCTGCTGTCCATTCATTAACTGACAACATCCAGGCACTTGCAAATGCTCACCATCATCTTGCAGATGTTTTAGATAGACAATTGGGTAACATGGCGGGAGTCCTTAACTGTGGCATGTCAATCCTCAAGTGTGGAATGTCTGTGCTGGAACATCTGGTGGGAGTGAGGCATCAGGCACGTGGACATAGGTCAGCTACATCACCTGTTGAAGGTCTGCAAGTGCTACTGCACATGCCCACTCCCATAGTGGCGGTAGCAGCAGCAGTACAGCTGGTGCTGTGCATTCCACAACAGGACACGACAGGCCATGTGCACGTGGTCCTGGACAGTCCCAACAGGGACACAATTCCAGTGGACATGTGTCATCAGATGGTACCCAATCTGGACCTTTGCCTGTTAGTGCCTGTGCAACCCCTGGCAGGCGCAGGTCACATGGCCATTGCCTGACACCATGAACTGTGATACCTGCCTTGTACAGTCTGCAGCTATCAATAATACCCCTGTGTAGGCCAGTCACATGCCAGACCTGTGTGCATGCATGCACACACACTGGAAACAAATGTAGGGCACCTCAACACACACGCATAACATCCACACATGCCCAATGATATCACAGGCCCTAACACACACACACACACACACACACACACACACACACATGATGTCATCAAATGGCACAGTCTAGGCCTCTGGCAAACATTATCACATTGTGCATATGATGATGCCTGTGCCGCATCCCTGTCATCCACACCATCGGTGCAGGGACATGTTCATATGGTCTGATGCACAGGGTGAACATACTAGGTAGACAATTGTAGATTAATATTGTTGAGTAGTGTTGACAGGCAGCAGACATACCATGTATTGCAGTTTTTTAATGCATTTTGTACGTTTGACAGTATGCATCATGTGTAACAACACTAACAGCATGTTGATCTTGACGTTCTGCCTTCCTCTTTCAGGTGTAGTTGCATGTGCCAGGGGATTTCGGTGTTTGGGGGTGTCCCATATGTACATGTTGACTACCCACATGTCAATATGACAATACCTGCATGCACTTTGTAGCTTCCACATCACAGTTATATTTTCCCATGTTTCAATTATGTTTACTGTTCTAATGATCCAAGAGCATGATAGCTGTGTAGTAAGCTACTGTGTTCAGAGCCATCACATCCATAGTGGGTGACATCACAGGTATAGTTACCTGGAGCACGGAGTGGGTAAAAGAATGGTATGCTGGATGACAGCCAGTGGAAATAGTGGCTTCTCAATGGGAAGCAGTAATACCCACTGCCATGACAGCATGCAAACACAGACACTCTCACACACTCTGGGATTCACAGACACAGTAACACACTCTGGCACACACACACAGTTGCCAATGTTCGGATGAGAACCCCTGCCTATGTGCATATCATCATTATAGTACTATGCAATTACAAGACGTGCCACAGGGATTACACATGTACAGTTAGTTGGAATGGCCTAAGATTGAGGACATCAACAGGGATACTACAGTGCAGTGAGTGTATGTGGGGAGGGGGGGGGTCCATCAGTAGGCTATGTAACAACAAAACACCCCAGGGTGTACATGTTAACAGGCGGTTAGTATGCCTGTCTATGATTGATGATATCAACAGGGATGCTAGATTGCATTGAGTGGATGGGGGGAGAAGCATTAACATTTCACTATGGTAAAATACAGCCTCACTCCAGGAAATGGAGAGCCATACACACGGACAGCCATGTACACACACACACACACACACACACACACACACACACACACACACACACACACTGGCATTCACAAAGATATACACCTATGTCACACACATACAGACACTTTACATGTGTGAGGTTTAACTACCTCCTATGCCTTTCTTTCTACACTTCACTCTGTACTGGTGTCAACAACAGTGTTCAGGAGAGTGATAACATGTGGGATGTATTCCCAACCATACGGACATATATGGACACACACACACCCACACGTGTCAGTACTGTGAATCAAACACCTGCCTATCTCATGATAGGTACTACAGAAGTACAGCACTATTGCATTCAGTGCAATGCTTACTGACTCTTTCCTTTGACAACTGTGCTGATATAAGCACAATATATGCACAGGGGAGGTATTACTGTTACAGGTGTCATGAGGTTTGCCTTCCGTGTCACCCTTACAGCATTCTACATTGTCTGTCTTCCACTTCAATTAACAAAACCTGACCTTAGCAGGTACACAGGTTATTGTAGGACTGGTTGTAACACACCAGTGAGCTGTCCTCAGTAATTATTCATCTGCAAAGAAGCCCCACCACTTAGTAGTCTTGTCCCAACATCTGTCCATACCTCATATACGGCTTGCTCTACTTAAAGCATATCACCATATACAGTTGGCAATGTTGAGGCTGTATTGCAACAGCATGATGTACTAAGACAACAGTCACCCTCAGACATCAGACACTGCACACACATAGAATCTACACAAACATCAATACATGTACACATATGCGGTCTACATCAGTACGTGCACTAGCAGGTCAAGAGGATACATTCCACACCTTCCCCATGCCATGTGTGAAACATAGCCAAACATTACACCATAATGGATGTTGTATTTATGTACTGCTAGGACACCACCACTTTCACAGAGTAGCCAAGTGTACATATATTACAACAGCACATATCAGTGTGACATACACACAGTATTATTCCATGTTGTGCTCCTACAAACTGTTACTTGACAGTGCCATGGTGAAGCCAGGGCACTGTAATGGTCAACAGTGAGCACATCATATTTGCCACACACACCTCATGTGTACTGGAAGAGTGCCAGCAATGTGCTCTGTTAGAGCTAGGCAGTACACTCATTCAAGCATGTGCTAGGTCTGTGGCTTGTAAACATCTCACCCCAGCATGTACTGGCTATTGTGGTACTAAGGCTAATGTCCAGACAGCACACAGCATGCATGACTTGCAATTGTTGACATGGGGTATATGTAGGAGCTGTGGCCACACATGGTTGTACATGTCATGAACATATCACCTGTGACTACTCAGGAACATACAGAGCAGAGCTGGATTTCTCTGAGTCTGTCAATACAGGCCTTGTGTAGGTCCTATGGTCCTGTTATTTGGGTATGTCTGTAGGCATTGCATTAGGTGGACATGTCTAAAGACATACATGCCACATGGGGTGCTGTATGATATTATAGGTATCATGGGTGACCAGTAGAGAGGGGATATTACCTCTGTCAACATAGATATCGAACCTTATGTACTGTGAGCATGCTATCTGCCATGTGCATGTGTGTAATGACTGTAGCCACCTGTATGTAGAAAGGAAAAAAGAAAACTATGGCAATGTAATTGATGTTGTATGAGTTTGGGATGTACATATCCAGGGCAGGTACGATTAGGTCATATTCAACCATGAGGGTGTTGTTTACTGGTGTACAGCAACAGTCAACCGTGTTAATGCTGACAACATCCGAGGGACTCTGGTATGTGTACAACTGAGCTGGTTACAAACAGTGGTATTATTGCATTGTATAACACATTATGCAGCTGTGTCTGTACATGGGCACTTTGCACAGTTGATGTAGGTCTAGGTAGAGTCCACCAATCGAGGGTTATCTGGTGGTCTACCATACTATGTCATACCGCATATGTATGTGTGTTGGTAGTCTGGGAACAAGGTGATGGATGTATATGAGGATACAACCTAGAATGCAGCATTTGCCACTGTCACCTGTACCTGACTCATCTGTGATGCATTATGTCAGAGTAGTGGTCTTTACATGTGAGTAGCCTTTATGAATATGTGTACACCACCACCTGGAATGGTCTATACCACTGTTATGGCCCACATGTCTGGATCTGAGTTATATGGTGGTAGTGCAATTGTGCACTACAGAGCCTTCAGCCAGGTGTTCCTCACTGCACAGATGTCAGCATTCCCCATTGTAGGTTCTACATTGAACAAATGGATTACTAAAGCCACACATCTAGCACTGGTTAGCATAAGCATCCAATGCAGTTGTCATGTAGGTGTCAGGGTGTTACTTCTGTGTGTAGGACATTTGCCTTGGATTGCAGCTATATGGGTAAATGTGACCTAGGTATTATCCACACACGTGTAACATGGATGCATGTGCTCTGTGTTGAAAGCTCATCATTCGGTCGTGACAGCCTGGAATGACAGACACTGGGCAACCTCATAATAACAGCAGGACATTGGCTCATTGTTTTGGTCTAGCAGTTGCCATCCATACCATGACATCACTGCACGTGGCATTAATGTGCTTGGTAGTAAATGCCTCATGTAAGGTGACGGACAGCAGCAGAACTTGTGTATATGACCAATGTGAGATATACTTGGGGTAGCAGTCCTGCTAATAATGACAACTGCTAACACAGCCAGGAGAGGTCATCTTGACACCTGCACTTCAGTACCATTACACAAGGTGGCTCACACATTATGCTTGCACATGTCACTGTTCCACGTATAATGCCACTATCCATAACCTGCTATCAATGTATGCCTTTCAGAGCAGCAAGGTGTGTGACACATGCTGTAGGTAGCATCTGCCTGTGCGACCCAGGTAACCTATTGTCTGTCACGTCCACACATGTATGAATGTGTATACATAACATATATATGTCAATACTTCATGTACATGTATGCATGTGTATCACACAGCACAGACACAGATATATAATTTACGGGCCACATACAGGTATCAGGTAGTAAACCAGTATGATGTGCATTTATACTGACAGGTAAGATGTACTTAGCTGTAAACCTGTGTGATTACAATAGGAGTCCATTACAATGTGTTCTGTGCATGTAAGTGTTTGAGCATGCACATTGTGGCCTTCAGTGGTTAGAATCGGAGTGCATCCCAAACAGTCCTGTGCTACTAAGTGTATGAGTGTACCCACTGCCACCTTGTGTAATTTCAGTCAGTGCATCCAACAAGCCCATTGTTACTAAGTGTATGAGCATGCCCCGGTATAACCTTGTGTAGTTGTAGTCATAGTGCATCTCAAACAGCCCTGAACTACTAAGTGTATGAGCACGCCCACTGTAACCCTGTATAGTAATAGTAGTCATCCATTCCGCAGATGACCATACTCCAGTTTGGGTTCCTGTTGTGCTACAACTATACCTCTCAGGCCTACCTGCAGATGATGTGTCTTGTTTGTGCATACAGGTTGTAATGGACACCTACTTTAAACACACAGGTCTACAGATATGTACTTCATGACTGCCAGTCTCCCTGTTGTTGTCCTCAATTGTAGAAGGGCAGTTTGACTGCTTTGGAATGTGTAATCTCTGTGGCGCGTCTCGTAACTGCATAGTACTGTCATAGTGATCTGTAGATAGGCAGGAGTTCTGATCCCACCACTGGCAACTGTGTGCGTATGTGTTTGTGTGTGTGTGTCTCAGCAAATGCCTGAGTGTGTGCAGCAGCAAATGGCTGAGTGTGATTTTGTGTGTGTATTTGTGTCTGCATCCTGTCATGACAGCGAGTTTTGCTGCATTCCAAAGAGATACCTCCTTTTGCACTGGCCTTTATCCTTGTCAACTGCTAAACCTCTCTCTTCCCCCCTCCCCACTGCAAGTAATCAGTCCTGTGATGTCACCCAGCTCAGAAGTAGAATCAGAGTAAGTGTAATTGTATGTGTTCTGTGGCACATACCCCAACTGCATACCACTGTACTAATTACCTTTACATAGGCAAGATGTGTATGCACAATACTGGCAAGTGTGTGTGTGTTTGTGTGTGTGACGACCCTGTAGCCAGGCATACACATGTGAAATGTCTTTTGGCACACCATCGTAGCCATCTGTGGTGACCGGTGTCTACAGAGTATTACATAGTTAGGAATGGTAAAGAATACACAGTCAAGCAGGACTACAGTTGGGTATGTTATTTTCCTGTGCCACTGTCAAGCAGTGACACAGAAGTGGTCGCTGGGGTGTAGGTCCATACCCATCATTCCCCCACCCTAACTCCACAATCCCCAGGGTAGATTACATTAGCCATCATTCCCCACCCCAAACTCCACATACACAACAACCATCCCTTTACTGGTGAACTGTTTATGATTTAAATGTTATAACACAAGAGATGCCTCTGTTTTGTGTACACGTCAGTTCCTTTGGAACCCTTCTGTGTCACAAAGGGCATTCAGATGTGTGTGTGTGTGTGTGTGTGTGTGTGTGTGTGTGTGTGTATATATATATATATATATATATATATATATATATATATATATATTTATGGCTATGGCTGTGTCTGTGTATATTCATATATATATGTGTGTGTACACATCCCATAGGCGCATACATATATATATATATATATATATATATATATATATATATATATATATATATGTGTAGTTATGACAGTTGTATTTATGTAGACTTGTCTTATTTGTTTCACAGAGTACAGTATATTCAAGGGTACTGTACATATGTACACAAAGGGACTGTCCCATTTGTTTTCAGTACTGTGGAATACCTGTAGTAGGATGTGTATTATAGACTCCATGCAATATGTGTACAACCCAGATGGCTTAGTGGTACATCCAGTGACCTCAGTGTGCATGGTCCAGGGTTCAAGACCTGCAAGCCTTGTTGATACTGTCAATTAGGACTACATAAGACACTTTTAAGCAGGTGTAAATGTGTTTTTGTGACAGTAAGCAGCGGGTACATGCAGGTAACAGACATGTACAACCCACAGTACACTTGGAATGCCCTTCTTTGGCAATCCTGCTGATGTCACCCACCTATGAATACACCTCTGGGACTGCTGTAACCCAGTAATTTCCATGGCGCGTGCTGTAACTGCGTAATGCTGTAGTGTGTTAAGCTTGTTTAGTAGGTGTTCTACTTCCAGACAGGTCAACTGTGTGTGTGTGTGTGTGTGTGTGTGTGTGTGTGTGTGTGTGTGTGTGTGTGTGTGTGTGTGTGTGTGTGTGTGTGTCTGCCTGCCTGCCTGAGACAAGAACAATGCTTTTTAGAGTATGCACACTCTTTACAATTCACATGACCACCTTTGGCAATCCTGCTGATGTCACCCACCTTGGAATACACCTCTTGGACTATTGTAACAGAATTCTCCGTAGCACGTGCTGCAACTGTGTATTGCTGTAGTGTGATAAACTAGTTAGGTAGGAGATCTATTCCAAGAGAGACCAACTGTGTGTGTGTGTGTCTGCCTGAGAAAGTAACAATGCCTTTTAGAGTATGCACACTCTTTACAGTTCACATGACCACCTTTGGCAATCCTGCTGATGTCACCCACCTAAAAATACACCTCTAGGACTGCTGTAACCCAGTATTTTCCATAGAGCGTGCTGTAACAGCTTATTGCTGTAGTGTGATAAACTAGTTAGGTAGGGATTCCATTCCAAGAGGGGCCAACTGTGTTTGTGCGTCTCTGAATGAGATAAGAACAATGCTTTTGAGAGTATGCACACTCTTTACAATTCACATGACCACCTTTGGCAATCCTGCTGATGTCACCCACCTGGGAATACACCTCTAGGACTACTGTAACCCAGTATTCTCTGTAGCGTGTGCTGTAACTGTGTATTGCTGTAGTGTGATAAACTAGTTAAGTAGGGGTTCTATTCCAAGAAAGCCCAACTGTCTGTCTGCCTGAGAAAGTAACAATGCCTTTTAGAGTATGCACACTCTTTACAATTCACATGACCACCTTTGGCAATCCTGCTGATGTCACTCACCTAGACATATACCTCTGGGACTGCTGTAACACAGTAATCT
This sequence comes from Protopterus annectens, assembly GCF_019279795.1. Classification (NCBI taxonomy): domain Eukaryota; kingdom Metazoa; phylum Chordata; order Ceratodontiformes; family Protopteridae; genus Protopterus; species Protopterus annectens. Next base: position 1,217,438,542 of record NC_056731.1, on the reverse strand, counting down.
CCATAGCACGTGCTGTAACTGCATAATGCTGTAGTGTGATACACTAGTTAGGTAGGGGTTCTATTCCAAGACATGGCAGGTGTGTGTGTCTTTGTTTGACTGTCAGAGCCTGTGTGGAGATGGCTGTGAGTGTCTAACCATTGGACATGTTGGGGAGCAGGTTTTGTAGTTTTCCTATATGGTGTCCATCTTATATGTCACAATGTCCATCTCACAAGGAGAACAGATGTCAGTCAGCCAAGGGACTGTGTTGGCAAGCCATACCCCTACATCTGGTAAAAGGTCTGGTGAACAAAGTATGCAACCCTACTATTACCCGGAATACGTCCTGAACCCATGTGTCATACACAAACACACCTGCCTGGAATATCCTGCTATTTTGCTAGTACCCTGCTCATTGATGACAGATAGTAGGCATGGTGTGATTGCAGTGGGCTGCAGAGGGCCTGGCACCCTGTACAGCAATACAATAGGCATATAATTGTGGACAATGTGCCTTAACTATGCTATGTTCTCCACTGGATGCCTGCAACATATGTGGCACCATGAAATGTGATCCACACAGGCCATACAATGCCTTATACATGTGCCCTGTATGGACCGATGCCACTGACACCAGGGAATACCTGTATCATGCTATCAATGCAGGTGCAGGATCAACCTGCTGACTATAAGCAGGTCCTGCCACACCAGGCCAGTACTGGCATATCAGAAGATAACAGTCTGTGTACACAACATGTGCCAGCCAAACCAGGTACACCTGTACATGTCACTGTACATTATTGTGGGACATGCACATCCCAGGCAATGTCCATGTCAAGGACTATCAAACACGGACATGGCATGCATTGCAAAGCTATGGCCATACACAATGGTAACCAGGATGTCAGGACAGTTCATACAATACCCATCTGTGTGGGATATTGCAGACACTACACCTCTGTACCATACTGCACACCATTGTCGGGTGGCGTGATGCCAAGGATTACCCCACACTCAGCCTTGTACAGCCATCTTGCACAGCCAACCACTACACACCCATGAAGCAATGCACACATGCATGTCAGTACTCACACCTTGTATCTGCATGTGGGGTATGATGCTCCCAACCACAGTCACTCCCAGTATAACTCCCATTGGCATACCGACACATGTCAAACACGTTCACATGCCCTAGCACATAGAACCTCCGGATATCCCCTGTGGTGCATGTAGTACCTGTGCATTACTGCAGTGTGGCAATCTAAGTAGTTTGGAAGTGTATTTGTGGGCCTGGCAAAGAGTGTCAATGTGAGTCCATCAGAGAGTGTGGTTGTGTTGACAATGACATCCGTTCATGTGGACAGCCATGTGTGCTACACCTAATGTATGTCTACTATATCTCTGTTGCAGATGTCGCTCACCAGCACACATATATGTTTTTACAGCACACCAACATGTCAGCTTTGTGGCACATGGAGTAACTGCATGCACTTGTAATAGTAATGACTAGTCAGTCAGGGGTTTGAACCCCTGTACTGGTAGGTGTGTGACAGACGATGTTTAGGTTTTAGTCTCCAAGCCCTTCTCTGATGTACTTTGCCTCTGTCTATCCCTCCCACACACTCTCTGGTGGATGTGGAGGTGTACACCTGCTCAGCAGCAGCTTGTGTTTTGTAAGTGATGGCCATGATCAGGTGATGGCCTCTGCACCTGTTGCAGTCCTCTAGCTGATTGCATGTGGAACAGCTGTGATGATGTTCCCATAGCTAATCGCATGAAAAACACAGTACAATAAGTAGGAACATCATGTTGGTGTTTGCCCATGACAGTCGCTGTGAGTGGTACCTGGATCTGGTGTTTGGTAAACAGCATCACAGATGATATCTGGATGTTCCTCAAACAACATACACAGTGGGAAATAGCCTAAAGACAGGAGGGTGATGTGCCAGACATGACTACAGCATGTAAGTGTAGCTATGCTTCATTGAGACTACTGCCTATTTAACAAGTTGTGTGTGGTAATGGCTATGCTGCATGTTTTAAAACTGACAAGACAGTGCTCTGTTTGTGAGGGACCCCCAATCTGTAGGGCCATCTGTGGACTGGTCAGTGTGTGGAACCATTTGTCTCCTGTGTTACTCACTGAACACACATCTGTGAACTGCAGAAGCATAGTGTGAGGACTGCAGTCAGTACATGGTGATAGTGATGAGTTACTGCCATTGCATCCCTGATTGGACATATGCCACATTAAACAATAGTATGACAGACACTGTCTGGGGTTCTCATTGACATGCCAATAATGGGCAACTGTTCATAGCTGCAGTCACAAGTCTTCTACACTTTGCCAGATGTCATGCAGTATATATGCATGTGTTGTGCTTCCTCTGCAAATGTATACCATCTGTTGTGTTGGGTTGATGGTCAAATCTATGCATGGTGTTATAATTAATCTTGAATGCTGTTGACTATTACTAAGCCATATCTGTGTTTAAACTGCAACACCATAGGCTGTATGGGTTTGGAGGTCTCGGCAGAACCTCCTGTCCCACTTCAACTGGCCATGGCACCAGGCACCAGCACATCTGGGGCCCAGCCTTGGACCTCCACCTCTATTGGTTCTGCACCACCTTCTGGTGGTATCGTCACTGAGGATGGGGCTTGTCCCCCCTGGGAGCAGGTCCAGACAGGAACATGTCTGCTGTTGTACAGTCCCAGACGTGGTGCGTAGGGGACTCAGTAAGGGGTTTTGAGGCCAGATACATAAGCTCAAGAGCAGAGTGTCACATTTACAGGGTGAGGCTGCCCCTCCTAGACAGCTCCCAGCATTACCACCTTTGCAGCTGTTTTGGTGCAGTGGTGGCTGCCCATGGCTGGGGACCTCCATTCCACTGTTTCCATCTGGCGGCTCATGGGCATGTGACTGCTGAACACCCCTCCCCGTTCAAGGTGTATCCCCCCACATGTGTCATATACTGACCCTGTATGCTGTCTTGTCTGTCATCCTACCCTATCTATCCTCCACGAGCATACCTACTCTCCTTCCCCCACATCCCACTC
>NC_056731.1:1217400500-1217430500 GCF_019279795.1 Protopterus annectens | reverse complement strand
AACCTATTATTCTATCTGCTGTCGAGGTTTGTAAGGGCACATTCATGCTATTTATGTCTGCAAATGGAATGAGTGTGTTACAGAGAATGTACTTCTACATATTGATGTCTGCATGTGTGTATGCATATATACTTATAACGAACTCACTGACCTCCATGGGGCGGTCCAATTAGAACCAGCCCATCCAACCCTGGCACGCCTGGCTCCATAATTTCATACCCATAGTTCTTACACCTCACTCGTGTTTAACATACACGCATACCATCCATTGTCCACTTATTATCGCAGCCATGACACACCTCCACACATTGCCCTCTCCCGAGAGTTTGGGGCCCTACACGTATGTTGTCCCAACCCATGTATTCTCAGGCTCTCCCACCATTTAGTCCTTGAACACACCTGCCCTTGCTTGTGGAATGGTCGGATGGCCAAATGGACTATCAATTAGACTTAGCAAATCAACAATGTTACTCCCACTGGTAATATCCTGCCTGTGGTGTGAGTAGCAGTGCTTTGCTCACTCCTGCCCAGCTGGATATGACATATGCTGACAGCGCTATATAATACTTGGGTTGCTGTTGATTCCATTCTCATTCCTTTCGTATGCTGGGCAATGCTTAGACCTGCGCAAGTGCACTCAGACTTGCTTACTGTTACTTATATGTGTTTACTCATGCCATGCTGGATTCTTGCATTAGAATACCCAGTAATGGACAAAACACTGGCTATTTCTATGAATGTGAGAGGGTGCCGAAGATATAGGTGTGTCAGGCAAAGCAGAAGGATGGGATCAATGGTTTCATTCTACGTCTGACTATTTATTTATTTATTTATTTACATTTGCTGACCAGGAGTGTCCGACTGGATGTAGTTCCATTTTCAGCAGTGGCCCGGGAAGAAAAGCTCCACAGTTAAAATAAACAGACAGTAGTTACATTGGATTACATAGTGATTAACAATTTACATAGCAATTACTTACAGCATATTTACAGATGAAGAACACAGTACATCAGCAGACAATTAGAATCTTTATCTGTGAAGTACATAACAGACATTAACAAATGTTACAATAAGAAGCTCATGCTGTATAATAAGTACTAGGCTTATGAGCATCTGAGCTTGCTATCATCAAGGTAGTTAGTGGAGTGGAAAGAAAGGTAGTGGCTGGATGGGGTAGGTGATATTAGAGTGGGAGTCGCAAGGGTATAGCCAGCATGTTTTTAGGTGCACTTTTAGTTAAGTTTTGAAGTGGGTGCATGATGGTATGGAGGTAATTGTGGGTGGGAGGGAGTTCAATAACAGCCCACTGCACGTGACATCAAGTATAGCTGCGATAATGGTTCCACAGTGAGTACCTGTATGAATTAACAGCACATTTATATCATAGCTAACATACATACAAAATATCATCTGTGGACCTTGAATATTATTAGAACAACTGAGAGTAATATAACTATAATTTCATCACAGGATGCTCGTGCACATGCACAACTATGGACAAGTTTGAGGATCATCAGTTCATCTACAGCAAGTGTTTAGGCTGTACAAACAGAAAACAATAGTAAAATACCCTGGCTTGGCATCAGTGTCTCTAATGGACATAGGTAACCTTTAAATGTTTCATCCCCCAAGCCCCTGCTTACATTTATCAAGGGTATCAGAACTTGTCAGAGATTTGGTATGCATGGCTAGGCTTAAAAAGTCCCTTGTGGTCGTTAGCCTATACGAACTTATGAACCTAAGAATAAAGAACTTGGAATACCTGACAAAAAGCCATGCACAGGAAGATTTTTCAGGCTCTCCACAGAAGACTCCTGAACTAAGAACAGAACTGCAGAACCCAGCACTGTGAGGCAACAATGCTAACTGCTGTGCCACAATTAAAAGCTTTAATGGCAACAAGAGCAGCCAACACCAACTCCACGCCCCAAATTTGCATCTTTTAAAATTTATATGCTTGATTGCTTATATCACTTGATTTAACTGTTCCGCCTAGCAGAGAACCCTATTGAGTAGGAGTGATTTTGTTTTTAAATATCAACAAATATACAATAAGTAACTAATTAACTGCTTACCATGTTTAGCCAGTCTGTCCCAGAGCACTTTCTATTTTTGTCTGTTTTTATTCTTTGTGTTTAAATCCTGCATATTCAATATGGTTTATCATTTTTTCAAGAATTTTCTGGAAATGTTACTGCTATTATTATTATTACCTATAAAACACAACTGGAGTGGTCTCCAACCTTCAAACCTTCAAAGACAAAGTAGTATCTGCATTTTGAATTTTGATAAAAAAAATAAATTTTTGATATCATTGTTTATGCCTCAGCATATGCAAAGAATAAAATGATCCCTTTTGTATAGACATATATACTTCCTTTTGGTCTTAAATCACACCAGCATTATATATTCATGTTTTTGATATAGTTATTTATTTTAATCTGAAGAATACTGATAGCTTCATATTTGTTTTTGCTGTTTTTTTAAATTTGCACTTTGTCAATTTACAAAGGTCATTCTGGCCTGAATTCCTCCTGCCAAGAAACAGCAATTGTGTCAATATGTTCTTATACCATTATCAGGACTAGGACCTCTTTAAAATTCTATTACTGTTTTGTTTTGAACAAGCCAATTGCTTTTAGAGAAAGCTGACAACAGAATCTTAAATATGAGCATCTCATATAACATGTAAAATTGTTTTGCTGTAACATAAAAAGAAAGAAAATATTATTTTTCCCAGAAAAAGAGTAATATTTGGGATTACTTGTGAAATGAATGACAAAACAGAACATCCAAATAGCTATATATGGCTACCAGTGGATCCTTGCAATAAAGTAAAAGTTCTTTGTAACCATGGGTAGGGTTGTAGCAAATTTCTCAGAATAAAATATAATACCATCAGATACAAAATGCAGATACAAAATGCACTTAGCTGTTTCCAGCTATAAAGAATCATAAGCAGCTTTATCTGTAAATTTACAATACAGAGTCATGGTTATACACCCATGGAGTTGCTATATTTGAATAAAGGGTATGTCTGGCAAGAAGTCCCTCACAAAGTGGGCTGCCAACACTGTTTATCTTCTCTATATGATTAGGGTTTGTTTGGGGTGCAAGGGGTGTTCTGATCACTCTTTGTGTGGTTGCAGTCGTAGCACATCATTAAGCATGGCTTCTGTGTTTACTGTGAAGATCCTACAGCTGATGGTGTGACTCTTGATCTATTAACATGCACCCATTTAAATGTGTGCGTGAGTGTGTACACACACACACACACACATATATATATATATATATATATATATATATATATATATATATATATATATACAAATTCTTTAAAAATGATCTTTGCGCTGAAGGTATTGAAAGGAGAAATATCAAGTGCTTGCACTTAATGTGAATATGGGATTGGGTTTAATGTCAAAACTTTCAGATTTACAGAAAGTTCCAGCATTATGAGGTGGGAGTGTGTGTGTGTGTGTGTGTGTGTGTGTGTGTGTGTGTGTGTGCGTGTGTGTGTGTGTGTGTGTGTGTGTGTGTGTGTGTGTGTGTGTGTGTGTGTGTGTGTGTGTGTGTGTGTGTGTGTGTGTGTGTGTGTGTGTGTGTGTGTGTGTGTGTGTGTGTTTGTATGCTAGGGCAAGACTAAGGGCTAGGGAAGTGGACAGATTCAATGTTGTAAATGTATGCTGCTGTGTGTGGTGTGTGTCTGAGTGTCTTGTGTAGGGGTAGTGATATGTAAGGATTCCTCCTAAAGTAAGGTATAGAGCTGAGATTAAGTGCAGGGACAGGGTTAACACATATTAGTAGTACAGGTAGACTCTCATTAACTGCTTCTAATGTTGAATGGGAGATGATGCACTGTGGAAGCTGAGTGGGTTTGTGGCACTAATGATGAAACATATGGATGTACCAAAAGTTTCCACACTGGGGATAGGAGTGAGTGGTGCTATGTCTCTGTGTCTTGTGTAGTGGTAGTATTAAAGGAAACGTTTTCTAAGATAATGTGTTGAGTTATGATTTGGGTTAGCATGTGTTGCTAAGGTAGTACAAAAGGGTATGTTGATCCTAACCCTGTTCCTAACCCTAATCCTATATCTTATCTTAGAAAAACCTGTTTTATAATACTAACATTATTCAAACAAATCTGGTCTGCGTTTGGTATAGTACATTTTTTGTAATATCGTAGAAAGGAACTGTTTTTCTTCTGCAATCTTTTTTGCTTTCATTATTTGGTGTGTATGTTTTTTATATGCCAGCATGAGTCCATTGTGATTTAATGTTTGTGCATTTCAGTAACTTTCCACAACGTCACATGTTTGTGTATGTATGTAGTGTGCGTGTATTATTATTACAGTACTGTGATATAATAAGTTATGTATGTAGCACTGAGTACCAATAGCAGTGGCTCTACTCGACAGAGGCACTGGGAACTAAAGTCAGGTGCCATGATGCCAGGGTAATCCTATGGGCTAGATTTGTAAAGGCTCCAGAGCCATTAGCCTAGTACACACCTATGAACCTATGTATGTATGCATTTTGTTTACGAGTGTGTGTGTGTGTGTGTGTGTGCATCCTGTGATACAGCGATATGCCTTCCAGGACTAGTCCTATGCCTTATGTCCAATATTTCACAGGCTAGATTCTGGCTCCCTGTGATCATAAATTGTTTAAATTTGCATTGAAAAATGAATATTTTCCAGGAAGCCTTTTCCTCCATTGAGGCCCATCTGAGCAATTTACAACTACTCCGGAACCCCCTAAAAACAAGTTAACTTGATTTACTCCTAAACAATTCTCCTTACACAAACAACTCCTTACCATAATTTGGTCTAACCACACCAATTCTGAGCTTGTTCCAATTACTAAACTTTTAGGTGTAGTCATAGATAAGAATATGGAATTTAACTATCACATTCATCACACAGGTTAAAAAAAACACCAAAAACTAAATTCTGTCAATAGGCCTAAACCTTATCTAAGTGAAATTGCTAGTAAAACATTGCCTCAACCTTCCTGCTTCCAACACTTCTCTATTCAGCCCTAATATTTACTAATATACAATCCATTTAGAAAAGTAAAGTTGAAGAATGCTGCAATAAGGTAGCAACATTTTTTGCCAGCCTTCTTCACAAAACCCATCACTGCCTGGTCATTAATTACCTCAGTTAATTGGAGCTACCACACTATTTGACATTCAAGCAACTACTCACTCTTCATCGCCTTACCTACAAACTGGATAGATGTCCTATTCTAATCAATATCATTTAGTCCTACTCTCCAATCAGAACCTTATGCTCTAAAGATAAGCATCTGAAATTAATATTCAATTCAGACAATAATGTTCTTTTCTCTTTATTGTAATTATGTATCCAGACTCTGGAACTCCATTCCTCTCACTCTGAAAAAAGTAGACAGACTAAAGACCATCAAACTACAACTAAAGCAACACCAGATAGACTCTTGGCTGTGGCCATCTTCTTCCATAGGATAAACATACCCATCCAACCCTGTATATTCCTTACAAAAGTTCTGTCATCCATTGGCACCAACCAAATCATTCCAATGACCATTACTTCATCTGTGTGTCACACATTGTTGTACTTTAACCTTTTCTCTCTGTTCTCTTGTTCTCTCACCTTGCATTACCACTTTATTTTATCCTTTCTCTTCTGCTACCTCCAGTTTTCCTTCTCCCTAAGTCTGTAATATACACTGCCATCCTTTTTCACTTACTTATCACAGCACCTCCATTTCGTCTTAACTCAATATCACTATCTCTCTACTTCAATTCCTTAATATTATTACTTGGCTGAGTTTGTTTTTATTCCAGCATCTCCTTCCTTACATTCTGCTGTAATAGTAGATGTTATGTAGTCCTATCTCGCCGTAATTCTTGCTGGAGGGGTTCGGAACCGATATTCGGCTCCAACTTGGCCTATACTAAAGCTCGAGAGCTTTTTACTGGCTCGAAGCTAGCCCCTATCCCATGGTGCCTCATGGCAATTTTCCAGATCTTGTTTGCCATGAAAGCTTCGAGGTTGTGTCTTACTGGCTCGTTGGCTAAGTAGAATGATTTTTTACTTATTTAGTGCTTTTCTACCACCTTTTTCTGTTTTATATATATATATATATATATATATATATATATATATATATATATATATAGTTTCTTTGTATTGTGCTTCTGCTTTTTTGAAAGTATTCAACCCCTATTCCCCCCTTAGGACTGTGTGGCCCATTTAAATTAGAGGGCCGTAGTGCCCATTTAAGTTAGAGGGCCTTTCCTCCCTGTGTGTGTGTGTGAATGTTATAAAAAAAAAAACCTTTCTTCTTCCTTACACTTTTATTTTTTAGTCTTTAACTATGTCTAAAGATAAAAATAAGGATCATAAGGATCATCGCCCTTCGGGCTTCAAAAAATGCGACAGGTGTGCGCCGAAAATGTCTCTTACAGACAGCCACACCAGTTGCATATATTGTCTGGTCAAAGCCCATTTACAGGAACCTTGCACCTTCTGTCACACTTTTAGTACGAGAGTGTTTCATGAAAGGAAGAAAAGCTTATTGACAGGGGTCTCATGACCAGTTCCTTCCAGGAACAGCTGGAATTTGGTCAGGCAGCTCCAAAATCTTCAAAGAGAAAATCATCGGCCCTGACTTCAGAGCCGACCAAAAAGTCTAATGCGTCGGAACCAAGGAGTTCCTGTTCTGACTCTGCTTCATTTTGGTGCAGTCTATTCCATCGGTTCTGAGACAGTCTTCGGTACCGAAGGTTTTGACTGACATTGAGACTGTATCTCCTATTTTGAGAGCTCCTATTTTGGAGAGAAGGAGGTCTTCTTCAGTCTCCACCAGATCCTCCAGGACCCTATCAGATGAGGACATTGAGAGGGTGGCGAAGAGTTTGCTTTCAGATCCAGCTCTGGCTAGAAAATTGACCCCTCCAGACCCAAAGGTCTCGGAGCCGTCCCCCGTAACGATTACTGATCCTCCTCTGACTGCTTTGCTCTCAGAGCCTATTATGTCAGGTTCCTCTGTCTTTGACCCTTTGGATCCGGGGATTCAACCTGTTTCCTCTGAGCCAATTACTCTATCCTCGATGGCTCAGTCTGGAGGCTAGGGTTCTGGGAGCCAACGCTCTCATGTCGACTCCGAGGGGGACAGTCACCATGGGTTCTCTTCGGAACTGACCCTCCCTCTCAGAGCCTTGTCTCGACTCACCTCGGCTCCCACTTCTGCTTCGGAGCCATTCCCTCTTGCTAGGAGTCGACCATCCCCCCCTCGGAGTGGAGGTCTTCGGAGCGGGGGGGGAGGCTTTTGAAGCTATAGAGAAGGCTTTATCCTCTGCCAAAGCCATTCCTTTGGAACCTGTGTCCCACCAGCAGCAGGCAGCAACCTCTTCCCCCCTGCCACCCCCACAGTGTAGGGAACCAGAGGTCAAAGTAGCCCCCAATGGAGGCACCCCCTCTTCCGAGACCACCCCAGATTATTCCACTGGAGAGCTCTCTCATAAGAGGCTATGTAAGAGGAAACATGTAGACTCCCCTGAGTCTGTCACATCAGACACTGATTTAGAGGAATCAGAAGGGTCCCCTAGATCTCCCTCTGAGGATGTCTCCTTCTCTGACATCCTAGAAATCCTTAGACAGACGGGTGATTGGAATACCTCTAACCCTATTGAGGATGAATCAGTGTATCTTGTGGCCTTTGGCTCTCGACATTTCACCTCTTGGGTGACACCAACTTATGACCAACTTTTGGGGGTCATTTCGCTGAAAGAATGGACCTCTCCAGATTCAGTGGAGGCCATCCCGAGGAGGCTAACAAATTTATGACAGCACCTGAGGACAAGTCTTTCCTTAGCAAGAGATTTCCAGTAGATGCTATGGTGGTAGCAGTGGCCACCAAGAAGGAATTATCTGAGACGTCTTCTAATATCCATCCTCCTAACAAGTAGTGAGGATGATGGATAGGTACGGGAAGCATACTTTTTCTTCAGTGGCATTTACACTAAGATCACTGAATTACCTGATTCACTTCACTCATCTGCAGAGGGATCTCCTGAAAGAGTTAGGAGATACCATCCAGGGTTCAGTAGCTCCAGATTCCCTGGACAAGGTTTCTGCGCAGCTCTCCACCCTTACTTCCATAACTAACTCCTCCATGAGGCTGATCTCATATGTGGCAGATGGAGTGAGCAGGGCAGCTGCAGCAGGAATAGCCCTCAGGAGACATTTGTGGATGCGGCTTTGTAATTTTATGGAATCCTTTAAGTCTTCCTTCACTAATGTTCCCTTTGATGGTCATCTCTTTTTGGACCCCAAGTGAAAGAGACTTTGACTAGGTGCGAGCAGGAAGGAAAAACCTTATCTGCTGTTGGAGTCCATTTTTCTCTCCTGTCCAGACCTTATCTCAAGGGTAATACAGGAGGGAAAATGTGGTTCCACAAATCCCAAAAAGGTTTTCCTCAGGCACAAGGTCAACCCTCCCCCAGGGGCAGAGGGTAGGATATAATGGAAGACACCACCCTCGCGGCAGAGGAGGTCCACAACATCAGGGAGACAGAGAAGTTTTCTCTGATCGTCCCTTCCATTGACCCTGAGGGGTTGCCCGACTGTCCATCTCTGGAGGTAGTCGGGGGTTGTATATCGCTGAACCCAAGCACCTGGCTAACTAGCACTCAAGATCGTTGGGTACACACAGTAATATCCAGAGGTTACCTGATTCCCTTTATTTCCAAACCCCCAACAAACCGGTCTCTTCCAGACGTACCACCCATCCAACTAGACTGTGCAACATCAGAGGTCATCTCATTGCTACAAAAAAGAGTCATCCAAGAAGTCCCCACAGAGCAAGTAGGATCTGGAACTTACTCTCATTTCTTTTTAGTTCCAAAAAAGACAGGGGACTGGACATCAATTCTAGATCTCAGCAGGCTCAACAAGCATGTAAGAAAATCAAAGTTCCGAATGGTCACTCTGCAGTCGATAGTTCCCTTTATCGGGAAAGACAACTGGATGTGCTCAATCAATCTCCAGGATGTGTACTACCACATCAAAATGGACAGGCGCTCCAGGAGACACTTACACTTCCGGCTAGGAGCCAGCCATTTTCAGTTCAGAACACTGCTCTTTGGCCTCACTACAGCCCCCAGAGTGTTTACAAAATGCATGGCAATGGAAACGGCTCACCTGAGACATCAGGGATTCCAGGTGTCTCCGTACCTAGATGACTGGCTCCTTACTGCTACCACCAAGCATCAACTCATAAGGACCAGCCTAGGCATCACTGTCAACTTGCAAAAGTCAGTCTTATCCCCCTCGCAGCATATTGTATATCTAGGCTCAGAAATAGACACAACCACCATGTCAGTAAAGCTAATACAGGAAAGAGTGGAGCCTCTATGCAGTCAGATCAGATCCTTATTAAACAAACAAAGAGTCCAAGCCAGAGTAGTACTTCAAGTCCTAGGGACTATGGCTTCCACCATCTTATTAGTTCCTCTTTCTCGTCTGCATATGAGGATTCCCCAATGGATGCTGTTTGCACAATGGTCAATGCAAGACCTTCCATTATCTCATCAGATATTAATAACAAACACATACAAAAGGGATCTGACATGGTGATTACACAAGAAACAACTTGTCATAGGTCGTCCATTTGTTCCTTCCCAAGAGAAAGCAGTTTTGACCACGGACATTTCCCAGATAGGGTGGGGGGCATTATCTGGGAAAGACAGTCCAAGGTACTTGGCAAAACCATGAGAACCACTTACACATCAATGTTCTGGAGATGAGAGCGGTGCTGTATGCATTGCAAGCACTTCACAGCTCCCTTCCCACTGGAACAATTGCGATTCATTCAGGCAACATGTCTGTTGTGTGGTACATAAACAAACAAGGGGGAACCAAGTCTTACTCACTTTGCAGAGAGGCCTTAAGAGTTTGGAAATGGGTGATGGATACTCAACGCTTCCTGATAGCAATGCATATCCTGGGGAAATCCAACATAATAGCGGACAAACTCAGCCGAGCAATTCTGATGCCTCATGAGTGGCCCCTGAATCCAATGGTTGCAAAAGAGGTCTTTCACAAATGGGGCCAGCCTTGCTGCAATCTATTTGCCACTCACCTGAACACCAAATGCAGCAGCTACTTTGCCCTCATTCCCCATCTGGGGATGTCACCCAGGGATGCTGTAGTTCACGATTGGCCCCCAGGACTTCTCTATGCCTTTCCTCCCTTTCCACTCATCCCCAAAGTAATACAGAAAGAAAGACAGTTGAGAAGTTCCTTGATCCTCATTGCTCCTTACTGGCCTTGACAAGTTTGGTTTCCTTTCCTGTGGCCCTACCTTTTGGAGGAACCATGGATTCTGGATCCATCTCCAGATCTCCTGATTCATCAATCGGGACAGTTCCACCCCTCCATCCACACCCTCAAATTGACAGCATGGCTGCTCCAATTCCACATATAGCCAGGTGCATTCTCTCATCTCCAACGGTCAAACATATCCTAATTTCATCCCATAAACCTTCCACTCAGAAACTGTATTCTAGCAAATGGAAAAGGTTTTCCCTTTGGGCTACAAACTGGGGCTTAGATCCATATACAGTTCCTTTAGAATCCATTTTATCATTCCTAACAACAATTTTTCATAAAGGAGCGGCAGGCACTACAGTTAGAGTTCAATTAGCTGCCATTTCCAACTTCAGTTTTGGTTTCATGGGAAATCCAGTCATGCAACACTCCTTCTGTAAAACCTTCTTAAAAGGAGTTCTTCTTCTTAGGTCCCCAATAAAACAACCTTTAGAACCCTGGGACTTCAAGTTAGTCCTCTCATCTTTGATGCCTGCACCCTTTGAACCATCCTCGTCGTTAGACTTAAAATTGTTATCATGGAAAACCCTGTTCTTGGTAGTTTTAACATCAGCTAGGAGAGTCTCGGAACTTCAAGCCCTAACTATTCGATCTCCTTACATTATCTTTCACAAGAATAGAGTCTCTCTTAGGACAAACCCTTCCTTTCTCCCTAAGGTATGCTCAGAACACAACCTGAATACTGCCATTGAGCTACCTGTGTTTTTTCCAAACCACTCTAATAAATCAGAGTAGAAACCCACGGTGGTGGTGCTGCGGTAGCGTTGTTGCCTCACAGTAAGATGCTGTACAGTTCGATTCTCAGTTAGCGTGTCTTCTGTGTGGAGACATGCGTGAATGGGTGTACCTTCAGTGAAGGTTGTGCATCAGGGCTGGTAACTCGGCACGTAAAAATCAACTACCAATCATTAGCGGACCGGAGTTCCGCTGTGGCGACCCCTAACCGGGGAAAGCCGAAAGACACAAACAAAAACTCTAATAAACCAGAGTATAGACTTCACCAGCTAGATGTCCACACTATACTCAGATTCTATATATACAGGACCAAAGAATTCAGGAAATCTGATCAACTTTTTGTTTCCTTTTCTGACAAAAGAAAAGGCTTACCTGTTTCAGAAATTACTCTTTCAAAATGGCTTTCAGATTGCATATCCTTTGCTTATCAAGAAGCTGGTAGACAACTACCGTTAAAAGCTAAAGGTCACTCTACTAGGGCTGTAGCTACTTCATGTGCCTTTAGATCTAGGCTCCCAATTGATACTATTTGTGTAGCAGCTACTTGGGCAAGACCACATACGTTTGTCATTCATTACAAATTGGATTTGGCCTCCCGAGACAGGTCATCCTTTGGGTCCACTGTGCTGAAGAGTCTCTTTGCTTGAGCCACCTAGGATAAAGGTGCTAGGGACGCTGTCCCATCCAGCAAGAATTATGGTGAGATAGGACTACATAACATAAAAAAGTTATGTACTTACCATAACGTTCCATGTTTGTAGTCTTGCCTATATTCTTGTGTCCCTCCCTCCAACCCCCTTCCCATTTCTGGGGGATCTAGTGGACCTTTTTTGGGGGCTGCCTGACCTTGCTCTTTATTGTCCACCTGGAATGGATTATGTTTCTAATCCCTTCCTGTATTTTACAACTTCTTTCTTATTATTATTACCTGATAGGTATTTATTACTTTCTTGCAAACTAGATCTGGGGAATTGCTGTGAAGCACCATGGGATAGGGGCTAGCCTCGAGCCAGTAGAAAGTTCTTTAGCTCTAGTATAGGCCAAGTCGGAGCCGAATATCGGCTCCCGAACACATCCAGCAAGAATATAGGTGAGATGGGCTACAAACATGGAATGTTATGGTAAGTACATAACTTCTTTTTAAGTTACTACTTTTCAAATTATCCTCTCTCCCGCTGCATGAATGTCAGTACTCTGGTATTACTGAGTGTTAGTACATTAGTATTACTGTATATGTGATGAATCTTTGTGTAATATGTTCTTACCCAATGAATTTGTACTCTAAAGTACTGTAATATTTTTAAGAACATGAATATATGCACACATGTATTGCTGTATCTGTAAAAGCATTTTGCTGTATTATGTTCTGGTACACTGAAAGTCACTGTACTATTTCTTCAAAATCATATATGACGCTATCTCTCTGTATTTTGGAGGTTTTTAACACAGGCCTCTGCTGCAAAATGGTTTTATGCCCTTGTGGACTTTCCTGGGAAACAAAAGCAGTAAATAAATAAATAAATGTGTTCAATATAGTCTATCTAAGTGGCTGGCCTACATCAAAAGGGTTCCATGAAAAAAAAGCCTGCCATCCAGAAATATGCTGGTCCATTCTGTCCTCAGAAAATGATCCAGTGAGACCCACCAGCTGCATGCCGCTGTAGAAAATGACCCTTATGTCGTGATGGGAAAGTCACTCAAAATGTAGTGTAGCAATGATGCTTGCCATTCTCGCAGTAAAAACTATCCATTGTAATGTAGCCTTTTTTATGGTCAGGACTCAAAATAACCCAAAGAAACAGCAATACTGTTGCTCTAATAACTCTCACAACTCCTACTATACTTCTGATTTTGGCTGCATTTCTATTTTTTTTTCCCCAAATCAAAGAATGTCTATCTCAAGTATAAAATAAATTGATTTACAGCAAGGCATATTACATACATACTTTAAAGATTGTTCTTTTATACCTAGAACGTTGCTGGAACAACAGGGTTTTCATTACCTTGCATTTTCCAAAGAATATGAAGTATGAAATGAAGTGTCATTTAGTGACTGCAGTCCCAAGAAATTTACCAGAAAACCATTAATTTTATTAGAAACAGACCAAAACTATTGGGCAAAAAAGGGATATTTTACATGGCTGCCAGCTGTTCTGCTCAAATTTTCGATTTGGTTTTCTGACAGAAATTTGAACAAACAGACTCAGCTCAAGCAAAAACTTCTGCTGGTTTCTTTCAGCTGAGTGTGTGCATTTTACTACAGTTCCCCCTTCCTCTGACTCAGAACGCACCCAACTGCTTCTTCTGCTTACAAAAAACAAATCATGTACCTGGAAGCGAAATCTGTTCCTGAAGATCGGCGTGCCTGGTGATCCCAGTAGTCACTGCCAGGAGAATACTGTTATCAGCTGCTTTTGTAAATACTTGCAGGGTCTATGAGTGCATACAGTGTTCGTAGGACAGAAGTGAAAAGGAGTTTTTGTTTTGTTTCTGTAGCAGCAGACATCGGTTAGCCAGGAGACAAGGGCATACATTACACTTCCTTTTTTTTGTAACAGTCAAGCCAGGAGCTGAGGGTACACATAACAGTTCTGTTTTAATTGGGAGGGTGCTCACCCACCCCTTGGCTTCTTGCACCCCTGTACGTGGCAGTTAATGATGAGTTATTGAATTTCCTCTCTTACTTTGACTATTGTTGCATTCCCAGCCAAGCCTCAAATTTATTCTCAGCCTGTTTTAAGCTAAAACTCCGAAATGGCATTAGGGAGACACAGGTGCTACCTCAGTCCTTCACACTGCGTAGAATGGCTGAAATTATTAGTTTGCACTTTAATGCATAATGATGAACAAATACACATTCGTGGCAAACTGCATAATTATCACAGCCTAGTTGTGCTCATCCCTGCCCACATATCATTGCATGCCTGACCGCAGCATCATTATGATACAGACAAAGGACAGAGCAGGTTGTCTAGTCCTGGTAAATAAAACTATCAAACGTTAACTACCAGTTGTGCCCATCCCTGCCCACATATCATTGCATGCCTGACTGCAGCATCATTATGATACAGACAAAGGACAGAGCAGGTTGTCTAGTCCTATTAAATAAAACTATCAAACGTTAACTACCAGTTGCAACCTTATTGTTTCAACTGCAATGCAAATAAAGCTAGCTATTGTAATCTGCAAGATTTCTAGTTAAGGCTGACAGATAAAAAATGTAACATTCAGTTACAGTGCATTGATACCATATTTTATTCTGTTCATGGCAGTGCCTTCTCAAATAAACTTTAAAGGAATAGTATGTATTGTTTAGTACCTCTGGTAACCAATGAGAAAAGTTGCATCTCCTTCCAGAAGGGCCCTTACTCTTGTATAGTTTTTCATGTTAAACAACCTTTACAGGTTAAAGCATAGAAAAAGGTCCATTCAGAGAAAGTTTAATGCATGATTAGATTATTTGGACAGGCAACTAAAATTCTATAATAAGTTGTGTTATCTGTATGTTCTGCATTCTATAACCTTGTTTTAAACTTTATTTTTGTTTTCCTTCAACTGTAACCCAGTTTTTCTTATGCATTTCTTGGGCTATAGTAGAAAATTATGTGAATTTCTGAGCCCAGCCACCCTGTAAATAAAAGACTGAAAACAATGAATAAATGATGAAGGACTTCAAGATAACTTACACTTTCAATACTGAGTGATGTCAGTGAGTAATTGTGTGACTCCAGTGAAATTGTGTGACTCCAGTGAAATATGAGCAACATATTTCCTGGCCATAGCACAGTTTTCTAAACTCACCATCATATGGAGTGTTACAGAAATGCTGACACACTACAACAATATTATAGCAATAACCCACGCCTGGGTGTGGGTAATGTGGGATTTACCCACGGTTGGCATGGTTTGGTCCCGAGGGTGAAGCCCGAGGGACCAAACAAAGACAACCATGGGTAAATCCCGCATTACCCACACCCAGAAGTGGGTTATTGCTATTATACTATGACATTATTTAAGAAAAGAAATAATTACTTTTCTTAAATAATGGCATTGTATAATGCCTCTTTGCTGCCCTTCCGCAGCTGTCTGGTATCCGCGGCAGTTCTGATGTACTGCACATGCCTACGCAGTACATCACAGCTGTGGCCAAAAGCAACGGAGAAAGCAAGATCTCTGTTGCTTTTTACTGTTTTGCTATGTTAAATGGGTTTAACATAGCGAGACAGCTTTAAAATAAGCAACGGAGATCTCTGTTGCTTATTTTAAAGCTGTCTCGCTATGTTAAACTCTTTTAACATAGCGAGACAGTGTTTTAAAAGAGACTTATACTAATGGAAAAAGTCCTGGCGACCGGACTTTTTTCCATTAATATAAGTCGATTTACAACGTGCACGCTGGCCAATCAGCGTGCACGTTTTGGAATATTAATGGGGGGTCATGGTATAATCTGTGTTACTACATGGAAGTCAGCAGAATCAAACTGCTGCGCAGCATTTCACACCAAACCACCAGCTCTTTTGTCACTTTTCAGTGCATACAACACCATACCTGAACTGTGAGCTCCTCCCTACACTTTATGACATTGAATACATCCAGAGGGTAGGATGAATTGTTTGGCAATAACTTATGGGTGGGGGGATATGACTGGCTCAAGAGTGAAAAAAGCACAGTGGGGAAATTTCATCTAGCACCTTGATCAGACTGAGTTGGTGTTTAATTCCAGAAAGAGACAACTGTGCTGGAACCCATCTCTCACTTCTAAATATCTATCAGGTCACTGAAGGCCTTCTGGTAGTAATAAAAACTATTTTTTATATTTTTTATATTTTTTATATTTTTTATATTATAAAATGATACTCGAGAGACACTTTAACATTTATATATAGATATATAGAGTCCTCTAGATATAAATAACGTGTTAGGTATTTTCTATATTTTCTTTATTATTTATTTGCTGCTTTGTAGTAGCAAACTGCTCTGAATAAATACATTTAGTGTTAATTGGCGGCTGCAGTGCAAGCTTTCGCCTTTAAAAGAACGGAATTTATACTTAGTAGCGGCATGTTGCAAACACACTTTCTATAAACAGTTTTGTTTATAATGTTATTGATACTCAGTACAGTTATATTTATATATATTCATATAAAATTTCCTAGGCATAAATAATATGTTAGGCATTTTTTATATTTCTTTTATTATTTATTTGTTGCTTTGTAGTAGCAAATTGCTCTGTATAAATATATTTAGTGTTAATTGGCGGTTGCACTACAAGCATTCGCCTTTAAAAGAGCGGAATTCATACTTAGTAACGGTATGTTGCAAATATATTTTTTATAAGCAGTTTTGTATATAATGTTTTGACACTTAGCACTTTTATATCTTTTGTTAGTATGAGTTTACGATCTAGTTTCTAGACCGATAAGGCTGTTTTGCTTGTTGCCTTGTGTTAGTAAGCTGTCCTAAAAAGACATGCTTAGTGTTAATCGGTAGCTGTATTGCAAGCATTCGTCTTTCACTGGACGGAAACTATACTTAACAGCGGTATGTTTTATATACAATCTTATTTATAGTTTTGTTTATAAAGCCTCTATTAGCTAGCACGTTTACATCTTTTGCTAAGCACAAGTTTTATTGTTTATTTACAGTCCGATGTTTAGATAGATCAGTCTGATTTTAATTTTAATTTTAATTTTAGTTACTTGGCTTTTCGTAACATGTTACTGGTGTTAAACTGCATTTTCTGACTAATCATTACATATGTATATATTCTTTATTTGTTGCAAAAATAACTATTGTTTATCAATATTTTATTTTACCATTAAATGGTTAGGAGATTTATACCTGTAGAGTTGTGTTTGGGGAATGCAGAGGGAGAAGTTGTGTCTCAGTGACACCTTTGTTGGTTCGTTTAGCTTTACGCTAACCTGCAATTGATATTTATCTCTTGCATTTGCTTCTCTTTGTCCTATTCCCTGTTTAATTAATGTTTACAAATGATTTCACAGATGATATGTCTTTGGATATGGTTTTGAAATTTGATATTTGTGATTTTGCATTGTTACGTTTTGCATTTTATACTGCTATACAGTTGCTAGATGGATGTTAGTTAGGCTATTTTTTCTTTAAAGCACTTGTTGCCAATTAGTTTAATTGACACAGTTTAATTGACATAATTTAGAGTTTAGCTTATGCTATTTAAACAGTGTATGTGGGGTTTTTCTTTGTCTGAGGAAGCGTGGTTGCACCCACAAAGCCTTACCCACTATTTTTTGGATTAAAGGAGCTTTTTTACTACAATTTTGCTACGTTGTCTGACTGCTTCATGGACTTTTAACCACAAGTGTTCTACTTTAATATTTGCTGTTTAATTTCTGCTTACTGCCTTTTGGATTCTCAAGTGTGTTTTTTTACATCGTGGTAGAGATCAGGTTACTGTCTTTACATTCACTTTTCAGTGCATACAACACCATACCTGAACTGTGAGCTCCTCCCTACACTTTATGACATTGAATACATCCAGAGGGTAGGATGAATTGTTTGGCAATAACTTATGGGTGGGGGGATATGACTGGCTCAAGAGTGAAAAAAGCACAGTGGGGAAATTTCATCTAGCACCTTGATCAGACTGAGTTGGTGTTTAATTCCAGAAAGAGACAACTGTGCTGGAACCCATCTCTCACTTCTAAATATCTATCAGGTCACTGAAGGCCTTCTGGTAGTAATAAAAACTATTTTCAGTGAAATGAGCTGTAACTTTCACATGCTTTTCTTAGTATTAGGCAATGTAAGTGCAACATATCTTAGTTTAATTTGCAGTAAGCGTCTAAGCAAACAAAGGTGGCAAGTCTCTTATAGTTACATCACTGAGTTATTTACAGTTATGTAATTTGAAGGGACAACAAATAATATAGACTCTGACAAGTGTCTGCCTTACAGTTTTTATGATGCAGACATTCTTACTGTTCTTAGCCATATTTCTGATCACAATACTCAAAACTGATTGCGGTATGTGAATTTTTATTTTGCTTTGGTTTACAGTTTTTGCCAAGGCTTTCTAATGACTGATTTTTTGTTTTCCACTGCAACACCATAACTAATATTCACCAGCATAAATTCCGCAGAACATCAGCTTTCATCATGCAAATTGGGAGTTTTCAGATTGTTTTGAACCCAGATATCACCTATCTATAATGGATGCAGCATATTAATTCCCACAGAGATAATCTCCGTGTCCTGAGTGGTATTACAACATGCTTTTCAAGCATTTCAGAATGCAGACCAATAGCAGACATAGTTTTTATCCTTCCATATAGAATGGGAGGAGTTTTACAATGACTGACAACTACTGCATCTCCAACCAAATCTTTGTTCTTTTCAGAACCTTGGGTTTGAATTTCTTCCAGAAGACTTCATATTCCTATGTTTTTTTCCCACATCTTATTACACCTAAAAATAAAGGCCAATGCTGTCAGACAGCAAGGTTTTACTACTTGCACATTAGTAGCTTAAAAAGTGCCCTGTGGGGCAGTCCAGCAGGATTCCCGACATATAATACATCATTCACTGATGTAAAGGCATATGTCAGAAGGCATGGCTGTTGTTACTGTCTTTGAAAAATGCTTCTTCCCAGTTGCTGAATAGTCTTCCAGTGTCCTTTTTATGAGGCCCTTCATTCCTACATTGTCTTCATTCATTGCCATGCCTACCAAAACTATAATCAGACTGTATCATGAACTTATGGGCTAAAAATACCAATGTCGTCTCTCCCATCTTCCTAACATTTCTGATGGATAGCATCAACAGCAGTTACAATTACAAAGGGTTACAACAGTCACCCACAATGATACTAGGTTACACAATTGTTAAACTTGTCTAAAAAGTAGGCTGGTTAGGACTACAAACACATTCTGCTTTCTAACGGGTAATATTAGAAACAACCTGGAACACTGTCTTCATCATAAATAAGGATCCTGTAGTGTTAACAGTGTGGTTTACATACTATCAAAAACATTTATAACTGCAAAGTCAGAAGGCATGGCACTTGTGTTTCAGCCCAAGCTGAGCAAATACCCTGACCTGCTTATATGTGCCCATATTTTACTTGCTGCAGCCTAATTTTTTTTTAAAAAGCCAGCTGACTTATGTGGTTTTAAAAATCAGCACTGTAATTGCACTGACTTCTTGAATAACCTACCCATATATGATGAAATCTGATGGCAATTTTGAAGGAATTATATATGTTGAACAAGAGCTGCTTTTCATGTCCCTTTGCCCATGTACGTGTGGTGTTTCTCACTTTCAACTACATTATTAAAAATGAGGTCACCTGTTAATAGGTAATTATTTAAATAACAAACATTCTCTGTTTACTTAACAGAAGGCATATTACTAAGGAACTAGTAGTTATTTCACTTGTATTAAAGGGGTACTAGAATTGCCCCAGTTTTATTTCAGTATCTAACTTTGTCAGTTTGACCACAAAGCCCACCTCTGATTTTACTTCAGAGATGTATAATTTTATTCATTAAATAATGTATGGGTTAGCAGTTTACTTTTTCTGTTTGACATGTTTGCTCATCACTGTAGTAATTATTATGCTCAAATAAATTTGTCTGTGTGATCATTCTAATTATTTTGCAAGACTTGGCAAAATGAATACTACTAAGTATAGGGAACAAATTAACAAGTACAGCTAATACAATGACGTAGCAGGGGACAAGATGAGCAAAAAGCATAGCTAATGTCATTGAAATGTAATAGTAGCATTAAAATTTGGAGAGGAATGTATAGAAACTCATTTCTCATGTTTTAATGCAAGAAGAAAAAAGCTCTGTCACCACAACATTCTTGTGTGAGCACATGCTTTTAGCACTGGTGTCATTGGTTAGTACTAGGCGAACAGCCCTTGCAAGCCATTTTAAGCCTAGCTAATTATCCCTTGTGAGGCTCAAACCTTGCCCCTTGTGATTGTAAGGCAAACACCTTAACCATTAGGCCACCTTCCCAACTGTGAGCTTAAGGTCTTCATTTAACAACTTTGGAGTTACTACCACAGATCAGGCACTTTCATCACAAAACATAACATGTATATATTTTTCTCTAAATATTTCAGTGTTCCTAAAACTTAGGTAAGCCTCATCCCAATAAATATTTAGAGTAGGATAATTCACTGGGGTTTGCCTTTTTGCCTTATACAAAATTACTGTCATTTTTAGTGACAACATAACAACATTGAATGATAGTGAGGTATAAACACACTCACTAAAAAGTATTGTAGTCAAAGGCACCTTCTTACCCTGTTATGACACTACAGCCATGTTGCAAGCCTCCATAAGCAGACTACTCAGCTGTTTTCTGTAATGTGTGGTCCCCTATGCAGATTAAATACTCCACATGCCAAGATATATTGCCAAGAGAATACCTGTAGTATGCACTTCCACAACCTGGCAAGTGTATCCAAGACTAGTGGCATGAACTGCACAACATGTATCTGTGCACTCAGTACACGTGATGCCAGAGCCTATTACAGCAGGCATCATACAAGTCCTTAAATGAGCAGCTGGCATGTGATGACCATAACTGTATCATGTACGTATCTACCAAGCATGTGGTGAACATCTGTAATGTCACAATCTGTATGATATATTCCATAGTAGTATATCCACTGAAGCCTTGGATGCTATCAGTGAAGAAATCAGCAAACTAGACAGAGGAGTCGTAAAAGCACTCACGAACAGACAGGGAACATCAGTGAGTATGTGTCTAAACATCCCAAAATATGCTTCCATTGTCTGGATGCCTACAGTGGTGTGCCACTATATAAGCCATGTAAAGCATGTTCTACAGCTGTGGTATGCTACATGTTACATAACATGATTGTAGAAACCATGGCAGCAGTATCACCACAACAACTGTTGGAACAGCTGCTAGATGTATTCACTATTCACTAACTGAGACCATGATGGCATTGAGGTATATGCCAGAAAACTGAGTGTGAGTCAAGTACATCATGATGTTGGACATCATATTCAATAAATGTTCACCTAAAAAAAGGTGTGTGTGTGTGTGTGTGTGTGTGTGTGTGTGTGTGTGTGTGTGTGTGTGTGTGTGTGTGTGTGTCTATGACAATGTTCTATTTGAGTCAAGGTATATATGTTGGCTGTTAGCTGTCCATTGAAAAACATTCAGTGCTCTAGGGTAAGCAGGCTTTCCTCTTCATAAATGCTTACGGAAATTCACATATCATTGGAGACACGTGTAAATCATGCACATGTAGCTATAATAAAGATAAACATTCACTAAGGTTCAAACTGTGAAAATATCATTATTGCCAATGGGAAACCAACATAAGTAACATAGTGACCCACATTCCTTTCATCTACATGTACATGGTAGATATGCCTATATGTACATAATGAGCTCAGAGACTGAAAAGGAATAAGCAGCCTTGCAGTGGATGCATCCTACTGGTTACAGGACATCTTCATTACAGTGGGAGATTGGTTTGTCTCAGTGCAGTAAGACAGTGATCAAGACTGCACAATAGGCCACCACTCAGAGATATCAACCCTGCCAGCAATAGACAGGAGTCCCCATCTGTGATCTCTGGTGTGGTTATAGTGCAATTTAGTAGTGATCCACTGTGGAGGAACTATTTGATGGCTTGTGTCAGATCCCACGAAGCAGTTCACATTTTGCTAACTTTGACAACAATGCAATCATGATATTGTCTGACATCCTGTGACACTGTACAGAGGCATAATATTATCCCTCAGGCTTCGCCCTTGTAATCAAACCACACCAACCGTGGGTAAATCCAGCATTACTCACACCCAGTTGTGGGTTGTTGTTTAAGTAGGAAATTACTGCTAAGTTATACTCTTGTAGTATTGAAAAACTACAGATGACTCACATGTTGTTGCAACATCTGTGTCTATGGCTTGCACAACCACAGATACCCAAGCAGCCCTGTCTACAGCTTGAATTGGCTTCTTCACAATACCCTCATTCTGGAATCTTGTCACATGAATGACATGCATGAAGCACACCAAGAAACTGCAGTTACAAATTAGTACAATACTGATGCAATACAACGCTGCAGGTAGAAGCACACCATTGTAAGAGGCTCCATATAATGCCATGGCACTAATACCTCAGGAAGTAGTCTGACCATCATGTCTCCAGCTGAGGTGAGGATCATCTAGCCCAATATCTATTACCATCTATTTTGAGTACTTTATTGTATCAGCTTTTTTTCAGAATATGTTTCACACATTAGTTACCCTTCTTTGATGCTCAGATGTCACATGGTTGTGGCAAGCCAACAACATTAATATCCATCATAACCCTGGCCCACTATCCTTTCTTCTCCTTCTCCATCACTGCTCCTCCCCAAGAGAAATCTGCATGACATTGAGAAGGGATGCATTTTCCTCATCTATACTGTGAACACTCTGTTTTTGACTCTTGGGCACATAAACCTGAGGTAAAGATTAAACATGTATTACTTCTGTACAATCCTAGTAAACCAGAGACGTAATAGTACATATCAGCAATGCTACTTATGGTAAAAAAGAAGAAATTCTTTTGAAAAGGCCTGTACCAAACATGAGAAGAAATGAGTTTCTGTACTCTGACTCACCAGTAACACTACGATACAAGCAGTTATCAACTAACATCAAGATAATGACATTTAAATAAGTTCATCACCTTAGGAGTTTGTAATTAAAACCAAAGACAGGTGTAGTGCTACCATAATGTGGTGATGCAGAATGTAGTGAAGTAAGCTGTTTAATGCAGGGCACACTCATACGTTTATACAGTGGGCAGCACTGTGTATGATGTTCTTTAAGCTCTGTTTTGCTGCTTTCTGAGTCAGAGACCAATGAGGAACATAGACAAGACACTTTAATGCTAAATGTAAATTTATGATAGGCAACCCACTGACTACATTCCTTTGAATCATGGTAGATAATTTGTGATTTGTAGATGCTGGAAGTTTATTACAGAGTTTAAGGACACCGGCTGAGATTCTGAAAGAAATAGCAGAATGTAGAAGATGGAAGTGCATGACAAGCAACGGCGTAAAGGGTGGACGTGATTCAGAAAGTCACCTAGCATGACTGCCTGAGGCTACTAAACAGCGTGTCAGGCATAGCATGTAAATGATGATATAATGAGAGGGAAAGGAACACCATTATTATAATAAAGTTGTTTTCAAATGCAAATAAGGTTAAACAATATGGCAGAATGATTCAGGAATGTATAAGAGCTGTTCACTGAACCACAGCTGTCAGTGTAGGTGGATACCATACAATCCTGCTGCCAGGTACAGAGACTGCATTAAGATGTTAAGAATAACAGCAGGATTAGCATAAGAGCACATGTTCAAGGATGGCTTTGCAGCCATTAAAATATGAAAGTACAAGACATCACCCTCTGCATTGCAGAAGGCTATGGCCACGCCTAACAATTCATTTGCTCCATGACACAGGTATAGTAGAACAATACTCTGTGGACAAAGACATGCAGAAGCTGGTACATATTTGCCACCCTGTCATGCAGGCTTGCGGGATGCATGGAATACCCATTCCTGTGGACACTAAGGTATGTGTAGCATTGAGAATCCTGCAACAGGAACCTTCCTGTGACCAGTTGGGAGTACAGTGGATATATCCCTGGCACCTGCCTCATCATACCTCTCATCTGTGAAGATTTTTTGCAAAATGTCCAGATTTCTACCTCATATTTTTGGTCTGCCCCACATAATATTTGTGGTTTTCTAGAAAATCATTGAGGATTGAAGTCACTAAACAATGGCAGACATTTGAGTTCAGATTTTATATCTTTCAGAAAATGCATGCTAACAATACATTTTATTGTGGCAACATCATAAGTTTATAAAAACAATATGTACAATCTGTCCCTCTTTTTGTGCTTTTGTCCCCCATTATTTTTGGCTTTGTCCAGATTGGTTGTGCTAAGAGGTTGTGAGAGGTATGTGTCTCATGGATTTTATACCAGCTCCTCACCACCACGCTACAGCATGTGGTGGAGCATATGTGGTTTCTACATTCCACAGAGGAGAGATACATCATACAGGTGTTTATGAAATAGCCCATTTCTTGTGATACAGGGTGCCAGTGACTGCACCTAATTTGTCATCAAGGTGCCATTTGGTATACGGGGACAATGACATATTAACCATAAGGAATTCCACGCCATCAACTGCCAAGTGGTCTACAATGTATATAATATATAAGATATAATATAAAATATGTCAGTGTGCCACTCAGACAATACCCATCTTTCTCACATCTAGAATATATATGACTTATATCATCAACTTGTGTGGGGTGTCTTCCCCCAGCGACATATTTTTGGAATTGTTGGATATGTCCTGTAGACATGGCTGGTGATGCCAATACAAAATTCACAGAGTGTGGCACAGAATGCACAAAACACCACATTATAGCAGACCTGAAACATCATCAAATGTGTGTGTGGATACTTAAGAACCTACTTCCACTGTTTAGAAACCTCATGTTGTGCCCTGCAGTATGCCCCAGAATCATACAGCAAGACATTGCCATGTGTGCAATGTTACACAACATGTTGGCATGCAAGCAGATACAGTAAGTACTGACATGTAGTGAGAGGATGTACTACAGTTAACAGAGGAGCAGGAGGTGCCTGGTGTCATAGACACAGGTGCATGTGATGACCTAGAGAGGCTCAGGTGGGTGCTGCACACCATGGCACTGCCTAAGAAGCAGCATCTGTTTTACAATATGAATCAGATTAGTTATAACCAATACTAATAATGAGGCCTGCAATACTATTCCCAGGCTATGCTACACTGTGTATGGACTGATTACACTATGCATTGTACACATGTTACCCTACTAACAGAACAATGAAGGCAAGTTGAGGCAGGACACAATTATCATCATATGTACAGATGTCAACAATAGACACTGTGGGAGGGCTAATGATATGGGTGAGCATGCATTTTATGGCCTAGTGAGTGTGCTGAGCTGAGAAGACTGTTCAGGGAGGGGGTGATGTCTTCAGTGTGGTGTACATTGGCAGAGGTGGGTGGTGGTGTTTGGTGTGAAGGTATGTGCGTGTATGGACACACCTCCTGCAGAATTTGCTGCACTGTACATCTGTGTCTCTGACAGGCCAAGGGCTACCTCAGGAGGTATGTGCACTAACCATATACATCTCAGTGATGGTGGTGTTCCTCAGAGGAATGTTGCTGGCATGATCGGCAGCTAGCGCAGAGGATGGCATGCTTCATGGCCATGAATGGTGAGATGTGCAATGAGTAGGTACATCCCATCCACATGTGCATCCATGGTGTGCAGCAGTGCCCTCAGCATGGAAAGAGGCAAGGAGGACAGAGCACTATGGGACCTAGACTTTCTCCTGACTATCCCATGGTGGGCTTCCCCATCAGATGTAAATGAAGAAAAGCCACAAGAATGATTATGCTCATGGTATGCAACTGTACATGGGCACCTTAAGGATGCTGCATTCCCACTGTACATGTCTGAAATACTACTTAAATAGGTGAGTCCTAAATGATGTCATCATGCAGAACACATACCAATGGCTGTGTCAGCATCAGCCTGTGCCTGTATGAAGATACTGAGCTCAGGCGTGGGGCAAGAAGCAAAACATTGCCAGTCAAGTATCCCCAAACCTCCAGAGAACGCAGACCAATAGTTTGAAAAGTACTTACACTTACGCACACACACACACACACACACACACACACACACACACACACACACACACACACACACACACACACACACACACACACACACACACACACACACACACACATACACACACACACAATACCCGTGGAGGTAAACATTAGTCAGCAAAGTTAAACCACCAGTTCATAGCCTCTATAGTAGGCCTGTATGACCTACCTCCAAGAAACATAACTTCTGTTGCCAAGAGTAAAGCACTGTAGCAGTATACTTCATAGCTTAATAGGAAGCCAACCTGTGACCCTCGACCCCACTCAGCAGTCACTTGCTGACAACACCCCTCCTAAACTCTAACAACACTAGTAGAACAGCAGCTGTTTTACAAGACAGTTCTCCAATGCTCTGATGGCACAAATGGCTATAGCCCTAACTATGGCCCAGCTGAGCTGGGTACAATTTGCAACTCTGCCAAGTAATGAATGGTAAGGACATAATGGGCATTACCATCACTGGGAGGGCAATCCTTTGTAGCTGTGTGATTATGCACATGAGGGTGAGCATAGTCTTGAGCGTGCTACATGCTTTTTAGATTCACAGGTCACATGACCATAATCACGGTATGCTTCTCTATCTGTGGTCTGGGCAGTTTCCTACAGCAGATTCCTTAATTAGTTACTCATTGTCAAGCTACTTACCACCTATTATATTGTTAATTATCACTGGGACATACCACATACCTTTGACTCTGCTAATTAGCTACTGTGCAGTCGAGTTAGTCATGGTTCTGAATTCCAGGGATGGTGTGTTATGAATATGTCACTCTTGGTGGTACTGTTTAGAGCAGTCTTAAATTTAATATTGCCATACCTGAGTGATTTGCAGTTTTAGAGCAACATATATTTACTATTTCCATGCCTGAGTGAATTAGGTCCACTGTACATTTTTTTTCTCAAACAAGGAACTCTAGTCCTCTTTCTTCATAATATTAAATGCATAGCATAATTTCCCTTGGTATAATTATAATTAACATTAAAAACATTTACTGTCATCAATTTTGCTTGGTGGCTCTTGCTCTTAAATGATTTTATTTATTTATTGTTTGATTGATTGTAAATTTCTGCTGAACAGTTACTAAAATGTGCACTTTAATCTGTCAGTAACAGCAGAACAGATAATTAAATCCTAGTGCTAGCTATGTCAAGTTTTATAGAAAATACGTAACATAGTGGTATCTGTAGTGCTGAAAGTTCCAGAAAAGTAATTTATCTGCTTTTTTCTTCTTGCTTTTCTTGGTTAAGGCATTTGAAGCCTAAGCTGTGCGGGATTACAAGACCCAGTTCTTTAGCTCTTGAATTTGATGTTTGTTTGATAGTATAAAATCATGTCATTACATTTCTTGATGTTACATTTTAAACCTTTTCTTCCAACCAAATCACTGATCTCCATAATGTAATTATTTGTCTATACCACTAATGATGGAATCAGACTGGCTTTGCATATGGAATAGCTGATAATAGTTTTTGTAGTCTTTATCATGCTCTAATATTCAGCATTATGGTCTCAGGGAGAAACGAGCCCCACACATATCCTTGTTGTACACACTTGGACAAATCGTATTTAAAGGATAATCAAACATCTCAACTCTGTTACTATCTGATAACTAGTTTGTAATCAAATAATTATGTATAGAATTAATTTATTAAAAATGACATCTCATTAAGAAAATCAAGGATCTGAGTTCCTTAAGCTGTACACATTGCCATAAAGGTATATCTTTCTTTTCCACTGCAGACTCCTATGAGGTGACTTCTGCTTAGCCTACAAGGCATCAAATAGCTCCTGTCTTACATGACTACCTACATTTTGCAGATCTTGTAATACCACAAACATCTGCAAAACAAAAGTGAACATCTGCTGCACCATAAACATAATCTGCTTATGGGTTAGGTACCTTACACAAAGAATTTCTCTTCTCTGGACCAGACTTCCCTTTTGTATTAAAGAAAATAGCTCACTAACCCTGTCCTAAAACTAACTAAATGACTGGACTGGCAATCATAGATTCACCTCAGGTCGAATCCCTTAATCACCAAAATTGGTAGCATATAGCGGGGCTTGTAGTATCAAGACTACAAATTATCTATTCCATCAGCTGCCTAGTAATAATCTATTAATCTATGAAACAATGAATATTGTAAACTAATACATTAAAAGGAATGGAGTAAATGGATCTGGATAGGTCTTAATCAACAGCATTTTATACATGTCCTAAATCCAAACCCTTACTGGCTTTAAAAGTCTACTGTATTGATTAATCTGTTGTTATTGTCAGAAGACTTACTCAGTCAGATCCAAAAGATGGGTATTATTTATACGTTTTGGACAGAAGTTTATGGAAGACACTTTCCAAAGCACTTGCCAATTGTATACATCAGGCATACAGGTCTGTAGTTCTGGCCTTAATTTGAAGCTCCATCTTTGAAAACTAGAGTAACAAAAAGGTCTTCAGGTGTCTGGGGATTATACCTACATGACGTAGAAATTAAATACTATATGAATTTCTCAGCATAAGGATTAATGTGCCATGTATAAGTTTTGGACTAGCATTTTCAAGAAGTTTTTTGTAAGGTTGCAATTCAGTTAAATCAAAACAAATGAATATTCCAGTGTCAGTTTCATGCTGTGTAATGTGGTTATATAAAACTGCAGCTATGATGTTTAAGTCACTGACCCAGGGTTCATTACATTTTTAGGGGCCCACAACAGGAGCAGTTTTAATATGACTGTTGATATACCGAAAGAACATTTTTCTGTAATCCTGTCTCTCTGAAAATGTTATTTCAAATGAACTCTTAGATTCCCCAAGTGCCCTTGTTAAATTGTTACAAGCTTCAAATAATATTTTCTTATACCTGTCTATCATGTATGATCTCATTTTTTCCGAAGCAGTACCTTTAAAGTGCTAATCCACCAGGGGTCAAATCTACATTGAAATAGTTGGCCCATTTTAACCTGGGTATACTGATTTAATAGCTTAAAGCATTTAGTCTTAAATATGCCCCAATAAGAGTCAATAGGGGATGATGAACATAAGATATCCCTTTCAGTGCTTGAAATATCATAATAAGTTGACATGAAACCAGGAGATGTTAATATCTGTGAATATCTCAATTTAACCTTTAACCCAGTGCTACATATGGCGCATAATCCATTTCCATGGTACCACCTAACAAAACATTACGACTCTTCTAGCTTAGGCCCTTGGTAATCTGATGTGATATAGACCTGTATCTTTTCAAAAGGGACAGGCCTTCTCAACTGGAAACAGAATGCTTGGCTAACAATTTCCCCTTTACAGTATTTGGAAGTTTTCTCAGATCAAATCTGGTGTAGAAAATGTACTTCCTTTTTCAAAATACAGTGTAATTTACAAAATGTAATGTACCATACCTGCTTTATCATAATAGCACTTACTGTACCACTGTGCCGTGCCTACTATATTGTAATAGTACCCACTGTACCTTTTTGACTAATTCTCATGCACCTTGGAACTTTTCTTCTTTGACCTTCACTGAAAAAGGGCTATACTGAGTCAGACTTTTCTTGTTATGCAAATATAAACAAACAAATAACCAAACATATGGGACATTTTCTTACCATCCTTAAGATGAGAAATTCCATACAAAGACTGACTTAGCATGGGCCTATCTGCAGACACAGAGGAATAATGTTCCAAGCAGTTTTTGGCTAACACATATAAAGGTTTTTCTTAGTATACTCTTATCATCTTCAGAATTGTGTCAGTAGCAGTAATTTGGCAAAATATAATAAGCCAGGGCACTAGTGCATTGTGGTTGTGTAATGTTACCTTGGCAATGCTTTGATGACAGGATTAAAAAATAATTCAGCAAGCTATGGGTGGTTCTGGGCATGATACATGAGCATGGAGTTCAAGATAAAAGATAAAACTACACTTTTCAAGTAGAAATTATACTTGTGGACATGCAGTTCACAAAGACAGACCTTGCAAGTCAAGAAATAAATCGGAGAATGTGATGAATGTTTCCAAACCTCAAAATGTGCCATGGTTAAGATAATACCTGTGAAAGGCAATCTGCTACTACAACTATTTACTGTTCTAAACAGTTCTGCTGTAA
>NC_056731.1:1217338000-1217395500 GCF_019279795.1 Protopterus annectens | reverse complement strand
CACACACACACACACACACACACACACACACACACACACACACACACACACACACTAATAGATACATACACAGTGTCACACACACAATAGATACATGCACAGTGCTTACACACACCCCCACATGTACACACACACACACACACACACACACACACACACACACACACACACACATTAACATACAGAAGCACGTTGCATACACACACACACACACATGTTAATAAATGCATACACAGTGTTACACACACATTAATAGATATATAGACAGTGCTTACATACATACATACATTAATATACAGAAACACAGTGCATACACACACACACTTTAATGGATACATGCACAGTGCTTACACACACACACACACACACACACACACACACACACACACACACACACACACACACACACACACACAAACATTAATATATAGAAATATAGTGCATACACACACACTTTAATAGATACATACACAGTGCATACACACACACACTTTAATAGATACATACACACACACACACACACACACACACACACACACACACACACACACACACACACACACACACGTTAACAGATATATGCACAGTGCTTAAACACACACACACATTACTAGATATATACACAGTGCTTACACACACACACATTAATATATAGAAACACAGTGCATATACACACACACACACATACACACACACACACACACACTTTAATAGATACATGCACAGTGGCTTACACACACACACACACACACACACACACACACACACACACACACACACACACACACACACACACACTAATACATAGAAACACAGTGCATATACACACACACACTTTAATAGATACATGCACACACACACACACACACACACACACACACACACACACACACACACACACACACACATAAATTTGATCATATATGTATTACTATAGCATGTTTCTTTAAATTGTTTGTATCTCACAGAGAACTGGACAAAATTAATAGAAAAATCTCCCTCAAGTAATATGTACATGATATTAACGGAAAATGTATATGCTGAAAGGTTGTAGCCTACAAAAAGCACTAACAGTGTTATACAGTTGCGTGCTACCTTACTTAGTCAGATAACATAATATACATTATTAAAGGTTTTTTAGTAACATTCAAAAGAGCGATTCCATTAAAGAAGGTGTTGCTAGAGTGGCACACTGGCACACTCCCACTGAACTGTGTACTTAAAGATGCACATGCATACATAAGCAAAGCTATAAGCTATCTTCTTCATACTCAAGTCATGTGAGTTTGTCTTTTTAATGAGTAACTACAGATGCTAAGTACTTGTAGAAAATGTTCGATAATTCTCATTTCTGTTTTTATACTGCATTTGCAGTATCAGATGAATAAATATACCAGTATTATGAAACTCCAAAACAAAATATATAGGCAACAGAACAAATGATGACATCTTGGCATCAGCATTTTTGGTTGTTCATGAAAGGGCCAGTTTGGGGAGTCCATGTGCAGACCATCTGTGGACTCCCCCACAGCTCCCGCAGACTGGATGAGTACTTTTCTGTATTTTTTTCTGTCTGATACTGCAGAATAGCCATGGCACAATATTTTGAGGTCAATTTGATTTACAGAGTTATTATGTAAAGTCCCTGGAGTGCACTGTCCAGCAACCTGCTAAATCAATACACCTACTGTAGCAACAGGTGCTGCTTTTGAACATGCCACTGGACAGCGTGCAAAGGCTTGTGAATAGGAGATTATTGCCAAGACTATGAGCTGAGTGCTTCCTGAGGGATCTGATAAATAAAGAAAATACAGGCATAAGAAGGGAAAAGCAGCTGGCTTGCCATGAACTGTAAAAACATCTGGAGCACAACATCAAGCCATCTCACTGGAATGATTGCAGTCTTTAAAGGAATAGCAATAACTAACTCAAGCAGCAGACTTAAGCTGCAAAATAAGGGTGGGGCTAAAATCACATTAAAATATGTTTTTATAGTATTATGGTAAATGTTACAGCACTGTTGACAACAGCGTTTAGCAGAAACAAATGATTATACAAAGAAAGTAGAGTAGTTCCACCAGATTTCGAGACACATAGTTAAGATACAAATCAGTCTAAAATTAACTATTAACAAAAAAGAACTGAACAGGTATTGGTATGGCAAAAAGTTTTCCCAAAGGAAAGAACAGAAAGATCACTTATATTTTAAGGAACCGAGGCAATGTGCCTGTCACACAAAAATGTTGCTAAAGAGTTATTGATTTCGGCTTGTGCTTTCAGAGAGACAAGGTGGTCTTCCTGGAGCAAAGCAATTATACAGTTGGTATCTGAAGTTTTCATTGGTATTTCTGACAGGGGAAAACATCTAACATTTCTGTTTCTTTTTTTTTTTCACTCATATTCTCCTTAAATCCATTGCAGTATAATACTAGGACACAACTAATCATTATGTGCTATTATTTTTCTTATTAACAAAACCTGTTTTCACCTGAGAATATTATTTTGTGTATTTGTTTTGGAATTCAAAATAAATAACTTTATTGGTTAATAACTACAGTCTTAAGAGAAAACTCGTCCAACGTTATAACATGGAAAGTGAATGAGGAAAAAACAATGCATAGAAATGTTTGCTTGATAAATGAGAAAGACAATGATCTGCCAGTAAAAAGGCATATGGTAGGTTACTTTGGTGTATAACTATCACAGGAAAATATGCTATATTAGGCAATGCAGCAAAACTATTTATAACAATTCATATTGCTGATGTAAGAAGGTTATCTGCTAACTATCACAAAAAATATCACTTTAGCGCAGGTAAGCACCTTTAAACTGCTGGATTGATTCCTTCCTTTCATTTAAGTTTCCATGCAGACAGTCTGTCAGATTTGCCTACAAAGGTATATGCCAAATACATGATATACAGTAGGAGAGATGATAATTTAAACAAAACAGTCCTCATCAGCAATGACAACCAAATGATTGCACATGACATGACCAGTTACAGAATTCTTTGACGGTTAAACAAGACACACAAAATAACAGTTCAGGCCATAGTTAGTGCTAACTCATTCAAGGTGTTTCATGTACTCTTAATGAAAATGTCTTCCTTTCAAGAGAACATTAAGATATGGGTTGTTGTTGTTGTGTCTTTCGGCTTTTCCCGGTTAGGGGTCGCCACAGCGGAACTCCGGTCCGCTAATGATTGGCAGTAGATTTTTACGTGCCGAGTTGCCAGCTCTGACGCACAACCTTCAAGCGAAGGGTACGCCATTCGCGGATGTCTCCTCACAAGAGATGCTCTTAGAGAGAATAACACAGGGACGTCTTACTACTGTGGTAGACAATGATACTGCAGCACCACTACTGCAGTTTCCTTAATTAAGAGATAGCATCTACAGGATATTATGCCACTGAAATACTGCAAATCCTTATGTCCACTCCTATCACATTAGAACTCATTCCTAGAATACAGTTAGCAATTATTTTTGCCCAGAGTGGCCTATTAAAATCATTTTGTTAGAACTGTTGGAATGCTTGGAAGAGGTTATATTCAAAAGTGACATACTACATGCCCAGTTGCCATCAGCAGTAATGACCCCTGATGATTCATCTCCTTGTATAGACATGTCACAATCTAGTGAGCTTGCATCATGCCTTTTGTCATTCCTTAATTCCTTTGTCTTAGTTACTTCCAGCCATTAACCAGTAATTAGATTTGAGTTTAGTTTCAGTTTAATTTTGTTTATTATAGACAAAATTTTCATATTTGTAAAAAATAAATAATTGTTACATAAATCAAGTTTCAATCATCAGCATTCAGTCCCACATTCGTACATCTTCATCACATATAAAATGACATGAAAAATGTTTGAAGTACACACACTACTTATTGGCTAAAACAGAACTTATCCCCCAATAGACTACCCTAATCCTATTTCCAATTATGTCTATGATTATGAGGAGGTAATGAAAATAAACAGTACATCTGACACATATCACATTAGTACAAGGCACACACATCACATATACAGTATTAAAGAAAAAATGAACATGACCTCATGATAGATATTTGAATAAATATTGAGAGTAATCATTATTTATCGGCTAGTACCCTATAGATGGGATCTCTTAAAGTTATATAAATGATGATACATGCTGAATCAAATGAATGATATGATAAATACTGAATTGCAATAACAACAAAAAAAATGAAAGGTGCCAAGGTCATGGCCTTAAGTTAAAAAAAGGAAAAATGTAGTCGCTACCATTAAAAAAAAAAAATGTCATATCATACCATCAACAAAAACATAGTTCCACCTATCACACAACATGAACTGGGTACCCAGGTTGACAACAACCTGACAATCATCTACTCTCAGGCAGTACAAATCAAAAGCCTTTGAATGGTTCATCTAGCAAGTAAAGGTGCAAAGTTTTTTTTAATCAGTATCTCACCAGTAGTAGAATTGCATCCAGAATAAACCAGGTTATTATAATTCTTTACTCATCTTCTCTGTCAATAATGTGTAATAATTGAATGTCTGGTATCTCAACCTCAAAACCTCACCAAACAAGCCCAAAGAACCTGTCAAGCAGACTCCAGCTACAGAACAATACCCCCTCTGCTCAATTGCTCAGATCACTAAAGAGTCTCTCATAACAGACAGGCAAAGGCCACTCCTGGTGAACTAGCTCACTTATCCCTCCTGCCCTCAGATCCCTAACTCCTCATCAATTACCCACTCAAAAGGCCTTAATCCCTCCACCAAAACAAATTAAACTCCCACTCAAAGGCCTTAATCTCCCAGCACAATACTGCCCTCAAAAATGCTGTTAATCTTTGTCTCCCAGAAAACCTGCTCAGACAGAGTTCAAGACTGACCAATGGAAATAACCCCCACAGTACCTAACAAACCCCCAAGAACCAAACCCCATCCAGCAAATCCCACCCACCCCAATACCAGTTTCATACAGTCACCATCTTCTACATTAATGGATTAATCCCATTTCATAACACAACTTCTTAAACATGATACCTATCCATACCCTACTAAACTTTACTTACCACCTACAACACAACATACTACCTACAATCAACATAACAACCTCTTTTAACACTTGTTAGACAAGCAAAAACCAAGCTCTGACACACACACATTTAACATTACTGCTGATATCAAACTGCACCATGCTCAGTTATCTGACACTTCAAACAGCTGTCTTCAGTGTCACTACTAAAAACTTCACAGTACAACATACTTTAACAATTACCTAGACAATAGACAATAATCTGTGAGATGGAAAAACAGTCTCTCTGGCTACCTGGTCAATAAAACAGGGGTCTCCAAGGATCCATTCTTGGACCTTTGCTTTTTATGTATTTATAAATAATCTTCACACAGTCTCCATTCAGAGCTCAGTCATCCAATATGCGAATGATTCTACTAAGATATCCTCATCTAACAATTTCCCAAATCTTCTTAAAATTACACAAAACTCATTTACATCAATAGAAATGTGGCTCAATGAGGCAAAATTACTTTTAAATCCTAAAAAATCCAAGTTATTAATCTTCTCATCCTAGCCAATACCTCAAGATTATAAAATCTTTTCCCAAAATAGGACTGAAATAGAAGTAGTGACTACTGCAAAACTACTAGGCATCACCATAGATAATAAACTTTCCTTTGAACATCATATACTTAACGCAATAAAAAAAACTCACTTTAAATTAGGCAAACTTTACAGGCACAAGTTCTATATACATAATCTCACAAGAACAAAATTAGCAAGTACTCTCCTACTCCCTTCCCTATTCTATAGCTCCCCCATTTTTATAAGCCTTCACACATCCCTAAGTAACAAATTACAATCATGTTATTGTAAAATTTCTAAATTTGCCTGCGCTCTACCAAACCGCACACACCACTGCCAAGCCATTGTGACATTGAATTGGATGGACTTCCCCCATTACCTTCAGTACACCCAACTCACTATTGCTCATAAATTAACATTCCACCCAGAAAACTGCCAAACACTTTCTAATATCTTATAAACCTACACCACTTCAAGATCTTCTAACAAACAACTACTACAAGTTTCTCAACCTAACAAGAGATCTGGGCAAAATTTATATTTCCATGCCATAGCAAAAATATGGAATGACCTACCCCCCTCTATTATACTACTTGACTCTATGCAAAACTTCAAACATACCCTAAAAATCATTTTCTCAAAAACCAAACCTGCCTTTGTGCCCAAATCCAAAGACCACCAAAGATCTAATCCTGGAGCCCTGCTATTTCAACTTACTTTTCTTCCTAAAGACATTACACCCTATGTTTATCATTCATTAACTTTACTGTATACTTATCTGTAGCTCCTTTACTCTCTCTCCAATCACACTGTAATTAAAAAATGGATTGATGTAACCTGTTGTTTATTACAGTATACAATGTTGTTGTGTCTTTGGCTTTTCCTGGTTAGGGGTCGCCACAGTGGAACTCCGGTCCGCTAATGATTGGCAGTAGATTTTTACGTGCCAAGTTGCCAGCTCTGACTCACAACCTTCAACGAAGGTACGCCCATTCACACATGTCTCCACACAGAAGACGCTCTAGCTGAGAATCAAACAGGACAACGTCTTAGTGTGAGGCGACAACTCTACCGCAGCACCACCACTGCGGTTACAATATGCTATTAAATTATGGTTTATCCAACACTGACATTTAACTCAATTGTATAAAACTCCTTAGTTTGCTTATTACTAATTTATAATTGTATAATGTCAAATACTAATCTTTATGTTTTATAACTGTATATAGTAACACTGTGTAATCTAAATTTAACATGGAGCTTTTCTCTCCAGGCCTCCACTGAAAATGGGTATCTGACCCAGTGGACTTTGGGAAGGGGATTTAGGTTCAGGCTTAGGGATGGGTATTTTACGCATTGGAGTTTTAGGTTTCGGGACTGGTGGAGACCTTAGAGTTAAGGAGGAGGTGTGGAATTTTAGGTTTAGTGAGCAAGGACACAGGTTAGTAAATGGGTGAGTGTTTTAGGGTTAAAGTTTGGGCTCTGGTAGGACTATACAGTTCAATAGGATTGGGTGTTAGAAGGGCTAAGCAGTTAATTAAGTTCAAACTAGTAGGATGTCAAGTGCTTTCTTTTTTGAGTAAGTGTGCCGTGAGTTACAAGCACAAGAGCATTTGTGGAAAACCACAGTCGGACTTCTAGACATGGTAGGCTATATGTAAGAAATTAAAATTCAGGCTCATCCCATCCTTGTTGATATGCTAACAGAGCAAAAAAAAAACATTAAAAAGTACTGGTCAGTGCTATAATAATTTATCTGATATTGTTACACAGCTATTTATTTATTTATTTATTTTTGAGACTGGCTTCCTTATACTTACAAACAATGTTAAGAAAAAAATGCTATGGTATTCTTAGCAGTTGCTCAACACACATGGAGTTAAAAAAGTGCCTAAGGGAGAAGCCATTAAGCAGCAGGATGATAATTCCTTTTTAAACATAAATGGAGAGATGGTTCTGAAAGAAAACTCTTTTTTTTTTTGATTGAATAATGGAGAAACTAAATAAAAATGAAGACAAGTTTGATGCCTATATTTGCAAGACTTGATGAGAGAGTTAAGTGAACTGAAACCACATTGACTGCATACTGAGACAACCCGCTTGGCTTGCTATAAAGGCCAATGATTACAAAACAAACCTGTTGACAATCAGGGGGTGACTGGGCCATTATTTATTGAGTGAGATGTGCAACCCAGTATAATTTTACTTTAAGATGTGACATGCCTCTATTATTAGCTGAGTGCAATGGGAATGATGCCACGTTTTGTAAGGTATACGTGATGGACCATTCCTGAGTGTCCAAATGTGAGCACTATTTAACTGAAAGACAGAAATAGACAGCAATGCAGACAGTGCTACTATAGAATTATAAACACTAAAATAGTATTATTAATTGAAAACAGTATTAACAATAAATTAGGGAATGCTTTCTTATCTGCACTGAATAACTGTTAATATGACTGAATGTTTATCATAACTGATAATGACCTTCCATTTGA
Source organism: Protopterus annectens (assembly GCF_019279795.1). NCBI lineage: Eukaryota > Metazoa > Chordata > Ceratodontiformes > Protopteridae > Protopterus > Protopterus annectens. The sequence goes on along the minus strand of NC_056731.1, from coordinate 1,217,387,407 downwards.
AACGGGAGTCACAGTATAACTTGTTTTAGGGTATGAGATGTTTGTTGACTGGGTGCAATGCTCCTATATTTGGGAGTGATATCCTAATATACTTTATTCCAACAAGAGGAAGATGGGATAACCTTTATGAATATAAGCAGATCTCATAAAACTGACCATTCTGTAGGCTGATACAACCCTGAAGCTAGAGGTTGTAAGGAGCCTTGAGCCACATGGTACTTTCAGATGTATTGCTGGCTTTGTATGATGCCTATCTGAGTGGGTCTCATTCAGATCGACTCAACAGAAAGTCGAAATTCATATGATCAGGACCATATGATTGACTTTCTGAAATGTTAAAGCTTTTCAATGTAGATGGCAGTACAGTGGGGATTGGGGAATTCATCTTTTTCGCCATTGTAGTGTCATCTCGGAGTTGATATATATATATATATATATATATATATATATATATATATATATATATATATATATATATATAATATGCAGGGTGTGTGGTGGGTGCAGCCTCCACATGTGGGGGGTGTAGGGGGGCTTGCACATAATGTTGTTTTTCCATAGTTTGACTTTTCAGAAAGACAATCATACGGTCTCAACCATATGAAGTTTGACTTTCCATGCTGAATGGAATTCATCTGGGTATACCTTAAATGATGACAGATAATGAAATGCATGTGAATGTGGTCGAGGACTGAATGTGTTGCATATAGTTACCTACCTGCTGTTCAAATGCTTCTGAAAAATGTTTTTTTTTCAGCATTTGATTATACACATAGAAAACAAGATGAAGACAGAAACTGCTGTGGATAAAATTATTTAATGATGCTTTATGCATTCAGAGTGAACTGTATTTCATTTATGCTATCCAGAATAATATGCTTGCATTGATTAGTGGATGGGCAGAATGAATATGGCTAGTTCTTAGAAGGGAGTTGTTCATGTATACTCAGATAGGCGGTCACTTGACTGGCATATCATATACTTGATGGATGGATTTATATCTTCCTGCCTAAAGGGAGAATAAGAGCAGGCCTAGCCATGGTAAAATAATGTCATGGTTTGTCAGGAGCAGTCCTAGGCTAGCCATGGTAAAACAATGTCATGGTTTGTCAGGAGTAGTCCTAGCAATGGTAAAATAATGTCATGGTTTGTCAGGAGCAGTCCTAGCCATGGTAAAACAATGTCATGGTTTGTCAGGAGCAGTCCTAGCCATGGTACAATAATGTCATGGTTTGTCAGGAGCAGTCCTAGCCATGGTACAATAATGTCATGGTTTGTTAGGAGCAGTCCTAGCCATAGTAAAACAATGTCATGGTTTGGTAAAATAATGTCATGGTTTGTTGGGAGCAGTCCCAGAAATGGTAAAAATAATGTCACAGTTTATTAGGAGCACTCCTAGCCATGGTACAATAATGTCATGGTTTGTCAGGAGCAGTCCTAGCCATAGTAAAACAATGTCATGGTTTGGTAAAATAATGTCATGGTTTGTTGGGAGCAGTCCTAGCCATGGTAAAATAATGTCATGGTTTGTCAGGAGCAGTCCTAGCCATAGTAAAACAATGTCATGGTTTGGTATATAATGTCATGGTTTGTTGGGAGCAGTCCTAGCCATGGTAAAATAATATCATGGTTTGTCAGGAGCAGTCCTAGCCATAGTAAAACAATGTCATGGTTTGGTAAAATAATGTCATGGTTTGTTGGGAGCAGTCCTAGCCATGGAAAAATAGTGTCATGGTTTGTCAGGAGCAGTCTTAGCTATGGTAAAATAATGTCATGGTTTGGTAAATCAATGTCATGGTTTGTCAGGAACACTCCTAGCCATGGTAAAATAATGCCATGGTTTGCCAGGAGCAGTCCTAGCCATGGTAAAACAATGCCATGGATTGTCAGGAGCACACCTAGCCATGGTAAGATAATGTCATGGTTTGTCAGTAGCAGTTCTAGTCATGGTAAAATAGTGTCATGGTTTGTCAGGAGCAGTCTAGTCATGGTTTGGTAAAACAATGTCATGATTTATCAGGAACAGTCCTAGCCATAGTAAAACAATGTCATGGTTTGGTAAAACAATGTCATGGTTTGTCAGGAGCAGTCCTAGCCATAGTAAAACAATGTCATGGTTTGGTAAAATACTGCCATGGTTTGTCAGGAGCAGTCCTAGCCATAGTAAAACAATGTCATGGTTTGGTAAAATAATGTCATGCTTTGTTGGGAGCAGTCCTAGCCATGGTAAAATAATGTCATGGTTTGTTGGAAGCAGTCCTAGCCATGGTACAATAATGTCATGGTTTGTCAGGAGCAGTCCTAGCCATAGTAAAACAATGTCATGGTTTGGTAAAATAATGTCATGGTTTGTCAGGAGCAGTCCTAGCCATGGCAAAATAATGTCATGGTTCATCAGGAGCAGTCCTAGCCATAGTAAAACAATGTCATGGGTTGGTAAAATAATGTCATGGTTTGTCAGGAGCAGTCCTAGCCAAAGTAAAAGAATGTCATGGTTTGGTAAAATAATGTCATGGTTTGTTGGGAGCAGTCCTAGCCATGGTAAAATAATGCCATGGTTTGCCAGGAGCAGTCCTAGCCATGGTAAAACAATGTCATGGTTTGTCAGTAGCAGTCCTAGCCATGGTAAAATAGTGTCATGGTTTGTCAGGAGCAGTCCAGTCATGGTTTGGTGAAACAATGTCATGATTTGTCAGGAGCAGTCCTAGCCATAGTAAAACAATGTCATGGTTTGGTAAAATAATGTCATGGTTTGTTGGCAGCAGTCCTAGCCATGGTAAAACAATGTCAGGTTTGTCAGGAGCAGTCCTAGCTATAGTAAAACAATGTTATGGTTTGCCAGGAGCACTCCTAGCCATGGTAAAACCATGTCATGGTTTGTCGGGAGCAGTCCTAGCCATGGTAAAACAATGTCATGGTTTGTCAGGAGCATTCCTAGCCATGGTAAAACCATGTCATGGTTTGTCAAGAGCATTCCTAGCCATGGTAAAACAATGTCATGGTTTGTGAGGAGCAGTCCTAGCCATGGTAAAACAATCTCATGGTTTGTCAGGAGCAGTCCTAGCCATGGTAAAATAGTGTCATGGTTTGTTGGGAGCAGTCCTAGCCATAGTAAAATAATGTCATGGTTTGTCAGGAGCAGTCCTAGCCATGGTAAAACAATGTCATGGTTTGTCAGGAGCAGTCCTAGCCATGGTAAAATAGTGTCATGGTTTGTTGGGAGCAGTCCTAGTCATGGTAAAATAATGTCATGGTTTGGCAGGAGCAGTCCTAGCCATGGTAAAATAATGACATGGTTTGTCAGGAGCAGTCCTAACCATGGTAAAACAATGTCATGGTTTGCCAGGAGCAGTTATAGCCATGTTAAAATAATGTCATGGTTTGTCAGGAGCAGTCCTAGCCATGGTAAAATAATGTCATGGTTTGTCAGGTGCAGTCCTAGCCATGGTAAAATAATGTCATGGTTTGTCAGGAGCAGTCCTAGCCATGGTAAAACAATGTCATGGTTTGTCAGGAGCAGTCCTAGCCATGGTAAAACAATGTCATGGTTTGTCAGGAGCAGTCCTAGCCATGGTAAAATAGTGTCATGGTTTGTTGGGAGCAGTCCTAGCCATGGTAAAATAATGTCATGGTTTGTCAGGAGCAGTCCTAGCCATGGTAAAATAATGTCATGGTTTGTTGGGAGCAGCCCTAGCATGGTAAAATAATGTCATGGTTTGTCAGACCCAGTATTGTGTTTTGACAAAAATTTTGACAAAGGTATGAAAAGAATAATATAGAATGTAAATGGGTGGAGACACCTTGTGAAAGGGGCTAGAATTTGTGTATGCCTCAACTGAGTATAACCTTGGATTTTTTGTCTATAGCAGATGCACTTGCCTTATGATTAGCATGCACAAAATGGCAACATTTGGTCATGATATGATATTTTCACCCTCTTTGGCTTTGCCTAAACAATGATGAATGTTACATAAATGGAAATCAGGTAATCATAAATAAAGATATATAACTTTCACATCCTTACATTGTCGAGTTTGACATGAGTAGGGTGATGAACTGGTAAGTGATGGGAATAGGCTTCACAACTGTGTGAAGTCTGACATGAGCAGAGTGACAGCGGTTGGTGGAGACAACTGGGTTCACAGCATCGTGAAGTTTTACATGAGTACAGTGATGACAGGTTGGGAGATGGTGACAATGAGCGCTGCAGAACAGTGACAAAGCATTACCAACAGTGGCTTTGTGCTTCAGTTTAGATGAGATGACTGCATAAGGGCCTTGATAATATAAAAGGAGGTAACACTATTAAAGGGTAAAACACATCTGCAGAGTGATAATAGAATATACTGAGCATAATGTCATAAGAATACAGTGGTGAGTATAAGCTGTAATACTCAACTATAAATAAATGACCAGTAAATAGAATGGGATAGGGAACACTTGTAGAAAAGAATATTTTTTTTTTATTTTTGGTCCCCTCTTACTTCATCCTGAAGCATTCCTACCCATACTTTTCAACTTCTTAGAGCAAGAATTCTGGACAAAGCCATAAATAATGGGGGGACAAAAGCTCAAAAATAGGGACTTTTTTTAAATATTGCGCTGACAACCTTAGAAAATTGATAGAACAACAGTTTTTGCATTAGCATGAGTTTTCTGAAAAGTAGAAAGTCTGTATCTCAAATGTCTGTCATTATTTTCTGACTTCACTCCTCAAAAATTTGCCAACGGTTTGCCAGAAATCCACAGTTTTATGAGAAACAGACCAAAAATAAGAGGTAAGAATCTGGACATTCTGTGAAAATCTGTGCAATTGAGAGGTATGCTCCTACCCCAGCACCCCACATACATTGCTGGGTCTACTGGCCTCTTCCATCAGCCCCAGACTTGCTCCATTAAATGCTGGGACTGGTACAGATCTTGAGGATGTCTTAGGGAGGAGGATCTCAGCAATCAGCCATCAGCTTGGGGATTTATTTTAACGTTATAACCTACCTTTTCTCCCCCTCCCCTGCACTTGTCAGTTGAGATGTCTGAAGGCTACTCCCTTGAATGTGCCGAAGGAATGCCTTTTATGCTCCACCAACTATTTAATGAGACCTTTAAGAATAAAGATGTCCCAAAACCATAGAATGAGGTGGTTAGTTCAGTGATTTTAAAAGAAGTTGACGGCCCTTTAGATCCACAGTTTTACAGATAAATTTCAAAGTTATGAGATAGTTTTGCCTCTATTAATGTTTGGTCTGACATCATTGATACCAAAGTTTGTATGCAGACATCAATGGGTTCTGCAGACAAAAGGCAGGCATTTAATAATTTATTTAACATTTGTTTAGTGGGAAAGTCCAGCTTGGAACAAAGCCAATTTTCAGTGGAACCCTGTGGAGAAATGCTACAGATACATGTCTTTGAATTGTGAGAGGAAACTGGAGCACCCAGAGGAAACCCACATAAATGCAGGGGAGGACATGCAGACCCCGCACAGAAGTCACCCCAGCTGAGAATTGAAATGGAAAACCTCTTGCTTTGAGGCTACAATGCTTCCGCTGCATCACTGTGCCATCCTATAACTAAGAGTTAAAGCACTGTGTTTGATAAGGGAAGCCCAGGCCACATGTGTTCTAATACTGGCAGTCAGCAGTCTCAATGCAGAATACACTTTGATAGGGTCTGCTGGGAATATTTGTGTTTAGTATTAAGTAACTTTGGACTTTTCAATGAAATTGTTTTTTCCTGTTGAAAATATTTATGATGAGGCCCATGATCTGATCAAAGTTAATGTAGGGCTTTCTGAACTACTCAGATTGCAAATAAGGACTACAGTGGATTATCTGCAGTCTATCCCACTGTTTGTTATGTATTTAGAACCTCTGGCAAAGATTCCTTGTCAGAATGATGTACCTGGCTTTTTCTGGACATGCCAGGAAGTGAAGCTTTCTGTTCAGATAAACACTTGTTGGTATATATGACTGAGCCTGACTAGAACCTGCCAAAGCTTTTTATGGGTTCTTAGAAAACTTTTGAAAGATAATGAACCATAAGAAAAACATTAGTAAGACCATATGATTATAATTAACTGTGACAATTCAATGGGTATGAAACTAAGATATCTCTCACTTTGTGATCATAGTTTTCATAAAATATCTGGGGATATATATATATAGCTCCAGCCTTAGAAGTACTGATGAATATTTCATACTCAGAATTGCTGAAGAAGCATTGAGAGTAGCTGGCTCTGTGGAAATATTTATCTTTAGACCTGAATCATGCTTCTACTCCTGTTGATTATATACATTCCAGTAGATCTTACTGGCCCTTGAAAAACTTTTTGCCCAGCATTGTGTAGTATGGTGCTTTCCTTTTTGTGTGTTAAGAAAAATAAACCTAGAGTCTTTTGAGTTAAATTAACATTAGCAACATCATAGGGGAATTGGCAGTTCTAGAGTTTTATGCTTAATGGAGGGCTTGCCAACTAGAGGGCATTCCTTCTTAAAGATGTTATCATCCAATATTAATCTTGGGAGTTTAATATGGTCATTCAACTGTCAACACCACATGGTGTTACAGGGGCAATAGGAGTTAACATCAGAACGACCTATGGAAGAAGAACAGGAAGAGAGGTTTCACAAATTTGGCAATGGAGGAGAGACACTGAGTGCATTAATGAACATTAAAGTTTCAGGTGCTGTATCTGTTTCCATGTACATGAATTTTAACATATTTTAGTACATTGATTCTCCAGCTAACTACATTTATCATAGTTTGTTTTTGAAAGACTTTTCCTTTGTGCCTGTGCCGTGGGCAGATATTGTTTCTACCATATTAGATCTAAGATTGTTTACAAGAAACTTAAATCTTCTGGTCCACTTTATGTAACAAGAGGAAATCCCAATTAGTGATACATCATTGAAAAGGAAAAGCCAGAATAATCCCCCCTTGCATCCTTACATTAATCTTTCTGAGAGACTGTGTGAGAACGATATACGGAGAGCACTAACAAATGGAAAAAGGAACAAGTTATTTAACTTATCTACGGAAGAATATTGCATTTTAAAACAACAGATAGGCAATAAAAAGTTCAGGTTTGTGATAATGTATATGATGGATTACTTTGGTAAGATGATGTGTTTATTGCAGAAGCAGATACTTACAAAACAGCATCTAAGAATGACATTTTTGTTACCTACAGAAAAACTGATGTTTTGCTTGATGAACTTTTATTGAATGGTGATATTAAGTTTATGGAACACACATTTTTAAAAATGATGCAACCAGTGGTTCTTGCCATTTTTGAGATCCTAAGGGTACATTCTGATTAAGGGAAACCACAATTACGACCCACTGAGGCTACCAGAGGATCTAAAATGGAATCACTGGCTATGTGCAATGATGTGAAATGTAAAACTATACTGTCTTTCTATAGGCATAAATTGAAGGAATATTTTCACTTTTTGGGCATGATGACATTGACTACTTTGAACAATGATTGTTTTTTGTGACCAAGGATGCTAGAAATGTATTTACAGTTATACCCTACTACTGTGGAATAGAGTGGTCTGAATTGTTTTAGCATAAAACAAAGAGTTCTGTACCTAAAATACACATACAAATATTGGTAACATTCATGGCAGCAGTCTTGTAAAAATAGCATCCCTAACCATGAATTCCCCACCTAATCCCAACCCTGCTTAACATCAACAAATCATCATATCCACTTTCAGTTTCTTTCAAACCTATGCCTACATCCTATATAAAACTGCTCTTAAACAAACTCATAACGTACTTTACTTCAGCTGATAACCTTCCAAGTCAGTAACTTAAAATAGCAAATTATCTCTCCACACAAAGGAGGAAATTCAACAGACATTACTAACTTTAGACATATAGAGATCCTATTCCTTCTCCAAAATACTTAAAAATGTATTCAAAAACAATTGTTAAACTGTCTCTAGCAAGAAGAACTCCTATCCCCCACATAACATGGCTTCTATTCCTCACTTAGTACTAACAATGTACTTCTAACCGTTATAGATACTGTCAATAAAACTAGGAATAATGGCAAACTAGTCACTTCCTTATTGGCACATCTCCATAAAATTACTCAGGAAGCTTTAACAGCCACTGACACATAGCTTTATAACTCATAACTCATGTTCAACCCAGAAAAAAAGCTTCTTTTTTTCCCCAAATCCCTCACTCATGAAAAAAAATTAAAATCTGCTGTCTTAATACAACACTGAAGTCACTTCTCATAGTGAATTATTATGAATTATAGTGATATTAAATTTGACCTGCATATACAAACTTGCATAAAAAAAGCCCAGCAAAACCTACAGATGCTTTACAGAGCCAAAACCTTTCTTACCAATGCAACTACTTGCGACTTCTTACCTCCTCCCCTTACTATTTATGTGATTCACATCCTTACTGTTTTCCAGGCATCACAAAATTCAAAACTTGAACAATACTATAATAAAGTGGCAAAGACTGCAGGAAATACCCATTTCAAAACCCACTACTGTATATCACTAAAAAGTTTAAATTGGTTAGAACTAGCCCATCCACTAACATGTACACCAATTCTTACCACCTATAAAATTATCCAGCATCCATCTACTTGTCTAGTACTAAATATCATTTTACACAACTACATTCCCAATTGGTCATTATGATCCATTGACCAAAAACCTCTCTCTGTCCACAAACCTATCACATCTGCTGAGCAAGGTCTGTACTCTTATCATGTTGCTTAGGCCTGGAACAACTTACCTGTATCCATTAGGTCAATACCCTGCCTCCAGTCCTTTAAAACCATTCTGAAGGACATCCTAGCCAAAATGTGTCTCTCTTCTTAAGCAACCCTAGGATAAACTATATTGCTGATTATGAACAAGCACCTATACATACCTTACATCTCCTGTTTCTCCTTTCTTCACTCACTTCCTTACTTCAATCAATTTCCCTCCAAACTCTCCATATATACTAAGTTGCATTTAAATTCTCAATAAACTGGCTAAAACTTCTCTAACTATTAAACCCTCCTCATATAAGTTGTATTTATTTGTAACCAATGTTTTCACATTATGCCTAATTTGGTATAATTATTTAAATTGTATTATTTTTGAAAGTTGTATTATTTTTGAAGATTGTAAAATGATTGTTCTTAAAATGCTTTTGTAATACTTTGGAGCATTTCTCCCTGGCCCTCAGCTGAAAACAGGCACCTACCCAGTTGGACTTTCCTGGTAATTAAATGAAAAATAAATAAATACATCAGTCTTCAGTGTCTGGTTTTACTTTGCTTCTTGGGTGATGAGGATGATTTCTGACAATTCACTGGCATAGCTGATTTCTTGTAATGTTATTACGTCAACACTTCATGTACTGTGACCTTGTCACTCTTCTGATACAGCACTTCACTTAGAGCTTCAACAGTATTTTAGCTATTCCTATTGTAGACCTTGTGTATTATCATTTAATGGAGGAGAAGAGTTGAAGCTCTTCGGTTTCGTTTCATATAGTCTGATGGTTTCTTTTACCATTCCAGTCTGACGAACTGTAACAATTTGCTGCTAACTTCTGCTGCTACTTCTGCTGATGCTGATTATGCTGATGCTCATGTTGATGCAGCTGCTTCTGCTGTTGCTGGTGAAGATGATGAAGCTGATGATGCTTCTGCTGCTGATGATGAAGCCAATGATGAAGATAATGCCTCTACTGTTGATGATGATGTTGATGCTGATGTAGCTGCTGCTGCTTCTGCTGCTGCTGAACCTGATGATGAAGCTGCTGCTGCTGATGATGATGCTGATGTAGCTGCTGCTACTTCTGCTGATGCTAATTTAGTTACTGCTGCTGCTGTTGCTGATGAAAATAATGATGTTGATGCAGATGTAGCTGCTGCTGCTTCTTCTGCTGATGTTGCTGATGATGCTTCTGCTGCTGCTGTTAATGTAACTGCTGCTGCTTCTGATTACTGCTGTTTAATTTGACAATTCTGGTACTGTGGTTCCTTTAAATCTCAACTGATTCATTTTGAATGAATGAATGTTTAAAATCTTCATCTGTTGGCATTACTGTGGTCATCTGACTTATCTGATCATGTTTTCACAATTGTCAGTCTCTTTTGTTTTGCCAGTGTGAACACTGGATCATGCTACATATTTTAATGAACTGAGATCTATTTTACTTTACTGAGATGTACCCATGGAGTATCTGTCTGAACTCATAATTTGTTGTGTTTGTTTGTGTCATCATCCATCTGTTGAGCCATTTACAGATCCATTTATTTCATTTTTATTATGTATGAATCTGATCTGCTTCTTTTGCTAGAATGGCATATGATTTGGTCTGATGCTGTCCGCACAGACTAATTGATCTAACATCAGCTTATTCTTTGATTTTTTCAGCCTCTGGTGTTTGTAATTTTATAGTTTAACTTTCCAGATATAATGGAAAACTAAATCAGCATATTTCTGTGGCTTTTTTAAAAACATGAATCCTTTTTCTACAGTTATAGTTTAAGAAGTATTCTTATTGCCTGTGCCTTTTTATTTATATTTATTTATTTTATTTTACATTTGTTTACTGGGTAGGTTTGACTGGGCTAGTAGCCTATTTTCAGTGGAGGCCTGGGGAGAAAAGCTTCATTTTAGTTTACAAGATTACAAGTAGAAAACTGAACTTACAGGGCATGATAGATCACATAACACAACTAACCAGTTACAACTCAAGTAGAAGTTGACAAACATAACAAGACTAGTTACAACATAGCTTATTCTAAAACTGTACTTATATAGTATGAGTAAATAACAAACAAGTTGTTTAAATGCAGGTAGAAATTGTCAAAACAATAGCATGACATTTTACAATATAGCTTATTTGCTTTATTTTTGTATAAGACGTAACTGAATAGTAAGTAAAGAGATCCTATAGACAAGTTACATATAGGTTTTAGGTGTTACATCAAACAGAAATAAACAGAGATGTGGGCAGCGGAATACAATGTGGAGGAGAACCGCTAGCAAGGGGATGTTGCTGCAGCATGGTCAGATTATCCAGGGGTAGTACAGGAACATAGCTACCTTTTGTTAAGGTGTTCCTTGAAAATTAGTTTGAATTTAGAAGTGTTAGCAGTGTTGACTATATGCTGGAGTAAGGTATTCCAGGTTTTTGCTATTTGGTTAGAGAAAAGAGAGCCTCCAAAACAGTTTTCTGGCTTTAGTGACATTTAGCAGAAGCTTGTTGGATGAGCACAGGGATCGGTTTGGTTGAGTAAGGTTGAACTAATTTTTTCATAGGTTCATAGGTAGGTACTAGGCTATCAGCCCAAGGACCTACGTAAGCCTAGCCAACAAGGTTCCCTGGCTTACGCCACCAAAGAAAGCTATTTTCCTGTGCCACTGTCAAGCAGAGACACAGAAGTGATCCCCAGGGTGTATTTCCTATTTCCCATCCACTCATCAAGATATTTCTTGAAAAGTGCTAATGAAGAACTTTAAATGTCACTGCTGAGACGGAACTACTTGAATTTTTTTATTAACAACTAACAAGTTAAAAAACAATAAACAGAGCGACTGGATTGAGCGCTTTCTTCCCTCACATAGGGATTTCATCAGAATCAATAAGCATTCCCATAATCTTCCATTTATAGCAAATTATTATGACATCACAAGTAATTAATGTTACAAAATTCATTAATATTAAATAGGTTTCTGACCACTGTTAAAGAGCAACATATGTAAAACATTTATTAAAACATTCTAAATAAATCCTACCATAAAATACATAAATTATATAAGAACTTAATAAATATTACAGAATCGTGTTAACCTTTAGATTTATTTTCCAATTAAAGCTTTTTTGTTTAAAATGGGTTTGATAGAAATAATTTCATTCAAGCCAGGCATTTGCCTAGCTTGTAACTTAATTTGCCACCATGTTTCTTTCACTTCTATGTGGCTTCTGTAATCCCCACCCCTCAGATCATGTAAAACTTTCTCTAAAATTCCAAAATTGAACTCTGTAAAAGCATTACAAGTTGTAGAATGTTTATATAATGCATTATTGAAATTCTTTGTGGCAATCTGATATGTATGTTCATAAATCCTGTCCCTAAGCCTTCGTTCTGTTTTTCCCACATAAAAGGCCGGACAGGATTTACAAATAGCCAAATACACTATTCCTCTAGTTTGACAATTACCCTTAACAAAATTAATTCTAGACAATAAAATATTATTTAAAATTATGTCATCACTACTATAAATATATCTGCATTGAGAGCAATGTCCACATTTTTTGGTACCACCATAAGTTTTTTTTACCTTTTACACTTTCAAAGTTTCTCTTTAAATTCGGCCCTAATTTGTACACAAAATTGGGTTTATCTCCCCCTGTACCCCATAATTTGGGGTTATTTTTAAGAATAATCCAATTCTTGTTAATAATGTTTTCAACCCCTTTTGCTTTACTACCATATGGTATAACCATGGCCTTTTCAAATCTACCATTTTCTAATTCTCTCACGTATTTACCATCATCCACACCTTTTTCGTCACCCAATAAAGGCTTATATTTATTACCCCATTCTCCTGTAACATATTCCTTATATTCCTGAATTACTTTTTTTGGGTACCCCCTTTCTTCAAACATTCTAGAAACCTGGGTTAGTTTGTCATCTAGAGCCTTCCTTTCAGAGGTCATTCTTGCAACCCTAATCATCTGCCCCTTAACAATACTGTTTTTCTGTTTAGTAGGGTGGTTGCTGGAATATTCTAAATACGAGTTACTGAAAGTGGGTTTCTTATATATTCTAGAATTAAAATCTTTACTTCCTTTCTCTATATATGTATCCAGGTAATTAATTCCCCTATTATTGTATGTGTGTGTGAATCTGAGAAAACTTGTACACTTATTTAAATATAAAATAAAGTCCTGAATTATGTTTTCTGGACCTTTCCACAGAATGAAGATGTCGTCCAGGAATCTAACGTATAATGTCATATACTTATTAAATTGACTATTAAATACAAAATTTTGCTCCCATTGTAAGAGCACTAGGTTAGCAAAAACGGGGGCACATGACGCCCCCATAGCTACACCTTTTGATTGTCTATAGTATTCTCCTTCAAATAGGATATAATTATTATCCAGGACTATCTCCATAAAGTCTATTAATAGTTCTTTTTTGTTACTGTCTAAATGGGTGTTTTTGTTTAAACTCACTGTGAAATATTCCAATCCTTCTTCTTTTGGGATGCTAGAAAACATGTCTACCACATCAATAGTTAATAAAATCAAGTCTTTTTCCCAAAACTCTTTTTTAATTTTTGATAAAAAGTCCCAATAATCCTTTAATAGATGTTCATTATTACGAATCTGATGTTTTAACCAAGAGTCTACAACAACTCCAGATGGGTAAGTTTTTGATCCCCTGCCATCGATGATGGGTCTAAAAGACAGAGGATCCAAGCCTTTATGCACTTTTGGTATACCAAAAATGGTTGCAATTTTAGGTTGTAAAACTTTCAGAAATCTATATAGGTCCTCCAAAATTCTCTCTTCAATCAAATAATCTTCCAAATAATAATCAATTATTTTGTAACTTATGTTGACTTCATTGAGAGATGATGGTTGGTATGTATTTAAGTTATTAAGAATATCAAAAATCTTTTGGGAATATTCAAGAGAATTATAAAATACCACCCCCCCCTCCCTTGTCCAGCCTCATAACTCGAATGGTCTCATCAGTTCTAATTTTTTTTTAAATTTCATTTTCCTTTTTACTTAAATTATAATGTGAGAAACCTTGTTTTTCAAAATTTTTTAACTTATAAATTTCTTCCTCAATTGTTTTTTCAAAAATACTTAAAGTGGGGTCTATTGGTGGATTAAAAGTACTCTTCTTTTTCAACTCTGTATGTCTACATACTGTTCCAGATATATTTCGATCATCAAACATGTGGGCTAGATTTAATTTCCTTGTAAACATTTTTAATTCAACAATTGTTTCTATGTAGTCAAAGGGCTTATAGGGAACAAACTTTAAACCTTTCATACATAAATTAAAGTGTTCTTTTTGTATTTCGATTCCTGTGAAGTTGTAAATGTGGTACCCTCCCATGGTGAAAACTATCCCATCTTGTGTTATTAAATCTATCATTCCTTGTTCTTCTGTCTGTAAGTTTTCCACCCTGTATTCCACCTGCCTCTGTTGTCCCTTGGGCCCACATCCCAATCTTGTCAATACTGAAAATGATAATTGTCATTACTCTCTACATAATTGTTATTAGAATGTTCAAAATTATCTCTTCTATTTTCAGCGTTTCTTATGTTCTCTTTATGCTCATGATGTTTATTATACTATCCTTTATTGATTTTTTATCATAATTATCATTTTTCAAAATGTATGCCTTATTACTCTTGTATTTTTCCAAATCTCGTTTAAGTTTTTTACATTTTGTCTGAAACAATTTATCACATTGAAAATCCACATTTTCAATTTTTCTGTAATATAAGTCTTCCATTTCCGAAAACAACAAATCATTTTTTATCCTACCATTCAATAATTCCATTTGTTCTATCAAACCACATTTTTTTTTATCATTATAAAAGATAATCTTTTCTATAAATTCCAAATTGTGTCTATCAAACATGTCAATAAAATCTGCTTTTATGCTGTCATTGTAGTCAGTCCCGAATGGGAACTTATACAACCTAAGTCCCTTTGGTATAATCTTTTTTAACACACATTCTGCCAGATAACCATTTTCCAGCTGTAACTTTTTTAATAAAAACAGTTTAGATTCAAAGCCATATATCATTTCTTTTAGGTTACCTTCTGTGTTCACATCGAGAGTAACAGCATTGTTTCCATATTTTTCACTAATTAATTGGTCAGAAAACCCATATTGCTTATTAAAAACATAATCATAATCAACTCCTTCCCCTCTCATTCCTCTTATTCTATTGTTATAATTTTGTCCATTACTCACTATTCTTGTTGAGGCACATGTATTGTCCATTAAATTGCTTCCATCTCGTTCAATAAAACCAGCAGGTCTATTAGAGTTCCCATTAGTTTTCCCATTAGTAAATGCATTCTGCCTTGTTCCCTGTTTTTTTGGTCTCGCTCCCATTCTACATCATTGTCTTGATTTTTAGATTGTTTGTCAATGTTTTGGTCCAAAACAGTCTGTAAATTACCGTTGGGGCTTAAATTGCAGTTGGCATTCGCCTCGCTAACAGAAGTATCCACGCCTGGCCTTCGCCTCGCTGCATGCCTAATGTGTCATCATCATTGGGCGACGAAAAATGTTTCCTTTTTGTTTGCGTGCGTTTAACAGCCCCTTCCGACTGTGTGAAGAGCTCAATCAAATGCGTGAGCTCCCCTTTCATTTGCGCAAGTTCCGATTGAACTTGGTGGAACTCTTCCCTTCTAATGGGTGAAAGAATGCCAGGAAAATCATCAAGCAAATCCATCTCAGGGTTCAGAGGTCGACAATAAAACAATGTAAAGCGAACCCAACAGTGCAAAGTCCACAATAAACCAAAAATGTCACTGCTGAGATGGAACTACTTGAATTTTTTTATTAACAACTAACAAGTTAAAAAACAATAAACAGAGCGACTGGATTGAGCGCTTTCTTCCCTCACATAGGGATTTCATCAGAATCAATAAGTGTTCCCATAATCTTCCATTTATAGCAAATTATTATGACATCACAAGTAATTAATGTTACAAAATTCATTAATATTAAATAGGTTTCTGACCACTGTCAAAGAGCAACATATGTAAAACATTTATTAAAACATTCTAAATAAATCCTACCATAAATACATAAATTATATAAGAACTTAATAAATATTACAGAATCATGTTAACCTTTAGATTTATTTTCCAATTAAAGCTTTTTTGTTTAAAATGGGTTTGATAGAAATAATTTCATTCAAGCCAGGCATTTGCCCAGCTTGTATCTTAATTTGCCACCATGTTTCTTTCTCTTCTATCCCCAACCCTCGGATCATGTACAACTTTCTCTAAAATTCCAAAATTGAACTCTGTAAAAGCATTACAAGTTGTAGAGTGTTTATATAATGCATTATTGAAATTCTTTGTGGAAATCTCATATGTATGTTCATAAATCCTGTCCCTAAGCCTTCGTTTTATTTGGGTATACCAAAAGTGTATTTTTTTAACTACTGACGTGGTAGACATGTTTTCTAGCATCCCAAAAGAAGAAGGATTGGAATATTTTACAGAGAGTTTAAACAAAAACACCCATTTAGACAGTAACAAAAAATAACTATTAATAGACTTTATGGAGATAGTCCTGGATAATAATTATATCCTATTTGAAGGAGAATAATATAGACAGTCAAAAGGTGTAGCTATGGGGGCGCCATGTGCCCCCATTTTTGCTAACCTAGTGCTCTTACAATGGGAGCAAAATTTTGTATTTAATAGTCAATTTAATAAGTATATGACATTATACGTTAGATTCCTAGACGACATCTTCATTCTGTGGAAAGGTCCGGAAAACATAATTTGGGACTTTATTTTATATTTAAATAAGTGTACAATTTTTCTCAGATTCACACACACATACAATAATAGGGGAATTAATTACCTGGATACATATATAGAGAAAGGAAGTAAAGATTTTAATTCTAGAATATATAGGAAACCCACTTTCAGTAACTCTTATTTAGAATATTCCAGCAACCACCCTACTAAACAGAAAAACAGTATTGTTTAGGGACAGATGATTAGGGTTGCAAGAATGACCTCTGAAAGGAAGGATCTAGATGACGAACTAACCCAGGTTTCTAGAATGTTTGAAGAAAGAGGGTACCCAAAAAAAGTAATTCAGGAATATAAGGAATATGTTATAGGAGAATGGGGTAATAAATATAAGCCTTTATTGGGTGATGAAAAAGGTGTGGATGATGGTAAATACGTGAGAGAATTAGAAAATGATCGATTTGAAAAGGCCATGGTTATACCATATGGTAGTAAAGCAAAAGAGGTTGAAAACATTATTAACAAGAATTGGATTATTCTTAAAAATAACCCCAAATTATGGGGTACAGGGGGAGATAAACCCAATTTTGTGTACAAATCAGGGCCAAATTTAAAGAGAAACTTTGAAAGTGTAATAGGTAAAAAAACTTATGGTGGTACCAAAAAATGTGGACATTGCTCTCAATGCAGATATATTTATGGTAGTGATGACATAATTTTAAATAATATTTTATTGTCTAGAATTAATTTTGTTGAGGGTAATTGTCAAACTAGAGGAATAGTGTATTTGGCTATTTGTAAATTCTGTCCGGCCTTTTATGTGGGAAAAACAGAACGAAGGCTTAGGGACAGGATTTATGAACATACATAACAGATTGCCGCAAAGAATTTCAATAATGCATTATATAAACACTCTACAACTTGTAATGCTTTTACAGAGTTCAATTTTGGAATTTTAGAGAAAGTTTTACATGATCCGAGGGGTGGGGATAGAAGAGAAAGAAACATGGTGGCAAATTAAGTTACAAGCTGGGCAAATGCTTGGCTTGAATTAAATTATTTCTATCAAACCCATTTTAAACAAAAAATCTTTAATTGGAAAATAAATCTAAAGGTTAACATGATTCTGTAATATTTATTAAGTTCTTATATAATTTATGTATTTTATGGTAGGATTTATTTAGAATGTTTTAATAAATGTTTTACATATGTTGCTCCTTAACAGTGGTCAGAAACTTATTTAATATTAATGAATTTTGTAACATTAATTACTTGTGATGTCATAATAATTTGCTATAAATGGAAGATTATGGGAACGCTTATTGGTTCTGATGAAATCCCTGTGTGAGGGAAGAAAGTGCTCAATCCAGTCGCTCTGTTTATTGTTTTTTAACTTGTTAGTTGTTAATAAAAAAATTCAAGTAGTTCTATCTTAGCAGTGACATTTTTGGTTTATTGTGGACTTTGCACTGTTGGGTTCGCTTTACATTGTTTTAATGAAGAACTTTGCTTGACATAGATGAGTAGCCTGTTCCAGAGTATGGGAAGTCTCTGGGACAGGAATCTATCCCTCCAGCATGTCCTGTTTATTGTGGTGACAAGGTTTAGGTCCCTAGAGCGTGTAGCTCGGAGGGATTGGGATTTCTTTAGGTGTAGCATGTCCAACAGCTCTGGGTTTGACATAGCTTTATATGTTAGGCAGAGATCACCTCGGAGTAGGCGATATGCTACAGAGGAAAAGCTAGAGTTTTTTTGAGGCGGTCAGTGTAGGGCATTTGTTTGAGGCCAGTAATCCTCTTTCTGAGGTACTTCTGTGGCCTTTCCAGCTCCTGCAGATGTCTTGTGAGGTACATTCCAAAAGGGGCATTGTACTCTATAATGGGTCTAATGATTGTTGAGTAGAGGGGAACAATGACCTCTTATTTCCTGGATGAGAACCCATTTATGATGAGGTGTGCCACGTAGAAGGACCTCCTGACTACTGTGGCGATGTGATTATCAGAGGAGAGACTACTGTCCACCTGGGTCCCAAGGTCTCTTAACACGCATTCGGTGTTAAGTAGATTACTGCCTATGTGGTAATTCATGGGTATAGAGTTTTTACCAAAGGGGATGACACTGCACTTTTTGGCATTGAGCTTGAGGCCATGGCTCTGACACCAGGCATTTGTCTCAGCGAGGCCCTTCTGTAGGATGTCCACATCATTTTGGGACTTGACTATGGCTCCTAGTTTGCAGTCATCTATGAACTTCATTAGCCAGAGGCCTTCTGTGTTAGCCTGTACTTCAGAGAAGTAGATACCAAACAGGAGAGGTCCCAGGACAGAACCCTGTGGTACTCCACTTGTCACTGCTTTGAGGTCAGATTTGGAGTCTGCAACTTTCACAGTGTGCGTTCTGTCAGTGAGCCAGTTGGCAACCCATCTTGTGACACAGGGATTTATACCTAGTTTAGTGAGTCTAACTATAATTCTAGAATGGGGGATGGTGTTGAAAGCTTTGGCGAGGTCAAGATAGGCTGTGTGAACCACCTTACCCTCATCTACGGCTTTGGTGACTGCCTCAAAGAAGTTGATCAGGTTCAGGAGGCATGATCTGCCTTTCACAAACCCGAACTGGGTGGGATCCAGAGTTTGGAGGTTACCAATGACTTTGGTTATGAGTTCCATGATGATACGTTCCATGGCCTTGCAGACCAGGCTCGTCAAGCTAATAGGTCGATAGCTCCCAAGATCAGTGGGGGCTCCCTCTTTGTGGAGTGGGATAACTGTTGCTGTGTGCCATTCAGTGGGCACAAAGCCTGATGCAAGGCTATTATTGAACATGGTGCTTAAGTGGGGAGCCAGTTCGTTCTGAAGTTCATGTAAAACGCAGCCTGGAATGTTGTCCGGTCCCATGGATGCTGTGTTTTTGGCTTTAGAGAGTGCAGCTTTTACCTTTGTAGTTGTGATTACAGGGACTCTGCATTCTTTCTGTATAGATATGGGCCCTTTAGGGGGTGAGAGGGGGGTAAAGTTAGCACTGAAGCTATCTGCCAGGATGTTGGCAATATCAGTTGGTTTTGTAATTTTCATGCCTTTGTGCTGTAACTCAGAGAACATCTCTGTGTTGCCATCGAGATTTTTGACATAGCTATAGAATGCTTTGTGGTTGTCCTTGGAATTAATGGCAATTTTGTTTTTGTAGCTAGCTTTGGAGGATCTTATAAGGGATCTCAGCTTCTTACTGAGGCTGACCAGGGAGCTCCTCCACTCATGGGATTTTACTTTTTTTTGCAACAGTTTCTTCCTTCTGTTGTACAGTTTGTTTATGACAGGGGACCACCAGATTGGCTTCCTTTTTTGGAGGATAGCGTCTTGGTTCTGTTTGGGATAGCATGATCCATGCACTCGTGTAAGTGCTTATAGAGTGCATTTGTGTAGGATTCAGCAGTTGTAACTGTATCGTCCATCTGCATGGGTGTCATGAAGTTCACCACTTCTGTCTTAAGAAGCATGAAGTTGGCTTTGGAGAAATTTTTTACTGTGGTTTCCTTAAGTGGGGGTGGGGGCGGGGTGTGGATATCAAGGGTGATTAGCTTATGGTCAGATCGGACCAACGAGGAGTTGACTTCAGGTGTGGAACAGCAGTCACTCATGTTGGTAAT
Source organism: Protopterus annectens (assembly GCF_019279795.1). Lineage (NCBI taxonomy): Eukaryota > Metazoa > Chordata > Ceratodontiformes > Protopteridae > Protopterus > Protopterus annectens. Next base: position 1,217,367,239 of record NC_056731.1, on the reverse strand, counting down.
GACTAGGTCTAGGATATTGTTGCCCCTGGTGGGGGTGTGGATAAGTTGATACAGGGCATGAATTCCAGAAAGCGTTGAGCTAAGGAGTTGGTACACAAGTAGTTTTCCCAGTTAATGGTGGGGTAGTTGAAGTCGCCCATTATTAGGGTGTTTGGTTGAACCCTAATATTTTCCAGTACATCAAGAAAAGAGGAGTGGGAATCCTGGGCCATGGTGGGGGATCTGTAGCGAGCTACAATTTGGATTACAGTTTTGCCCAGAGTTAGTTGCACTTGGATAACCTCTGATGCATTGTGCTGAGCAACTCTCCTGGAGGTGTGGATATCCTTAATGAATATGGACACACCTCCACCTTTGGTGTTTCGGTCCAGGTTTTTAAGGGAAGGGCAGTTGTCTGGTTGGTGTATAATGGTGTGGGCAAATGTTGGTTGTGTGATAGCAGATTTGGTAATTCAAGCCATTTTAGTTGTTGTAGAGCAGAGCAGTGGTGTGATCTGTTAGGGAGGTAAGTAGCAAATCTAGCTATTTGCTACTATAGCCTTAACATATAGAGAGAAATACAATATTTACTTTAATTTTAAACTGAACTTCATTTAATTTATTTTTTTTTATTTTAAATGTCTTTACTATGTCATATTTGAGTCTGTTTTCCTGCTCCAAGTTTTTCATAGTGGAAGGTATTTATTCTATAGTTCTACAACATTTTTTCTAGATATTATTGCACAATAAGTAGGCTTAAGTACTTCAGTACAAGTGATTCCTTGATTAAATAAATTACAACATCATTCACTGCCTCAGAGAGTCCATGCAGGATATGAAATATTGTGCAAATGTTACATTCTGTGGGTAGCTACTATACTGGTTGGCAATTTGCACTGCCATCTCTGGATGTTACATACAATGGTAAAGGAGACTTTAAGGCCTGGCTGCAGGAAATTTATCAGATATGGAATTAAGTTAAAGGCTATGCCCACAATACTTGCAAGAAAGAGAAAAAAGCAAGCAATGTGTGTATTTGTGGAGATTAGCTTTCTATTGTTGCTGGATACAGTTCATATCTGGAGAATTCAAAATGCTCACAGAGCAAAATGGCATTAAACATTTCACACTTGCTTTTTATCACCCAGCCATAAATGGGCTCACAGGCATGTTTGTGCAAACATATGAGGAAGCTACTGAATCCATAAGTCCAAATCATAAGGTACTGCTGCACAAGATAGATCATTTTCTTTTTGCATATTAAAGCAATGTATATTCAACCACTAACAACAAAACCAGATATCTGGAGATAAGTATAAAACAAATATTAGAACATGAATAACAAATCAAACCAGGAATTTTATTATTGGCTGTGTGCTAGCATGTGACTCCAGTATTGACAAATGCTAACCGGGAAAAAGTGTTTCATGATCAGGGCCACTGACGTACATAGCTTATGTGGGAAGCCATTCATGGGAAGGTGCTTGGATAAAATTTAGAGTGTGCAGATGTCTGAAGGTCTAGCCTTTTTTACAAGGCAGTCCTCCAGATGATTAATACTAAACGTCAAAAACAATGGATAACCACGGATGTATCCTAACCATGATGATGGATGACTAAGGCTATACTGCCTACCAATATGGATGACTACAGCCATATTGCAGTCATAATGGATGACTCTCTTTAGACCCTAAATGGATATGTAAACATGCACACACCCAGGCATGACTGCTGAGGAGCTTCATTTTCCATGATTGGGTAGTTTTAGCAGGGATGTCTTATAGCCACAGGTAAACTCATACTTAGTTTTCTAATGTACTCTTAACAAGCCACATGGAGTCCTTGAGCACTTGAGGAGGCCCTCACAAAGATAACCACAAAGAACCACAAAGAAAATGTAATTGTGGCAACTCTAAGCTGATACAGAGTGAATATTATGCTCTGTATGCTATAGGTATGTTGCCATATGACATAAAACTTGGTATTGACAGCAAGACCATAAATTAATACCAATTATGAGTTAATAGGTATACTAAATTATTGAACACAGTGTATTTTGACTGTAGTGTATGGCAGTAGTAGATTTAATATTTAAATCGTAGTAATAATGCAGTATTAAAATTGATAGTAACATTCTAGTACTATTTTCTTTAGTTACAGCTGTATAGCAGCATTTACTTTTGCTATAATGAAACATTATTACTTTGTTATGTGTGCCCAAGGCAGTGTAACTAAAACAGGAAAACATGCAGCTTTTCAACACTACTGTGCATATGTTTGTGGGTATGCATACATCTAGCTTGCCATGCCTTGTGTAATGTCTGTGTCTAAAGCAAATGGCAGCAGTTATCTTTTCTCTCCAGCTCCATGCATTTGTTTATTTTGTTACAGTTCAAATGTAGTTAGTTTAGATACAGAAGTGCTAATCATAAGCTCTAAAAGCTGGTTTCCAAGCCTTTTCTAGTGTTAGACAAGAAGCATTTGCATTCTTCACTACTAAAAGGCTACAAACTAAACATCACAGAAAGAGAGGGTAACAAAACGGAAAAAAGAACGGAAAAGATGAGTTATTTGATCTGAATGCGTAATATTCTGTAGTACACAATATTCTTTTACTGGCTGCTGAAAAATTAAGTTCACTTATCCATTACCTCCTCCATCTGTGGGAATTAAAATCCAAGCAACTAGTGCTAAAACAAACCTACCACGCAAGGTCTGCATTTCTTTGACCCATCTAGAAGGGTGTGTATTTACTGCACAGCTGTTTCATGTACTATACAGATGTTTTCTCCAGCATGCCCTCCTCCATTATAAACTTATTCAGAATCTGACAAAAGGAAGATTGAAGGGGAAAAGGAGGAGTCTTTTGATTTTATTCCTGTACTCCCAAGGTGTGGGGTGGGGCAAGAGTGAAGACATCAAGGTTTTGGTCTCTCCTGTGACATAATATAATTTACAAAGCTGTGATTTTTAACAAATTAACTCCGTATGATTTGTGTGCATGCTTGTGTGTGTGAATGTGTGTGTTTGTGTGTGTGTGTGTGTGTGTGTGTGTGTGTGTGTGTGTGTGTGTGTGTGTGTGTGTGTGTGTGTGTGTGTGTGTGTGTGTGTGTGTGTGTGTGTGTGTGTGTGTGTGTGTGTGTGTGTGTGTGAGCTTGCACAAAATCAAATGTAATCTGGAAATGAAGTGAAGAAACATAAATCACAGAAAGAGTCTTTGGCAGGTGCAGTTTCTTCTTTTTCTCCCCCTGGCTATGAGTACAGTGCTGGTCATAGATCTGTAAGCTCATTGGCATTCAGTAGGCAATAACTCATGTACATCAGGAATTCAGGTGATGTGTAATCATGAACAATTACTTTTACAGTCCCACATAACTTTTCTCTGTGCTGAAAGAGGAGTTCTTTCATGTGCTATGGCAGAGTACTTAAAATACCTGTAACGCTGTAGTCATTCACTTTCCATAACTTCTCAGGACTCTCAGAATATCTGTTTTAATCTGGGGGACATACTTGGATGAGCCACTGAGACATAATTCATCTAACAGGAACCCATCTAGCACTGGATCTAGATGTAGTGTTTCCATTCTGTTAATAATGAAATTATGTTACTCAACATATGTAGCAGTGTTTCTTACAAATGGCCAAGTTGGCGGGATAAACCAACAGTAGAATTATTGGCAGATCCTGACAGACTTTTTGTTACTTTTGGCCACAGATATATTTAAATTTTTAACAGCTGATCAGGTAACACAGAATAGCATGTTCATTGCCTACTGTGGCCCTGAGTACTGGATATGTTCAGCTAAATGCAGCTTATGCAAAAAACGCATGCAGTAATACAGCTGTATTTCCCAGCTCAGGTAGGAATTAGTCTCCTTAATATTTAACTCTTATTTCATCAGAAGTTACTGAAAAGAAAACAGACACCTTCCTCACAAACACTAATAAGGACTGCAGTAGTTCAGTGGAGGGCAGCTAATCCAAAAAGATCATTGAGTTTTTTGTAACTTATTTGTATTTGTCTGTTTGGGAACTGGGTAACTTACCTCTTTGAAAATGTCCAACCTGTTGCTCTACATATCTATCCAACCACATGCTTATCATCCGGAATCTTAATCCAGAAAGGAAGGAAGCTTTGAAAAAGATTGAGGGCCAGATTTATTAATGCATACACTAAGCGTACACGATTTGTACTCAAGAATATCCCTTCCATGTTTTTTGTGGTTTATAGTCACTCAGAAAGATTGCACTAAGTATATATATATATATATATATATATATATATATATATATATATATATAGTCTACATTTTGTGATAACCTTTAAAAATCCCCCACAATATTTTAAGGCTGCAATAAAGTCAGTAGGAAAACTAATATTAGAAGGAAAAAGGTGTGAGTTATGCTTATGTTGTCTGTTTACTCAGAACAGTGTACACTCCGTGTAAACTTAGTGTACACATTAATGAATCTTATTTTTGGTAGTGAGCTGGCTATCTGCAGATCTATATTTGATCTTCATCACTGAGAATCCGTTCATTTTCTGTGCCTATTCCCTTATAATTTAACCAACCCAAGACTACAGTTTCAGAAACTCTGCCCCTTGTCCAAGATAATGCAGATTCAGTATTTGCTATATTAATTGGGAAGCACAGCCACTAACATGCATAGGGTTGCCCCCTGCAGAAAATGAATATTTTGTATTGTTTGCCTAGTAGTGACTCTTCAAACAAAATCATTACAAGAGAAACATTATGTGGCAGTAGTAGCAAAATAATTCAAAAATGTGTTTGTAAAGAACTGAAATATGAGCTTATGTTTTGAAATGTCCACATATGCCCCAAATACAAAGGTCTGTCTACTTTTGCAAATAGCCTAGGTGAGCAATGATAATTACAAAAACAGGTTAAAAAATCAATGTTCCAACAAAGTCCCATTAAAGAAAAATGTACCACTCAATGCTAACAAACAGCTGTGTGTAAAAACCAACAGCAAATCTCTAAACAATAATTCTGTCTTAATTATGTTACTATACAAAATCAGGAATTAGACTGGTGAGAGATAAAAACTATGGTTAGCAACATATCAAGAGTATAGAAGTAAGTGTAGGACAGTGAGCAAGAAATGGGAGCAAGAAAAATGGTGAAGGCCTACAGATATAGAAACCAGATTGAGTAAGCATTGCATATGTGTATGTGCAAACAGGTTTTGAAAGCAGAAAGGTTCACTTAGTCTCAAAAGTATAGCAGAAAGTTGTCTCTAGTCTTAAGAATAAATGCACTGAATGTATCATAAATGGTATTACTTATGAAGTTCATAGGTTCATAGGTTCATAGGTTGGTACTAGGCTATCAGCCCTAGGGCCTATGCAGGCCTAGCCATAACAATTCTCTGTCTATTTCTTCCCGCAGTATTTACTGAAGAATTACAGCAGATAACATCCAGTATGGTGGAATATCATAAAACAGAAGGCAACAATACAGCACTGTTTTGAGAAGGTTGCATACCACAATACAGGAGGAAATGACCAGGGCTCATCACATAATAGGCAAACAGCACACTCTTAATACCACAGTATTTAAGTCAAACCAAAAGGAAATATTCACTTGTATGAAATGTTCATCTTGACATTATATATTCAACAGAGATCTTATCAGATGAAAATGCCATATTTGATCATATTATAAAGTATCTCCAATAAAGTCATTCCCATTCCACATCAAAGGCAAAAGCACGTCTCACATATTGTAGTAGGCTGGATAAATCTGATATGTAAATTGCACTAGCCAACACTGTGTTCCATTCTTTGTCATGAGCACTCATATATATATGTCCAACTAAAGTTATACAAATATCTTGTGAAGTCTGAAATATACAGCATTAAATTTAACCAGAACTCAAATGCTGAAAACCTACTTACCTGAAGAAATTGCAAACTAACTATGGCAAATGTAGATAATATACCACAGCATGCCTACCATACTTCAGCTGCTAAAAAAATTCAAGGAGACTATCCACCTTCAAACAGGATGATGATTATCTGTTCTTACTGAACAGATTATGTTCCTCAAAGATATTTTGGTAAATATTTCTCACCAATCTACAATCTTCTTTGGGGACTATCATCTGTACAGTAAAATCCCTGTCACTATGACAATCTCCAGAGTAGTAGGAAGTTAAATAAATAGCCACAGAGATATAATTACATGCAAGTCAGGATGCAGTGCCATGAAACACATGCCTAGCTAGTCATCAGACTTCTGCCAAAGGCGGTTTTACTTTATTTGACTTTTTTCCTGAAAAAAAAAGATTGACACTTCAAATAAACAATCAAGGGGGAAAAGTTTAATACTTCAATATAATATAATAAATTATAACTAATCCATATTAAAGCAATTTACTTTAAGGATAAAATCTAAGTAATTCTAACTTTGTACCATATCTACATTATACACAAGGTGTGTCACTTCTTTCACAAAACAATAACAAATATGTAAATTAGTCTAGCAATGTATTATAATAGACCTATGGTTACTAAGACATTCATTATACTAAAGTAATTTCACTAGGCATACCTCTCAATCTCTTAGAGCAAGAAATCTGGATAAAGCTAAAAACAAAAAGTGAGACAAAAGCCCAATAACAGGGACAATTTTTAAATATTGCTCTTACAAACTTAGAAAGTTGACAGAATAACAGGTTTTGCATTAGCATGAATTTTCTGAAGGGTATGAAGTCTGAAAATTAAATGTCTGCCATTATTTTCTAACTTCAATCTTTAATGATTTGCCAGTACTTTGCTAGAAAAACACAATTTTATGAAAAACAGACCAAAAAAAAAAAAAAAAACAGGTAAAGATCTGGACATTCTGTGAAAATCTGTACAGTTGAGATGTATGTCACTAGGTGGTCAGGTTACTAAGAATATCTTTATTTTACTTTACTGTAAAGTGATGTAGACCATAGGGGAACTTTTTCATCCAGGACCTATTCACAATAAAATTGATTAAAACATAAAACACACACATATATGTCTGTATCTGTATCTGTATCTATATGTATCTATGTATAACTATATATATCTATCTATATCTATATATATATATATATATATGTGTGTGTGTGTGTGTGTGTGTGTGTGTGTGTGTGTGCGTGTGTACATTTACACATTTGATATATAAAATCAGGATATCTTAACTCATCTAATTTAAGTGCACTTTATCTAACCTAGCATGACTTAAGAAAACATAAAACAATGTTTTTAAGGGGGGACCTCACCCCCCAAAACCCCCTTAAACTGTATATAACAATTCCAAGGTTACATTACAATGAAAGAAAGGCAATACACTGGAAGAGCACTGTGATGCCGCACCTCTGGGCAACTGATCAAGGAGTCTTAATCCTCTCCACTGACACCTGAGATGTAGAGGGGAACAATGACCTCTTTTTTCCTGGATGAGAAATCTTTTGTGATGGGGTGTGCCATGTAGAAGGATTTCATGACTACCGTGGCGATGTGATTATCAAAAGTGAGATTACTGTCCACCTGTGTCCCAAGGTCTCTTATCACACTTTCAGTGTTAAGTAGACTACTGCCTATGTGGTAGTTCATGGGTATAGAGTTTTTACCAAAAGGGATGACAATGCACTTTTTGGCATTGAGCTTGAGGCCATGGCGTTGACACCAGGCATCTGTCTCAGTGAGACCCTTTTGTAGAATGTCCACATCGTTAGGAGTTTTGATTATGGCTCCTAGTTTGCAGTCATCTCTGAACTTTGTTAGCCAAAGACCTTCTGTGTTAGCCTGTACTTCAGATAAGTAGATACCAAACAGGAGAGGACCTAGGACTGAACCGTGTGGTACTCCACTTGTTACTGATCTGAAGTTGGATTTAGAGTCTGCTACTTTCACAGTGTGGGTTCTGTCAGTGAGCAAGCTGGCAACCCATCTTATGACATAGGGATTTATACCTAGTTTAGTGCGTTTATCTATAATTCCAGAGTGGGGGATGGTGTCAAAAGCCTTAGCAAGATCTAGATAGGCTGTGTGAACCACCTTACCCTCATCTATGGCTTTGGTGACCGCTTCAAAGAAGTCTATCAGGTTTAAGAGACATGATCTGCCTTTTACAAACCCAAACTGTGTAGGGTCCAGAGTTTGGAGATTACCAATGTCATTATTTATAAGCTCCATGATGATACATTCTTAGGTGGGATGCCAGTTTGTTCTGTAGTTCATGTAGAACGCAGTCTGGGATGTTGTCAGGTTCCATGGATGCTGTGTTCTTGGCTTTGGAGAGTGTGTTTTTTACCTGTGCAGCTGTGATTACAGGAACTTTGCATTCTTCCAGTATAGAGATGGGCCCTTTAGGGGATGAAAGACTGGTAAAGTTAGCACTGAACCTATCTGCCAGCATGTTGGCAATATCAGTTGGTTCTGTATACTTAGTGCCATTGTGCTGTAACTGAGAGCTGATCTGAGTGTTGCGATTGAGATTCTTGACATAGCTATAGAATACTTTATGGTTGTCTTTAGAATCAGTGGCGATTTTGTTTTCATAACTAGCTTTGGAGGATTTTATGAGGGATCTCAGCTTCTTACTGAGGCTGACCATGAAGTTCCTTCAATCATGGGATTTTACTGTTTTTTGCAACAGTTTCTTTCTTCTGTTGTAGAGTTTGTTTATAGCAGGGGACCACCAGATTGGCTTCCTTTTTTTGGAGGATAGCATCTTGGAACTGTTAGGGATTGCACGATCCATGCACTTGTGTGAGTGCTTATAAAGTGCAATTGTATAGGATTCAGCAGTCATACCTCTATTGTCTGTCAGCATGAGTGTCGTGAAGTTTGCCACTTCTGTCTTAAATAGCGTGAAGTTGGCTTTGGAGAAATTTTTTACGTTGGTTTCCCTATTGGGGGGTGGGGGGTGGGATATGGATGTCTAGGGTGATTTCCTTGTGGTTGGATCTGACCAATGATGAATTGACCTCTGGTGTGGAACACCGGTTGCCCATGTTGGTAATGACTAGGTCTAGGATATTGCTGCCCCTGGTGGGGGTGTGGATAAGTTGATCCAAGGCATTGGAATTTATGAATTCCAGAAAATGTTGAGCACAAGATTTGGTACATGACTAGTTTTCCCAGTTAATGGTGGGGTAATTGAAATCGCCCATTATTAGGGTGTTAGGCTGTACCCTAATATTTTCCAGTGTATCAAGAAATGAGGAGTGGGAATCCTTTGAAATGGTTGGGGATCTGTAGCAAGCTACAATTTGGATTGCGGTCTTGCCCAGAGTTAGTTGCACTTGGGTAATCTCGGATGCATTATGCTGAGCAACTAGCTTGTAGATGTGGATATCCTTAATGAATATGGACACACCTCTGCCTTTAGTGCTTTGGTCCAGGTTAGGTGGCCGAAAGGTGTGGTATGAATTATAGCCTGGTAATGCAGGGGTGCTCTATGGTGCCTTGAACCAGGTCTCTGTCACTGCACAGATGTCGATGTTCTCCATTTTAAGGAGTGTCTCGAGTGAGTGCATTTTGAGGTTTAGACTTCTAGCATTAAGTAGCATTACCCTCAGATTTTGCTTACTTGTACATGTTACAGTGGTGAATTTGTCATTTGAATCTTGCCTAAAAAGGCACTATAGGGGTGGCAAGAGCCTTAGCCAGTATCCAGAATCCCAAGGGTGACAGGTGCAGGCCACCTCTGGCAAAGCATCGTTGTTTGTCGATCATATCACCCCAACCAGACAGATACTGGATCCCCTTAGAAGGACACCAGAAGCTTAGTCAATTGTTGAAGTCAATCATTTTGTCCTTGTACTGTGGTATCATTCTGAGTGATGGCAGGATGCTACTCAGGGCTAGGGTCATACCTGCCTGGGCTACAAGACTGGGCAGCTTCTCCATGTCTCTTTGCATGTAGTCCAGGGAGGTACTGAGTGTCGTCATTCACACCAACATGGACAATGACAGAGTCATATTTGTACTTGTTGTGGAGTGACCTGAGTGCTTGCATTATGTGGCAGATCCTGGCACTTGACAAGCAGCTGACAGTAACTTTCTCCTTGTTTAGTCTGGTGAATGGAACATCAGTGTGCCTGACTATAGAGTCACCTATGACTAGAGTGTTGGGTACATTCTTATGCCTTATGGGCTGTGGTTGAGTGGCACACTGAGTTTGTGGGCTATGTGTCATTTGCATTGTGTTGGGGGGGTTGAGGTTGGTTGGGTTTCTGCTTTGGAAGTCCCTGTTGCTTGGGTAGATTTTTTCTGAGAGCCTCCACGAATGTAGGTGTGTGTTTTGTGTTTCTATGTGTGCGTTTTGGTGGTGTAGGTTTTGAGGGATTATGTGATGAGTGTGGTGTGGTGCAAGTGTTTACCTTCTCCTCTTGACTGTCTAGTCCAGTCTTGGGTGAAGACAGCTTTGCTTCCAGTTTGGCTATATAGGTGCATCTCTCACATGTTGTAGTGTTGGGTGGTAGGAGGAGAGGGTTGTCTGTGTACATGAGGCAATTGCTGCACTGTCCCAAGATGCCCAGATTCATCAGGTAGAGGGGAGAAAACACCAGAAGCTGACCCTTAGACACGCCTGGATAGGTGCTTATTTATTAAGTACTAAAAGCTGTTTCCTCTAGACAAGTGAGGAAAGTTGAGTGATGTAATAATTTGTAGCTTATTTGTGCTTACAATGAGTTCTGAACAAGTGATAAGCTCAAAGAAACAGATTTGAGTGCTGAAACTAGAAAACTGGCTAGTTCTAAGAAACAAAATTAAGCTAGAAGGCTTCCCTCCAACACAGAAAGGCTTGGGGACTCAGGAGCTTACAAATAGTCCTGGATACCCAATTATACTGAGTAAAATTAATACTAATACAAATGGTAGTGCCTGATTAATGCAGCAAGGCTTTCAGAAGCAGTCACGCTGTACCAAATAAATACAAGTACTCTCAAAGGTTAAAATATTCCCTAAAAGACTAGCTACAATGTAAATCTTAAAAATATTTAATATTAAATAATAAAAGAACATGAAAATATCAAATCTCTCTTTACAATAAACACCAGAGTTTCAGTCACATGAAATATTAAAAATAACACATATGGAAAGGTTCACACAGATACAGAAAAACAATACTTAACTAATCTCACTTTATCTTCCTGGCTGATGTAAAGAATTATTGTTTCCTACTTAGTAAAGCAAGGCAGGATGAAGTGGGTGAGGGGTCCTTTTTTGTCAGGTTTCACAAGCAGACTGCCCTGAGACTTTGTGTCATCTAGTGTTAAAACACCATTTCAGTGCTGGATTACAGAATGATATTACATACATCTGGTCATCTGACTCTGGTTCCCACACTACCCACTTTACTAGAAACTGAACCAGAATCTAGCACATATTTGTTACCATGCATGCATATAGAGCTTTGCTAAGATGAGTTATAGCATCTGAAAATTATAAAACCATTTCAAAAACTTCCACCCATCCAGGGTAGCAATTTGTTCATGCCTAAGGACAACACAGCTGGATTCCTTGTCCTGGTTTTCACAGACGTTTTATCTCTGGCTCCAATCAGAACTGTAAGATATAATATTTATGGCCTAAACCAAGTAATTTAATTTCATACTATTTTTCAAAGTTAGCTGAACTGAGATTAACCTCTTCTCTTCTAGTATCCTCTGTTGCAATATATTCATTTCAACAGTTACCATACAGTCTGACATACAGGTGCATTTCTTTTATGTCCAGCATGACCAACTTTTGGCACATTTTTTACACAAGTACAAATACATTTTCAACACAAGCATCTGTACAAATCAGCTTGGTATACAGATGTCATATAATTCTTTACAAAACTCCAGCTAGCTATGTTGGCATATTACACATCCACTGCCCTACTTCTCCTGGCATAGCTGACAATACCTCACATCATCACATACACAATATAACACACTGTGATAAAGCAAACTGCAATGTTATTTAGAAATGTATAGGAAAACTCATATTGACCAACAATCATAAACTTTTATTATCAGAGTTATAACTATTAATATATACTGCAGAATATCATCAGACCAGCTGTGATGAAGCCACTTTTTTTAGACCACTTGAATGGGACCCATATATGCACAAAAACAGCATTAGTAATAACTTACATTGCAAAGCTAAAGAAACATGTAAACATTAACTTACTACAATGTCCTTGAAGACATTCATATGGACTCATCTACCATTGGTTTATTTGAACTGTTTGTAGGTTATTAAAGTAAAAGTACTACTGAGGTAACAATATTGATTCACTGATCATACTACATGGCTTACTTTTCAATACCTTTGTAATGCAGGATATTAAGTGTGAATGAGAAGAAGCTAGTTTGAACATGTACTGCCTATTATTATAATCTCTTCATAAAAGTATGCAAACTTTGAGACAATAAAGATAAAGGAAACATACAAGAATATTCCATTCGTTGCTTACAGATTTATCATATAAACATGCTAGCGATTCTGTAAAATCATACTAGCAGTCATGAACAGCAGTCTTACATTAGTTTAAATAAAACTTTGACGTAGCTGTTGTTTGCCTAGCAAATCTAAATAGTCAAGTTTTCAAATCAGACAATCAGGGTCTGAGACCACAAATAATGGCACCAGCATCTAACACATTATATTATACTACACAAGTGAAAGTATAAGATGCCAAGTATCTGTTACCTGGTGAAGGTTTGAGAAAATGTAACCACATTTTCAGCACGGGAATGTACACTTTAATGAGGAGTATAATAAAAGATAACATGTAACAGAACTCAAGTTATCCTTAATTGTAGTTTTGATATATGTTATATGTTATATGTTGTCATCACTCAGCATAGCTAAACTACATAAGGTATATACAAAAGTGCTAGAGAACAATGCGGCAGTTAGTTATTTTAGTGCTAAAATCAAGCCTGCCTACCTTATTATTTAGTTTTGTATGAGTTGCTAATACTCACAAGTAGCAGAAGTATTGAACAAATATACTGCTATCACCAAATTAGGAAGGTGAGCAGTGTAATAGTAATCTATGAAAGATACTGATTTTAAGGTAACAGGGAACAATACCCAAAGAAACACGCTGTGAATATAACAAATACAGCATATAAGGAGTGGTTAGTCTCCCATAAATTATCCCAACACATATTAAGTGTACACTAAATGTACATGATCTGTATTCAAGAACATCCCTATCACATATTTGTGCTTTCTAGTCACTCAGAAAGATTATACTAAGTGTGCAATGTAATTTATACTTTGTGGTAACTTTTATGAATCCCCCCTTGATATCTAAGGCTGTAAGAAAATGATTAAGAAAACTAAAATTAGGAGGAAGAAGGTGTGAGTTATGCTTGTACTAGATTAACTGTGTACACTTACTGTGCACGTAATGTACATATTAACGAGTCCCAGGGATTACCTAGTAGAAATAGTTACTGATCATTCTCTGATAGTGTATAAATTTGCATATGCTTTACAGATAAATACAACTACAAAGCAAATACATTATGAAAATCTCATCAGTGAAAGTAATCAGGAAATACATAAGATCCACCTTTCCAACTTCAGTCTCTTTACCTGTTTTCAGCTGAGAAGAAAGGCATTGCAGTTTATGACACCTTGAACTGTAGATCATTGAGACAGTGATTTAACCATTCAAATAAATAAATAAACAAAAGGTGATTGTTCAAAACAGCCACAGTGGGCAACTTTATTTTTCCATCATAAATTCTAATAATAAAAACAAGTATACAACCTGATTAAGTTGATCTTACACACTACCTCTTCTCCATATTTCCTTTCTCCCACTAGTTCTTTCTCTTTCTCTTTTTCAGCCAGTTCCATCCTGTATTGAATGACTCCATGGATTCCTTTATCACATCTGAAGTATTTTTGGAGATCCAGGGAGTAGTTGGTGTCTATAGCCTGCTGTTTGCATGTCAGTGCTGTCTTCATGCTCAGGTCTTGCCAGTTTTATTGTTGGGTAGTATACCTGTCTCTTCTGCTAGCTAGTAAGGAGTGTTAGCTTTTGTAGTCTCTGCTCATACTCATTTTTCTGCATCCCACAAACCCTTCAGTGGCTTTCCCATCGACTCCTTCCAACAGCATGATGTCTACTCCTTTTATGGCATCCAACACTGCCCACACTCTCAGTCAAGCAGGAGCATTACATCATTGTCTGTTGAGTCTGTCTCCCTGGAAATGAACCCCAGCATTCTCCTCATTGTTGCCATGGCAACTCTCAGTCTAGTCCTGATGAGATCAAATCCTGCAGAGGCTGTTCCTGCTCCATCACCATTGGTTCTACATCTGCAGCTGACACTTAATGCTACAGCTATTACTTTCCAAGTGCAGTACTTTGCATTGTTTACACTGAAACTCAACTGCCACTGTCCTCCCTGCTTGGTTACTTTTTCTAATTCCTTCCATAGACTCTTTCCATATCCTCCAGTTTTGCACCTAGTTTTATGTCATCAGCGAAGAGATTCAGCCTATGTGTGTTCCCTCAGATATGTCTAAAATGAACACAATGAGTAGTAATGTATCTACAACTGACCACTGTGATACTCCACTAGTCATTTTCCTTATTCATGATATTGTTCCTTTCACTACAAAATGGTGTCCTGCTTCCAACCATGTAGCTTTTCATTTTTAGTCCTGCTGCTAACACTGGCAATTTTTCTAGCAGCATCCTGTGTGTGACTGATTAAAAGGACTTCTGGAAGCTCAGGCAGATCACATCTATCAACTTTCCTCTATGTTTTTGAATAGCCCACTAATAAAACAGGATAAGATTTAACTGACAGCACCTTTTGGCCATAAATCCCTATTGCTTATTGTCTTGCAGACTGATATCATTAAAAACAGTCAGTCATCACCTCAGGTTTCTCTGTGTATCTTTACCTGCAACTCCTTTTAAATTTAGATGCCTGTACTTTACTGAGTTTTTCATGCCCAGCACCCCCTCACCCTATACAAGGGTAATCCAGCCGATAATCAAGCTGATTAGCATTTGCCATTCAGAAACCAAAACAAAAAATATCATGTTTGAATACAAAGATTCATCTTCAGAAAGCTACAGCACATTTAACAGAGTTAGTAAGTAGTGAACTGCAGGTAACATGTAATATGAATATTTCAAGGACAACTGTGCACTAAGCTATTTGAGCAGAATGTAGTTGCACAGGGGCATAGCCAGGGTTTTTGGAATGGTATACCAAAATGTAGTCTCACTCCCCTATGTGTATCCTGATAGTATTTTTTTGGGGGGGCATACAATTTCATTACAGAAATAAAAAAAAATCCTGCAATGACTAGCTAAAGAAAAAAAACAGCTATCCAACATTCTGCACACATATATGCAAGATTTTTGTTTTCTTTTGATTCTAATTTTCTCAGTTCTGAACAAAATAAATGCAATATTGAAATCAAAGTACATGCAGTGGCATACAAGTCTTATGCTTTGCTTTGCCCATTACATACTGCTACTCCAGAATCTATAGTGTGTATAACCATGAACAGCTACAGTGAAAGCAACATGACTAAGCTGTTACCAGAATGATAAATGATAAAGATACTGAGGTGTAAAAAAGGAGAAAAATACTTCAGAGAAAAAGTGAATTAGTAAGCAACCAGAGCACAAAATCAGGCAAAAGTGATAACAGTTAGGTCATAACTACAGGAAAGGTAACTCTATCTAGGCAATCAGATGCTTGGGAACCCAGGCAGACATGTCAATGGGCACATCACTGCAGATGTTGTTCCGAATGTGATGATATGACATGGCTAACTTCTGAACCATTATGTTGTACAGTGTAAATCTTTCAAATGATGAGTGAATTGTACACCCTGGCTTGTCTTACCACCTATCAGGACTGTATCAAGGGTAAGGTAATTGGTTGCATGCTCAAGGGTGCAAATAATTGGGGAATATGGTCAATGTCTTTGAAAAGGTGTTGATCACACCCTAACTGAGAGTGCAAACACTGTCAGAATGCATTTGAGCAGCCACTATCACATGATCATGGCTTCCTAAATGCTTAACAGTGTGCGAATCCTGAAAATAGCCATTACATAGTTGTTTGCTATTCATACACTGACTTCTGCTTCTCTTTGCTCTGGTTTATAGGTAAATACAAGGCATGCAGTCTAAGAGACAATTAATGTGCATAGCATAAATTCCCAATTGCCCCAAGGAACTGTTTGGTTAAGTAACTTGCACAAGGTCACACACAAGGCAAATGGCAGATGAGAGAATCATACCCTGCTCCACAGGAAGTAACTTGCTAACAGTTCACAGTCTTAATCCTCCTTGCCAACTGCCAGCTTAAAAGTAAAAGGGCTTTAATTGTCCAGTGTATTAAATAGACAGCTACTTGCTACGTTGCATGAATGAAAGTGACTGACTGCAATGTAAGAATAGACCTTTGGAGGTTTACTGGTGTGGTGCACTAATCAATTCTGACCAATTTCAGTATCAGCACAGGAAAAAAGATCATTTTTAGGTCCTCAGCTTCTCAATTTCAGTGGAAATCTTTCTTCATTCTTCTTTTTCTTTTTTTTTGTTTTGGGGATGCAGGGTGCCATTTGGAGGACTTCCTTATAGCAGGGATTGAACAAACTATTACTGTTTATAGAGATTTTTATAGGATCATAGGATGATAGGAGGTTACTAGGCTAATGGCCCTTGGGCCCTTACAAGCCTAGCCAAGAGTTTATCCCCAAAAAGAAACCTCAGTCAGTACCTGGTGCCCCTGTCCATGAGGGACACAGGTGGAGGAACCCCTGGGACAAATTTGTGGTTTCCCATCTACTCATCAAGGTTGCACTTGAAGAGTTTCAGCGAGGTGCTCTGTTTGATGACAACATTCTGATTTACAACATTCAGAAATACCTCAACAGCATTGTACGTATTGAACTTCCAAGATGGCTGCCCACTAATCACCCATTTAATTTCAGCTTTCCCAGTATGAAAAAAGAAACTGAAAGACAAGGGTTAGTAATTCTGCCAGTTTTAGTAAAATTCAGTTACTGTCTGGTAAGTACACTGTCTGAATGCCAGCAAAGAAGAAGCTGAGAGAGCCTAAAAGAAAATTAGTTGGAAAAGGTGAAGAGAAAACATTGCAGCTGTTCAACAAAAAGCAGTCCAAGCTCCAGCTTTGGTACAAGAGATGACTTCCAATAGTATAGAGGAAAAAATCAAATGTGTTCAGGTTAATTAAAATAAGTACTGAAGGACTTCATCAACTCAAATAAAAAAGGGTCTGGAAAATGGAAAAAGATTTAAAGAGCAATTCTGATGAATTGATGAAACTGCAAAAATCAGAGGTTGAAATGAAGAAAAGGCTGGCTGAGTAAGATACTGCTCAAGAAGATCTGTTTCAAAAATGGTAGCATTAGGGGACAGAACGTGCAGAGAAAACCTGAGATTTTCTGTTGTACCAGAGAAGCTGGAAGGAACAGACTGCATTGATTTTATGAAGGCATAAAATAGCAATTGGACTGGTATTCCACAGCAAGATTTATTAATTGAAAGGACACATTGTGTGTATGCCCCAAACCTGGCCATGAGGAGACAGCCAATACCTGTATGAGTAAAGACGCAATCATACTAGTAGTGTTGATCCTGACAAAACTGTGGCAGAAAGGCAATATATTACAAATTGGAGAGAGTAAAGTGTTTGTGGAAAATTATTATTCACTGTATACCAGGCAGAAGAGAAATAAATGTATCCCAGCAATCAGGGAATGTCAAGAGACAGGTGTGAGATTCAAACTGCTTTATCCATCATTCTTCAGAATATTTTTCCCTGGATGATCAAAGTCACTTTTTGATGTACAACAAGCTGAAGATGAAATACAAAACTTTGTCCAACAAAAAGTGAGCATCAAACAGAAGTAGACTCTGCTTCTTATTTTTTTTTTAATAAAGCTCACACAGAGACTGCTAGTGAAATATTTTCCAATGTTCCAAAGGAAAACTCTGGAGAGAAAAAAATACAGGAGTTGACTATAAGAATCATGAGTTCCTTGGACGTGAACTGGAGTCTGGGGTTGGGATATGGAGATGAACAGGAAGAAGACCAGCAGCACTGAAATTAGTGAACAAATGTGAGATTATAAAGCATTAATCACATTTGTGAAATATGGCTTTACAAGAACAAGTGGCTTAAGAAGACTGGACTTTGGCTGACTTTGTTAAACTTGTGGGGGAGTGAAAAGCATATACCACACTTCATTTCATTAATGTTTGGAAGGACACTAAAAGGCAAAAAAAAGAAAGTAATTGTAAGTAAAAATTTTTTGTTCTTAACCATGTTTGTAGAAAACAGTTTATGACATTAATTGCATGTTATAAAATAAAGTATTTTCAGTATTTGTTGTACGTGATAACGATATTAAAGTAAACTTTTTTCTTTTCTTTTTTATAAAATGTAGGTATCGTAAAGTAAAAATATGAGAAACGCTAAACAAAGCACTTCAAAGTTAATATGCTGTAAACTTGGGCTGCTGGGATGGTTGATTGGGTGTAAAACTGCAAGAATTATAAAATATGTAGAGCTGAGATATTTTATCTTACTTTAACATACGTAAATGTCTGGATTGATGCCCTTGGCTTAATTTAATAACAAGTTTATTTTGTAAACAGATGGGATTTTTAAAAATAAGATAACACTATGAATGTAATAAAAAGTTTTCCTTTAGCAAAAAATGTTCTGTGTGAGTTAAGAAGTCTGCAGCTGATAGCAGCTGTACATTTTATGTTTATGTTTTCATGGAGAAAAGCTGTTAGGCAAAATATTTTGAGAGTTCTGGACATTGTTTGCCGATAGAAATATATAAAAAATAAAGTTTGAAATTCTTTTAAGTTAATAAGAGGCAGCAGCTTTCCTGGGACCTAAATACTTCAATACATTTATTATAACAGTGTATAATTTAGTTTCATTTAAAGATAGTCAGTGCACTTTTTCTTAAGGCTAAAAGTTAATGTTTTCTGAAAGCACAAAAGCTGTTTTTCATATCTCTGAGGAGAATAATGATAAGACAAAAACACACAACATGCACCTTAGCATGCATAACCTTAATTCTAGATTAGGTAATGCCTGTGGGTACAGCATAGATATGGGGCAATTATTCCCATTAGGAAGGTTCAGCTTAATTATTTCAAGATGTACATAGTTTTGCATGTTTTTTTTCAAGTTAATATGTTATGTGGGGGTGTGTTTGCTTCTTAGTTTGAGAGTTTTCATTAAAACAAAAAAGACTTTCAAATTGTGACATAGATTCAAATTGAGATGAAAAGAAACAACTAAATAAAGGATCAGCCTACCAAATATTAGTGGGTGCATTATAATAGGTAGGAATAATAACTTGTCATAATAGCTACACTATCCATTTTATTTTGGAATGTAAATAGCCTCACTGGTATAGATAAAAAGTTAGCAAACAACAGAAATAACTCAAATTCTATGACAGTGGGAAAATGTAAAGCTGCTATTAGTAGTTTGTCCTGAAATATGTAACAGTTACATTAAAAATGTCCCCCTTTTGGCAAATTCCAACTCTGAGTTATATATTTTAGACCTCCGTGTTTACATAGGGGAAGGATAACATTTTCGGCAAATGAGGGCTGTTAAAACAGTATGTACCATGTACAATAAAATATTTAAATGTACAACTTATGTTTATTTATTTGCTTTTCATTTTCTGATTACTAATTTAAAATAATTCAGTCTTATATTGGAGCTATAGCTTACTGTATGTAAAGCACTACACTGTTTGAAAGTTTGGCACTTTCCCATCATGTCTGAGAAGTGGGGAAGATACCAAAACACCAACCAAAGGAGCATACTGACAGAGAGAGATAGGATGCAAAATTGGCACAAGGATATGGTTAACTCACTTTATGTGAAGTCAGCACCAGGCAAGAGTTTAAAACAACAGTCTAAAAAGATTTTGAAAGCCAGTTGAAGCTGTGGTGGTAAAAACTAAGTAAATGCTCTGTGAGTGTATTTGATAAACAAACTGGGGACAAAAAACATGGGTTTCATTACTTGTCTGGGTGATGTTGTACAACGATGCCTCCCTAGGTGTGCAGTAACAAGTCCCCAAAAGTTAGGGATCCCAGTCAGATCACTATCATCTCTATAAGCCCATCTAATTGAGGTTGTTGCAGTGTAGTAGTTTGTCTGATTTGGCAGGTATCCTTCTTTTAGTACTGGGTCATCCTGATAAGGACATTTGTAGTTTACAAAATCTCTAGAGAAAAAAAGACTCTGGATGTCCTGGTTCCTTTAGGAAGCTTTATTAGTATCCAAGCAGATGAGCCCTGCTGCCCCTGTTCCTTATAGTGGAAAAAGTTAAGAAAATCCAGTATAATATTGCAATAAAAATGGGGGGCATGTAGTGAGAGTAATTGTTGCAGCGTTTATTTGGTTATCTGAAAATAACAATGACCAATTATAATGTAAGACAGTCTATGAAGTACCACCCTTTAGTGATGTTTGACATATTTTCTACTAATGAAAGGGCTGCAAATTACCTCATAACTGTGGAAGCCAGGCAATCTGTGCAATAACAATAAAAAAATAGACCATAGTTTTACTTGTCAAGTGTAAATCCTAATCATCCAAAGAATTCCATTACACATTGACAAAAAAAAAATTCACAGGATTTTATTTTTATTATTTATTTAACATTTGTTCGGGAAAAGTCAGACTTGGAATGAAGCCAATTATCAGCAGAGTCCTGGGGAGAAAATGCTCCAGATGCATGTCTTTCTAACATGGGAGGAAACCGGAGCACCCGGAGGAAACCCACATGAATGCAGGGAGGACATGCAGACTCAACACAGAAGGCAGCCCAGCTGAGAATCAAACTGGAGAACCTCTTGCTGTGATTGCTGTGAGGCAACACTACCCCTGAACCCCTGTGCCGTCTGGATACAAAGCTCATTTTTACACATATACACACACACACACACACACACACACACACACACACACACACACACACACACACACACACACACACACATATATATATATATTTATAGCATGTAGAGTTAGACTTTGCATAATATTTCACCCAAAAGCTTTAACATCTCTGCCAAAAATAGACAAAAATTATGTATAGAAAACTGTTTTTCTCTAAGAAAATGAATAAGAGATTCTATCTTTTTTTTGACTATGGTAAAAACTGAGGTTTCCCATCTGAGTTTGGCTAACAGGTTGTGCCTGATAACATTGCTTATCAAGGAAGTACTTATTAAACTACTGCTGGATGCCCTGGTGGCTTATGAGAGGGTTTGTGAGTATTAATTTGGCTGGGAATTATTTGCATTGAAAAAATTAATCTTAAAATCTTAAGTGGTTTGGGTAAAAAAAAAAGTTTGTTTCGGTGAAAGACAAAAATAAAATAAAACAAAATATTAAGAAAAAATGTTTGTACTTGAAAAGCAGTCTATAATAAATGTTTAAGTCACTGCATGTGAGTGCTTCTGCTATTTAAGATGAAGGCACATGCAGTTAATTTAAACCTTAGCTAAGAGGAGAGGGAAACCTTCCCTGAGGCTTTAATGTATGTCCAAGGGTTGGGTAGGATTTTTATGCTTCCTACTCTTTAAACTATTGGGAGTTCATTGGTTGAGGGAGAGGGGATGGGTTATAAGTTAAGGGATGAGTAGATTAAAAGTCAGTTCTTCATCATAGAGGGTGTTCTATAAAAAGTCCATATTTCATAGTTGTACTTTAATAGAGCCTTCTTCATCAGCCATTGAATTCCATTCCAAGGTCGCATGTGGTTGGAGATAAAAATCTTGTCAGCCAAAAATGCTATGGGAAACCTCGGCTTCCCCTCAGTCATATGCCATTTCCTCTTGACAGGACAGTACAACACACATACATTTTTATCTCCTCTATTTAGGCAGCTGATTCTGATGAAGCCTTTGTATGAATGCACTACTGATTCCATGTTCTGTTTATACAGAAATATAACTCTGTATCTTTTGTTTTTTGTAATGCTGTCCAATGCTTCTATTAAGTGTCACTTGCTCCCAAGTCTTTCAATGCAGTATGCCATTCACAATTTACCCTCCTACATGTATTCCATGAGACCAACTAGACCACTTAGTGACAGGGCAGGGAATTAGGGAAATGAGCCAAAAATACGATGATAAACCAAAGAAATTTTTTTCAGGACACTGCTAAGAACATTATCTTCCCTGCTCCACTTAAAACCCCCTTCAGCTAGCACTATGATCTGCATGCTCACTGCAGGTCCAATTTTACCCAACAGACTGCATAGAAGCCCACACATGTATATCTACAGAAATGGTAACTACACATTAGGCGAATACAGCATGGGATTAAACAGAAGAAGAAAGTGATTTGCAAATTGTGTTACTCACAGCTTGGTTTAATGGCTGCAATATGTACCAAGTTAAACACTGTTTACAATGACTCCCTTGTTTATTTGCATGCACATCCATTAACTGACAAGACATATGCACCAGTTTCATATAAAGTCCCAGTTTCATTACAGTCTCAGGTGTCAAACACTGCTTTTACAACTAACTTGTCTCTGTTGCAGTTTACAAGATTGGTGGTCTTTCAATTTACTGTGTATACATTTTTTGTGCTACATAACTTAACTCATTTTTCTCCATCTCCCAGTCCTGCCCTAGTCTCCAAGTCTGACTTAAAAACTGTAAATGAAAAAAAATCAGGAATTGAAGGGGCAACTTGGAAATTTGTGGCACCTCATTATTTTGCCCTCAAAAGTGGTAAGTACCAAGGAATTTGGTACGGTTGAGAGGCATGCATGAAGTAGTACATTTTGGAACATAAAGGAACTTGAATTATGATCTTTAGAAAACAGCTGGAGTGAACTACATAGAACAAATGGAAATCATGGAAACAATACATGCAGAATAATGTTTTGGAGTTGGAGTGAAGTTTAAGGGAAGGCAGGAATTGATAAAATTAAGTAATGTTTGATTGATGATAATTATAGAAAAGAATACATGTGATGTATAATGTTTGTAACTGGGAACATGTTAATATGATTTTTTTAATAGAAATGTATGTTTGCCTATGTCTTAAGTGATAAAAACTGGGGCAGGGATCTTTAGAATAGGGAAGGAGCAAACTAGCTAGAATGAAATGGAATTTGTTGAAGCGACAGATGCAAGAATAATGTTCAGGTGGTGGAGGAATGAGGTTTAAAGGAAGGCAGGAGGTGAGTGATTTATGTAATGCTGGTTTTAAAGAAAGAAAACCTGTCATGTATAATGTGTGCAAATGGAAGAAAAATAATATGGCTTGTTTTCTTTTCTATTAATGTATGTGTATCTATGTCTAAAGTGATAATATAATAAAGATGTTAAAATGTAAAAAAAAACACTGTTGTACGTAATAGTAGCAAAATGACTCCAACAATGTAGAATTAACTGTTGTAATGATTGTGACTGTGGCAACCCACCCCTGATAGTATGTTGTTTAGGAGACAATGCATCATCAGTCTTTCCTGTTGCATTTACTGACTGCTGTGTTAGCACTAGAAACTGGAATTTATTGTTAAAATTGCCCATTGCTTCCTCTCAAGTTAATACTATTAGCTTTGCACACAGAGGAGGCAAGTTATAAATTACCTCACCAGTTTACATCTTTCACTCTTGCCTTGTTTAAAACATGTTTAGATATATAGGTTAGTGAGTCAGTTTATGATGCAAAACCTTAAGGAGGCAAACTCCTAGGTGGTCTTACCTGAGGCCTTTGGTTTGACATAATCATTGCATTACACTGGGTAGTAGTGTGCAATATACTAGCACTGAAGCATAGAAAATCCTGCCTACATCTCTTTTATATGACAGGAACTCCCTACCAGTAGAAGAGTCCCATATACTTTAGGTATAAGCAAACTTCATAAGACAAACTACATTGTCCACCCGCCAACAATGCTGGCAAGCTTCCACCAATGGCAGCCTGCACAAAATCAGATCCCCACATTATCATAGTATGGTAATGAACCCAGTACTGCAGGCATATACATATATATATATATATATATATATATATATATATATATATATATAGTATATAACTCACTCCTAAACCAGAGTCATTTAAGCCTGCCAAGTGTAACACAGTGGAGTACTGTATGTCATGCCTTGCCAAGTAGCTACTGTGGTTGGTTTGTATGGCAGGCTATGCAGATTACTGCCTTACAGTGTAGTGCTCTGTGGTGTTGTTAGGTACAGATACCTGCTAGTCCTGAGTGCAGGAGTGCCTGGTAAGTATTTGTTTGCCAGACGTTCCTGTGTACCATTCACGAAAAAGGACAGTGAATGTGTGCTGCTGGGAATACCGTGAGTCAGTTATCTGAATCATGGCAGCCTTCTATAACATTCTAAAAGAAGTACACAGAAGGTGTATATGATTCTGTTCACTATTTCTGAGAAAATTATACTACAACATTTGATCCTTTTAAAGTCTCATATATTATGACTGAAAAATGATCCTGAGGAAAAATAAAGAGGTGGACTTCACTTGAGATTAAGAGCAAATGATTAACTGAAATAACTAGACTATGAGAGATTACCCTAACAAACTAATTTCGTATTAAATAGTGACTGACTGACATTTCAGTTTTCTTTTTATTTACTGGACAAATCAAGTTAAATTTTGTTGAGTATGTCACCATATTGAATTGCTCACAATAATTTAGTTTTTTATTTTGAATAAGAATGCTTATATTGTAATTTTAGATTTATTAAAAATTGAAGAGAAATATGAAAAACCTTGTCTTGGAATGGAATACTGTTCATGAGATTATATCATTGTAAACTGTATTGAGAATTTTGTCTTTGTAGTGTGAATAGATTAAATTAAATTTTACATTTATTTTACTTCTTTTTGATACAGTTATTCACTTTAGATGTTGAAGTTAACATCTGATAAGATGGACATTTAATTTTCTATAATGTTTTATACTTCCTATTGTGATGATGTCTTTATAGGCAGAGGGTTTATTTAGGAATATTCTAGTTATGCTGTGTATCCACTTAATTAATGGACTGGAGGTAGTTTGTGTGACATTGGTGCTACATATACTTCAGACACTCTTTTTATTAATGGCAGTTTTTATTTAGCTTATCTTTTAGCATTTACTTGAATGGACAATTCTTTACTTTTGCAAAAATGCCATATTAATTCCACTTTCACTTTTCTTCTTTAAATTTTAAATACTACTCAACATAGCTTTGTCAACGTTTACTAAATAGCAGTAAAAATATAGGTTAGCAAGTTTCATAAGCTAAATAATCTTATTTTTGACAGAAAACCAATCATTTGCAACAACATATTAGAATAAATGTTAATAATGCACCTAACACCCCTTTCAAAGAGAGGAGAACGAAAGTAGAAATTTGTTAGAAATATATTGATACTAAGAATCAATCTGATAATAATCATCAAGGTATTCCTTCAATTGTTATTTTGGAATTTCATAACATGTTTTTTTTTTTATTACATTTATTTGATACTAGGTTTAGACACAAAATATGCAAACATAATTTTAATGTTTTGTTAGATAGTATGCAATGGCATCTGCTTTTGGTGTGGGATTTTAATTATATTCTATACAAGTTTGCTGTTGGTGCTACTAAAGATCCCCTCTTCTCAGCAGCAGAGAAATTTCTAAAAACATGACTAATTCGATACATCTAAAATACTTCAATGAACTGAGTGATAATATGTTATTTTTGCACATTATTTATATGTGTTCCGAATGCGATTTACCTTCAGTTGGTTAATTAACATGTATGTCGACATCATAAACATTTACTACTCTATGTCGAAAACTGAAACTTGGACAGCCTACTTATGCATATGCCAAACCTCAGCGCATGCAACTTTAGAACATTGCTGAACCCCTCCCCCACTAACTATATTTACTAAGTCCACCATCACACAATCCCTCCTACCTGGGGATTGTCTAGCTCGCATACTTGTCGACTATCTATACAATTGACCAAATGCAGTCAATTAAACAGATGTCAATCAAACCCTTTGTTGACCAAACCAGCGGAACCCATTTATATATATATATATATATATATATATATATATATATATATATATATATATATATGGATCCCCTACACTTCACCGACACGCACAATGCTGACACACAAATCACAGACACCAAAAGACCAACAACACAGATGACCGACAAGGTGAGAACCCGACGGACTCGGTAAGTGTGCGATAGAGTGAGGGATTTAGTGTTACAGAGCGGACAGGTAAGTGTGCGATAGTGAGGGACTGTAGTTTTAGGGGCGGGTTAAGTGAGTTAGGGTTAGGGTGTGGGTAGGGTAAGTGTGCGATAGTGACGGACTATGTGTTTAAGGGTGGGTTAAGTGAGTTAGGGTTAGGGTGCAGGTAGGGTGTGTGTGCGATAGTGACGGACTGTAGGTTTAGGGGTGGGTTAAGTGAGTTAGGGTTAGGGTGCGGGTAGGGTAAGTGTGCGGTTGTGTCGGACCTTAGGGTTAGGGTTTGGGTTAAGGTTAGTGCATGTATGGTTGTGTGTATTGTCGGTATTGTGTGTTGTCGGTCTTTTGGTGTCGGTGATTTGTGTGTCGGCGTTGTGCGTGTCGGTGAAGTGTAGGGGATCCATATATATATATATATATATATATATATATATATATATATATATATATATATATACATACACCCACACACATACATCTATAGATGTATATATATATATATATATATATATATATATATATATATATATACACCATAAAGTGACTTGTAAAATAGACTCCTTTAAAGTTAATTATCTTATTATATTATCTTATTATATGAACATAATACCCTAATTTTTAAATTAAATGTAAAGTACAAAAATACCTGTTGCATGAATATGATAAATCTTAAAAATTGTAAGTTATATTATCAAGGAAATAAATTTATTTCTCATGCAATGATAAAGATATGGTTAATATTACTTGTTATTGGAATTCTTTGAAGAACTGCCTCCACAGAAAATGTCTTCAAGGTACAAATGTAAATCAAAGAGAGAAGATGCATCCTAATATGAGAATGGGAACTTTGTTTTTGTGGATCTAGTAAAGGTGAAGAATAAAAGTTCAGCAGATATTTTATAATAAGCTGCAATAGCTTTAGCCAAAATTACAAAAGAGTAAAAGATTGAGAGGAGGAAGAAGTGACGATACAAATGAGAGCAGAGAAGTACTGGGTTCACACAATTTGTATGTGGCGGTCGGGAGTTTAGATTGAAGGAGCTAGGCTTGAAGTGGGAAGTGCAAACAGATATAAAGGTAGACATGGACAGGGGAGGAACATGGAAGTGGGGTGATGATCAAGTGTGATGATGATGATGATAATGATGATGGGGAGCATTAAAGACAGGTGAAAAGGGCTTAGATAAATGAACATGCTTGATTACTGTGTGATAGTTGAACAAGTGAGAGAAAAAATGGATGTTCATTCTGAAGGAAAGAGAGAGAGGAGTTCCTAGTTAGCACAGACTAAATGCTGTGACCAATAGTAGGGGTGTTTATTGTTTTTTAAATGGTGGTACTGGTTAGATTTTGCCCTGATGTGCTCACAATGTCAGGAGAAAGACATTAATGCAACTGAAGTGAATGTAAAGAAGGTAGAGTTCATTCACATGAGTAGGTACTTAAAACATTGGTTTGTAAATTTGTTACATGAAAAAATCAATAAAAAGTATTAAGAAAAAATAAAGACAAAACTATTCCATTGATCTAAACAATTATTCTTGAACTACATACATTAATATACACCATAAACAGTGATCTGAGAGTTGTCAGTGAGATAGCACTGGGCCCTTAGAAAGCATTGTATAGGGAGGTATTATGGTGAAGGAGAATGACAGAGATATAAATATTATTTTCAGTTAGATTGTGGGACTATTTACATGTACATTCTAAGTGGGTATGCAATATCGCATTAAAGTGATTTGCCCACGAACTAAAACTTACCTTGCCACCACGATATGTGGACCACGAATTGATGAACACCATTTTCACTGTATTGGTGAAAGTTTTCGGCTACTTCTTTTCTTCCAGTGAATGTTTAAAATTGCAATTTTCTCCAAGTTTATACTGCCAAGAATGACTAGTAAACTGAAATCTTAGTGACAACAACTTGTGAAAGTATAAGGAACATCCCTAGACATGCGCAGAGATGCTTCAAAATCTACAGACATATCTCACTTTATTCATATGTCAACATCACTTAAGGATAAGCTAAATATATTTGGGCTATGTCTTAATAAAATGTTTTTTTTACTAAAAATGTCTGAAATAAAACAGAAATGAATATAGTACAAGTGCACTGTGGCAGTTAAATCCTTAAATGGTGAAATGTACCTCTTAATATGAACAAATCACTTGAAGGAATTGGAAGATGTTGACATGGTCGAAAGTGTACAAGACCATGGTACGGAAGGGAGTGGGTGTATATCCTTTCCACACTGTTGTGCAGTATATATAAAGTAGTCGGGGTGTGGCACAGAACCTGCACGTGGAGCAAAAATTGATGGCGGATTTTTCTGGGTCTAATTTATGTGCTCAAAGTCCGAGAATATTGAATACGATATTCTCAACACAATTACACTGAAAGCGCAAAACATCAAAAATGTAAACAGAAATCTCCATAGGTGGAGATTTCTGTTTACTTCAATGTAGTGCTATCTTGGAGTTGGTATATTTAAGTAGCGGAGGGTGAGGGGAATGCAGGGGGGGCTTGCCTCCCTGCCTACACTAGTGTATTTTTTTTGTTTTGTGTATTTTTTTTTTTTTGACGTCGATCGTTTAATAGTTTGAAGCATATGGTTCGATCCATATGCATTCGAGCTATTAAGCTTTCGAGGTCCTAAAGTAGACACGATTTTTCTGTTTGAGTTATAGTGTTTGGAGGCAGTATTTTGATATTGCAGTCAATTATTTGTGATTTGTTACTGTGAATGTTAGCTTTTATTTGTAGTCACCTTGTTTATTCAGTTTTGATAATCTTATTTTAGTTATCCATATGTGATACCTGACACAGTAAAAATAATATGTATTTAAATAAGATGATTCCTAAATTTTAGAAATATTCAGCAAATGTCTTATATTATCACAAGATAAAAACCTACCAGACTGTAATTTTTCTGGACATATTCCTTATTTTA
>NC_056731.1:1217273000-1217330500 GCF_019279795.1 Protopterus annectens | reverse complement strand
TATAAAATTATCCAGCACCCATCTGCTTGTCCAGCACTAAATAACATTCTACACAACTATGATCCAAGTCGATCATTATGATCCAATGTCCCAAAACTCCTGTCTGTCCATAAACTTATCAGATCTGCTGGGCATTGTCTATACTTGCACCATGTTGCCAAGGCCTGGAACTCCTTACCTGTATCCATCAGGTCAATACCCTCCCTCCCATCTGAAAGGCTTCCTAGCCAGAAGCTGGTTCTGTTCTTGCTCAACACCAGGATAAACTATATCCATAAATCTGAACAAGTACCTATTCATGCCTTACACCTCCTTACTCTCCCTTCTTCACTCACTTCCTTTTTTCCATCAGTTTCTCTACACTGGTTTTCTCCCCCTAAGTATGCTATAAACCTGCTTTTCTCTCACTTGATATTGCAAGTCCTGTTTGTATTATACTAACTTACCTTTCATTTCTCTATAAACTGGCTAATGTTCCCCTAAATATTAAATCATTATCATATAACTTGTATCTGTTCTTAAGCAATGTTTTCATATTATGTCTAATTTGGCATAATTATTTCAACTATAGATGCTTTTGTATTATTTTTGAAGACTGTAAAATTAGTGTTCTTAAAATGTTTTGAAGTACTTTAGAAGTGTTCTTCCTGGGCCTCCACTGAAAATGGGCTCCTACCAAGTCAAACTTTCCCAGTAATCAGATGTCAATAAATAAATAAATAATGCCCCCTTTGGTATGTACCTGATCAGACACATGCAGCAACTGCAACATTCACAAAGTTTCCTTACAAAAAGAATACAGGAAGTAAACACAGTGTCCTATGCTGATTGCCTCAAACCCCAGTCTTTTTACTCAGTATCACACAGGCTTCTGAGAGGTAATTTTGCTAGAGTAAAAGACTTACATTTTACTTGTGGCAAAACTAGAACATGTTGAAAAGATAGATACGTTTCTCGGAACATTTTAATTCTCTGGATCAGGCTTCCCATCCATTTAAAGAAGAGCTCCTCCCTTTACCCATTGATACA
The DNA here is from genome assembly GCF_019279795.1 of Protopterus annectens. NCBI lineage: Eukaryota > Metazoa > Chordata > Ceratodontiformes > Protopteridae > Protopterus > Protopterus annectens. The sequence continues at coordinate 1,217,329,471 of NC_056731.1, read as the reverse complement.
TAATGTGGACCAATGGATGGGTAATTAGAAATTCACCCCTAGCATGGTGCCCATATCTCTGATGGACAGAGGCAGTCAGTAAACCACTCCCTATATAAATCAAATTTGTGGGTCACATTTGGCTTGCATGGCTAGGTTTTTAAGACCTTAGTGGTCTTTAGCCTAGTATACACCTCTGAACCTATGAACCTATAAATGATTACTGGGCTGCTGCCTCCCCCTTACACAAACGTGAGATGCAGAGAGGTTTTTCTTTCCCTTTTAATGCAGATTCTGCCCTACTATAATAGCTGCAGTCCTGAAGACTACCGAGGTAGACGTCTGAAGAAATGGACTGCAATGAAGTACACAGGTTGGTTGCCCGAGGTCATTCAAAGGGTAGGGGCCCCCAAAAAAGTATGTGAGCATTTTGTGTGCGTGTGTGTGTGTGTGTGTGTGTGTGTGTGTGTATATATATAAATACATATATGTGTGTATAGACAGATAGAGATAATATAGATATAGATAGAGATAGTGTAAATATAGCTATAGGTACAGAGCAGGGGTTGTGCACACAGACACACACACACACACACACACACACACACACACACACACACACACACACACACACACACACACACACACACACACAGACACCTTTGCTTGCTTACTTTTGAAAGTGACCTGCATAATCTCTTAGATTCAAGTACAGTATTTGCAGCATTGCACGTCTACAACCACCCCTAGAGGTAATAGTACAAAATACAGGTATGACACAAGAATGTTCTCTCATCTTGCAAAATACTGGCAAAACATTACACATGAAAATGGAAAGCAAAGTTCAGCAAAAGCAGTTATAAAATACACAATTAAGGCAATGCCCTGTAAAAAGAAGAGTAATTACAAAACTAATTTAGCCTTATGGAGTTTTCATATTCAATTATGCCTATTTTGCATTTCGTTTCCTGTGCTTAGCTTACTGGAGTCTTTATACAGTACTATAATGCTTGGTAAAATTGTGCATTCTAGAAAACTAAGGTACGTTTTTTTTAAGACAATACATATTGGCAGGCATTCATTGCAAGCAGTATTGCTTTTTAACACACAGTCTCACTTACTTTAGAGATGAATATGCTGCCTCTTATCGTACTCAAACCTATATATTCTCAGACATGGCAAACCTATAATCAGGGCATGTGGAATTCCATGGAAATGCAGTAACACATTACACCCTATTATGCTAAGCCTGTAATTAAGTTATGTTGGACCACACTGCTGGAAAACATGGTATAATCATCAGCTGGGAGCTGAGAAGCACAATATTGTGATTGTCAGACAAGCTCTACATGATGCAAATAGATGAGTCAGAAATGACTTCACAGAAAACAGCTCAGTAATATTGATCTGACTCACAACCTCCAACACAGAAAATAACACGCCTTGTTAAACATCTGTGTACTGCATGCAGTGTCAGCCTGTCATCAGTTCCCAAGATGCACTGCACACATAACACCACTACATGCATCAGTGCAGGGCTCCTGGGGAGGTTGTCTGTCACCTGCCTGAGGCAAAGAAAGAGTACTGGTAATGTTCCAAGCCTCTACCAGCTGTACTCCCAGTCTGCAATCCACACTTGCAGGAGACCAATATTATGTGTTTCTCAGTTTAACTAATTAGAAGAACAGACTGCTTTCAAGAAAAAAGTGTAGCAGGCATCTGTAGTCATGATGACTTGTCTCATAAGAGTGACTAGATTCAGCAGTATAAATGCTACTTCTATGTTTAACCAGGACGAGTAAGACATAGTCCTGGAACTTGTCAAAAGTTTTTTTTTCTCCAGTTTGTGGGAGTTCTGCCCACAGGAATATAAAGGATAAAACTGTGGTACGTATCATGCCTGAGAGTTGCCATCCTTACATGTCCATCAATCTCCTCCTGGTAATGAATTATAAACAAGCCATACAAGTTCTGAATGCACTCCTGCTTACTCTTTACCATCATATTTAGTATCTGGGAAGTGAGTGGTCCACCTGGGAAGATGCAAACTTATATTGTTATGATTGCTGACATCTGGCTGGGAGAGAAACAGGATGATGTGTTGCAGGAAGAACTGTTTCATTAGGAAGAATTTCAACTAGTCAAGGGGGTTATAGGGATCATCAAAGGAAGCTGAGATGTTATGCCTGTTGTGGCATAAATACTCAGACTCTGGCTCATACTTAAGTACCACAGACAAAATACACCTTACATCTGCAGCAGCTGCCCCAGAAGCATTAGTGGACTGTTTATGTAATGAACAGGACTATGATCAGGTCTATGATCATAACTGGCTTAATATGTGTTTAGGACATGGATATCAAAAGTCACCTCCAGACAAAAGCTTGAGACGTGAATCTTGGCATCCATGTTGAATACACATAATAAAGGGTTATGATTGGAAGACCTGATCATACTTCTTTCTAGTACATGCTTTATCTGCTTGATGTACTGCTAGTTACAAAAGAAAAAACAAAGGGCAACTATTGTGCCAGCTTTAAAACCCATAAATCACTTAGCAAGAGCTGTCAGAAAGACAATGTGACATGTCTTAGCAACGGCTAACAAACACTGTGTAACATGCTGTTTTATGCTATGGAAAGTCAGGGACAGATTACTAGTACAGACAACAGGCAGAAAGAAATCAGCTTTTAATTCTGCTGGTGTTTGCTGGCTACTACTGGTGAATTTAACTGCCTAGCACAATATTTGATCTTAACAAGTGATCCAGGGGGAGCTCAGCAATTGTTAAGGCTGGGTCCTGCACTATAGAAGCACTTAAATGGTTTGTCTTTTTTGTGATATCAGACACTCCATGCATTACATAAATGTCACCATCATCAGCAGTACTATTAGGTTAATTATATACTTAGAGCACACCAGACTCAATAGGTTTGATTAGCTGGCAGGCTGCTTAATATCACAGTATTGTTTGGTGACACCTCCAATCATTCTTCTCTAGAAGGCGGTCTATCAGTAGACGTGTCTGTTGTATTGTGATGTGTGCAGATAAAATTTTAAATGTTCATAGGTTCACAGGTTCATAGGAGATTACTATTGCTATTGGCTCAAGGGCCTTTATAAACCTAGCCATATTATACCCTGGTTCCTTATTCACCAATTTGCAGTGTGAGTCTATGATCAGCATGAACTGCCCTTATCCAAGAGGGACATAGGTGACATTCCCAGGGTAAATTTACAGTCTCCCATCCAGTTGTATAAGTTATGTTTAAATAGGTTAATTGAGAAGCTCTGTGACTGGGAGTTTGTTCCAGAAGAGTGGCAATATCTGGGAGGCACATTTGTCTCTCCAGCATGTCCTGTTAATGTCACAGACTAGGTTAAGATCCCTAGAGTGAGTGAATCTTGTCTTATTAGTGGATGTGCAGCATTTCCATTAGGGTAGAGTCCGAGACTGCTCTGTAGGTCAGGTTCAAGTCGCCTCTCAGCAGCCTATAAGATACAGAGTACAGTGACAGGGCCTTCAGTCTGTCCATGTAGGTCACGTGTTGAAGGCCCTGAATTTTCTTGGTGAGAAACCTCTGAGGTCTCTCCAGCTGCTGCAGATATCTGGTGAGGCACATACAGAAGGAAGCATTGTACTCTATTAGTGGTTTGATGAGGGATGAGTACAGGGAAGTTATACATCCTTATCTCTGGATGCAATGCCCTTGCTTATGAGATGTGCAACATAGAAGGCCTTCCTTACCACTGTGGAAAAATGGTGATCGAAGTTAAGGTTACAATCAACCTGTGCTCCCAAATCTCTCACCACAGAGTTTGAGCTTAGGGGGGTACTGTTAATATTGTAATTTGCAGGGACTTCCCCTTTGTTGAAAGGGATGATAATGCATTCTTTTTTTCATTTATTTTAAGTCCACTGCTTTGGTACCAATCATTTATTTGTGTAAGCCCTTTTTGTAGTATATCAACATCATTGGGGGACTCAGTGATTGCACCCAGTTTGCAGTCATCAGCGAACTTGTTATGCCACAGGCCATCTATTTTCACTTAGACTTCTGAGAAATAGATTCCAAACAGTACGAGGCCCAGCACAGATCCTAGCAGTAAACCACTGGTAACTGGTATGCAGGTAGAGGTGGAATCCACAGCTTTGACTGCATGTGTTCTGTCGGTGAGCCAGCTGGATACCCATCTAGTGACATATAGGTTAGTTCCCAGCTGGGTCAGGTTATGAATGATGCCTGAGTGAGGGATTGTGTAAAAAGCCTTGGCTAAGTCAAATAGGCTGTATGTACTGTTTTGCCTTCATCCAGGGCTTTGTTGATGATCTACCCTTAACAAGAGCAGATTGAGTTGGGTCAAGAGATTGAAGGTCACCTATGTCTTTGCTGATAAGGTCCATAATGATCCTCTCCATGGCCTTCCAGATAAGGCTGGTTAGGCTTATGGGTCTATCGTTCTTAGGGTTAGTTAATGGACCCTCTTTGTGCAAGGGAATTACTGTTGCTGTTTTCCAGTCTGCTGGGGCAAAGCCAGTACTTAGACTGTGGTTGAAGAGAGTGCCAAGTGGTTCTGCTAGGTCCTGTTTTAGACCATTTACTAGGTAGCCTGGGATGTTATCCAGTCCCATAGAGGCTATGTTTTTTGGCCATGGAGAGGTCAGGTATGACCTGTTCTTTGGAGATACTAGGTAGGGGACTGGTGACAGGTATGCTTTGGTTGGTGGGAACAGGGGGATGAAGTTTGTACCAAGTCTGTCTATCAGGTTGGAGATGTCCTCAGGGTCAGTATGGGTGGTACCATCCACTACTAGTTTGGCACAAAGCTGGGCCTTCCCTTTTAGAGTTCTGATATAGCTAAAGAATGCCTTGTGATTATCCTTAGCTAGGGATGCTAGTTTAGATTCGTAACTGGCTTTAGAGGACTTTACAAGATATATAATTTGCTTGTTCAAGCTGTGGAGGGTGTCATCCTCTGCTAAGTCAGTTCCCTCTTGTTCTTAGACATTAGTTTCTTCATCTTGTTGTAAAACCTATTTATGCTTGATGTCCACCAGGGTGGCTTTTTTTTGTGATGACCTTGTTTTGATCCGTTCAGGTAGAGCCGAGGCTATACATTTGTATAGGTGTTTATACAAGGCATTTGTGTACACCTCTGTATAGGAGACACTGTTAATAGTGGTAGCAGGGGATGTGAAACTATTTATGCCATTGCTTAGGAAGTCATAGTTTGCTTTGGGGAAATTTTTCATCCTTTTTTGCTCTTGAGGGGGGTCAGGCATGATTGTTACTTCGAACGAGACTGATTTATGATCAGACGTTACCAGGGAGGGCAACATACAGGGGGTAGTGCACAGACCCCCTATGTTGGTGAGTACTATGTCTAGGACATTTGAGCCCCTTGTAGGGGTGCAGAATATCTGTTCCAGGGAATTTGTATTAACAAAGCCCAGGAACCTTAAGGCAAGCGTGTTTGTGCTCATATATGACTTCCAATCGATGGAAGAATAGTTGAAATCACCCATGACCAAGGTGTTTGGCTGTATAGTGAGTGATTCAAGGAGGTCCTGGTAGGCACACTGGTTCTCATGGTTCATGGTGGGGGGCCTATAGCTAACAATGATATGGAAGAGGGTTTACCTGCAGTTAGTTGGATTTGGAATAGCTCTAAGGAGTCATAATGTTTGACCAGCCTTGAGGTGTATTTGTCTTTAATGAAGACGGATACACCTCTTCCTTTGGCTCTTTCACACTCATTATGATGTCTAAATTTGTGGAAGGCATTGTAGCCTTGCATGGCCAGGGTACTCTCTGTGGCCTTGAACCATGTCTCTGTGACTGCACATACATCAGCATCTTCCAAGGTAAGTGCTTCCAGTGAGTGCAGTTTCTGATTTAAACTCTTACCATTAAGCAGCATAACCCTGAGTTTGTCTTTAGTAGATTTTTGTACATCAGGAATTTTGTTGTTATGACATTGTCTATAAAAGGCACAATGGAGAAGGTAAGTACCTTTGCCAGTAACCAAAAGTCAAGAGGTGACAGGTGAAGACCATCTCTGGCAAAGCAGCGGGGTCTTGCGACCATATCTTTCCAGGCTGACAGATACAGGATCCCTTGGATTGACACCAGAAGCTAAGCCAATTGTTGAAATCAATCATTTTTTTGTTTATATTGTGTCATCATCCTGGGTGAAGGTAGAATGCTGCTTAGGGATAGAGACATACCTGCCTGGGACACATAATCTGAGAGTTCAGTCATGTCTCTCTTCATATAGTCCACTGAGGTACATCTCAAGTCATGCACTCCATCATGGACTATGACAGAGTCATAACAGTACTTGTTGTTGAGAGACTTGAGTGCATGCATGATCTGATGAATCCTGGCATCTGACAGGCAGCTGACTGTGACCTTCTCCTTGTCCAGCCTGGTATCTTATTATGGAGTCGCTTATGACCAAGACATTTGGTTTTGAGGAGTTTTGCCCAAGGGCTTATTGGCTGACACAGTGTTGTGTGTACTATTATGTGTAATGGATTCTGCTGGGTCTGCAGTGTGTGAAGTAGGTTCGCGCTTGGGAGCATGGCCGCCCTTAGGCATAGGCGAACTAGGCAACCACCTAGGGTGCCGTACAGGCTGACCTAGTAAAGGGCGCAGTTTGTGTTCATTTATTTATTTATTTTAATTAATTTACTTTTCTTATTATGCGAAAGCATAATAAGATAAGTACATTAATTAAAATGAATAAATAAACCATAGGGTGCTGGAATCATAAGGCGAGGGGGAGGAGCGAATGCCCTCCCACTTTTATACCTGCAGTGTGATGAGGAGGCTTCCACTATCTTTAAGTTGAAATACATGCGTGTCATACGCACGTTCGCCAACACTGATATAAAGATGTTTTATGGTGGCGCGTGGAAATTAAACAAGCACTTTGAGAGGAATTAATTCCATGTGTATGCATGTGGCCGTTTCATTTAAAAAGAAGGTAAGTGCATTCGTGTGTGTGTGTTTGTGTAGTTTAAACTAGGTTTCTGTATGCAAGCGAAAGTATGTGTGTGTGTGAATGGAATTTAATTTAGTCATTCTGTTTGAATGAGAGATAAAGTGTGTGTGTTACTGTGTGTGAGAGTAGGTCATACCTCTCAAATGTCCCTGATTTTCATGGACATCCCTGATTTTGACTCAAATTTTAGCTCTGTCCCTCTTAATCCCTCCTAAAACTAGTGACCTTTGGAGAAAAGGTGGTGAATTGCACTTAATGAATAATGACAATAATTAAGAGTTATAGACTTCTTTTACTTCGGAAAATGTGTATTAATTCATATGCTCTGATTCTGTCAATGTTTCAAGTTAATAGCACTAATATTTTAAAAGTGTCCCTGATTTTTTCTTGACTTGTCCCTGATTCTGTTGAAATTGTCCCCGATTGGTTGAGAGGTCTGGAGTAGGTGTGTGTATGAGAGAGAGAGTATGAGTGTGTGGAATTTAAACTAGTTTCTGTGTGAAAGAGAAGGTATGTGTGTGTGTTGCTTTGTGACTTTGTGACAGAGTAGGTGTGTATGTGTGTGTTGCTATGAGTGAGCTGCGTGTGTTTGCAACATACCTCTCAACTGTCCTCAAATTTTGTAGTTCTGTGATTTACCACTTAGTCACCTAAAATAATGATTTTCATATATATATTCATACCTCTCAACTGTACAGATTTTTGTAGAATGTCCAGACTTTTGCCTCATATTTTTGGTCTATTACTCTTAGAATTGTGGTTTTCTGGTAAAAATCACTGGGGACTTAAGTCAGAAAACATTGACAGATGTTTGAGTTTTAGGCTTCATACCATTTAGAAAATGTATTACTGCAAAACCTTTTATTCTATTAACTTTTTAAGTTTGTTGCTGTTGTTGTATCTTTCGGCTTTGCCCGGTTAGGGGTCGCCACAGCGGAACTCCGGTCCGCTAATGATTGGCAGTAGATTTTTATGTACCGAGTTGCCAGCCCTGATGCACAACCTTCAACGAAGGTACGCCCATTCACGCATATCTCCACACAGAAGACGCTTTAGCTGAGACTCGAACAGGACAACGTCTTCCTGTGAGGCAACAACGCTAAGAGCAATATTTAAAAATGCCCCAATTTTTGGGCCTTTGTCCCCTGTTATTTGTGCCTTGGTCCAGATTTCCTGCTCTATGAGGTTGAGAGCTGTGTGTGTGTGTGTGTGTGTGTGTGTGTGTGTGTGTGTGTGTGTGTGTGTGTGTGTGTGTGCGTGTCTGTTTGTGTGTGTGTGTATACACATATATATATATATATATATATATATATATATATATATCTATATATATATATATATATATATTGTTTAAAAGAGCAGCGTGGTTGCGTTTACTGTGTTTGTTTTTTATACAAGTTTACATTTTTCGAATACTGATATTAGTTTTATAATACCCAGGGTATTTTAATGTAAGAATGATCTTAAACTAAGCCGTTTTATGTTAGTGTTTTTGTAGATCAAAAAAATCAACTTTCTAAGTTACAAAAGTGCAATATTTAAAATCTATCCCTACTTTTTCTACCATTGCATCTACATTATGTTAGGCTTTGTCCAGATTTCTTGCACTAAGAGGTTGAGAGGTATGAATACCTCTCAACTGTCCAGACCTTTGCCTCATAGTTTTGACCTATTCCTCATAAAATTTGTGTTTTTTCTGGCAAATCAGTGAGGATTTAAATAACTAAATGCTATACATTTGATTTTCAGCCTTTGTTTCCTTCAGAAAATGCATGCTAAGACAAATGCTGTTATTCTAGCAACTTTCTAAGTCTATAAGAGCAATATTTATAATCTGCCCCTGTTTGGGGGCCTTTGTGCCCCCCCCCTAATTATTTTAGGCTTTGTTCAGATTTCTTGTGCTAAGAAGTTGAGAGGTATGGAGGCATGGTATGTAATGTCCTAGCTGACAATTATTTGTTGCATTTTAAGAAGGGATATGGGTTCTGCATTCCTTAGTGTGCCGTCCTTTGTTTAAGATGCCTAGTAACTATGAACTTGTCTGTTTCTCAGTCATTCTCTATTGCAATATTACTAGTGTACCATAGGCAATTAATTCTTAAAGGGCAGCAAGCACTGAATTTGTAGATGGAACAGTGAAATGTAAAGTTCTTTGCCAGTAACAGCCTCTTCATTAGTTACAAATCTCTTTAATGTAGAATTATTCAGATGAATTTTACTTCTGCAGAGATTGTGCTTACTGACTGATACTGTTTGAGGAAGTTTGAGGGGCCTTTTATGGTTAAAATGTTCTGAAATGGGCAGGTTTGTCATTATTGGGTCATACATTTTGTTTCATTACTTACTGGAAAAATTTTAAAAACTGCAAATTTAACACACTGTAACAAGTGTGAATGTTTTCAGTGTGCAACTAGCTGTTTTTTGTTTATCAAATGGCACGCTGTGTTGTAGAAACTGAAAGCAGTGTTAGTAGCATAATTGCCTTTGGTGCAGAAGGCTGTGGATTCTACTCCCACACCATGTAGATGGAGAGCTGATATGCAGTGCCTATATGATTGCTGATTATTTGGTGCATTATAAGGGGGGACAGGGGTTCTACACTCTTGAGTATGTCCTTTTGTATGAGATGCCTAGTGACTGTGAACTTGTTAGTCATTTCCTACTGCAATATTACCAACTCACCAGTTTTTTTATGTAATATAGGCAATTAATGTTTCAAAGGCAACAGGCACTGAATTTGTACATAACATTGATATGTAAAGTTGTTTGCCAGAGGCAACCTCTTCATTAGTTACAGATTTCTTTAATGTGGAATTCAGATGATTTTACTTCTGCAGAGATTGTGCGTGTGGAATAATATTGATGGATTGTAATATTGATGGACTGTAATTATAGAAGTCTTGAGTGGCCTTTTATTGTTGAAATTTTCTGGAATGGGTAGTTATTGGTTCATACATTTTGTTTCATTGCTTATTAAAAAAATGTTTAAAACTACAAATTTAAAACATATTCTAACAAGAGGTGCTGTATTATACAAAGAATATAATTCAATATAATTCAATACAATCAGGAAAGTGAATTAAAGAATAAATACATGTATGCATGGCCCTAAAAAATGTGTGCAAGGAGTCTGTTTTGAAAACAGCCCAAAGGTAAACTTAATTCTCCACCAACCAGATGCATTTCTATGAATGTGGGTTTTCATGCCATTTCAAAGAATGTGAGTTTTGCCATTTCAATGAATGTGAGTTTCAAGGGCAAAGACGTTTACTGCTCATGCTAAGTCTGTTTTCATTGTGAGACTGTATTGTTTGTTTAGCAAATGGCTATCTGTGTTTGTGCTATTTTATTTCAATATCTGTAATCATTGTAGAGGCAAATAGAACAGTATGCATGGCAACTGGTGAGATAACCAAATAATGGAGCACTGGAATGACTGAGGAGGGGGCTGCTGCTGGGGGTTGCTCTGGGGTGGCGGTCTATTACCCTTCCTAGGACTTTATTTGACCATGCTCTGGCTCTGGTATTTCAAGTAAATACATATGCAAAGGTAGCTGCAGTTTAACTACATTACAAGGTATCTTTTTCTTCCTAAGCATTTAAATAATTTAAGGAAATGACTGGAGTGGCTTTCTTGGGGAATGACCCAGTGGGTGTGTCTCAAATAGGGGTGTTTCATGTGTGGTATGGGTGGGGCTTAAGGGGCGCTGGGGCACTACTTCACCTAGGGCGCCATTTTGGCTAAGGCCGGCCCTGCTTGGGAGGTCTCTGATCTTTAGGAAGGATTCTAGCGGGTACCTCCATGTATGTAGCTTTATGTGTTGTGAGCTTGTTATGTGCAAGAGGTGAAGTGTGTGTGCAGACAACCTGTTTGATATCTGGTTTGTTGCTATGTGAGAGAATTGATTCCAAATTCATAGTACAGATACATCTCTCACAAGTTGTATTTGTTTTAAGAGTAACTGGTTGTCAGTATACATGAGGCAACTGCCATATTGCCTCAGGATGCCCCTGCTTTCAAGTATTAAAATTATATATTCCCAGTAGATCTTAAAATCAATTTCTACAGTCTCAGAATGGCCTGTGTTAACTCTCCAGACATTTCATCCCTTGCTAATTAACATAATTATTTAGATATTGACTTACTTATCTTTTCCATTCAAGATAATGATGACTTACTCTTTATTCCGATGGGACTTGATTTCAGCCTGAGGCTAGTGTTAGTTAACAATGAAACCAATGAATCTGTAACATCTGAAGTGAGTCATCTCACAGACTGTGGCCTTTTGCCACATTCAAGCCCTATAAAAAAATTACCAGTGCACTAGTTAGTATAAATGGAATTTCAACAGGGACTTAGTTTCTAGAGAAACAGAAAACTAAGGAAAGTCAAGTGTAGAGCTTCCATATATGGTGCTTCTTTCTCTTTCTTTGGCACTTATGTTATCAAGCATAAATTTTTCCGTGGTACATACCACTGAACAAGAACCACTAAACAATGAAATAGTGGGTAAGGACATTGTGTGTCAGCTTACTTTTACTTCTTCATATTACATTAATAATAAGAACATTATAGTTTATGTTCTCCCTCTTCTTATTATTATTACAAAAATAATTTGTTAGCTTAAGAATCTAGTTATTATTTCATTAAGCATTTTATTATTTGTGTCAGTGTCTAAGACCTACAAGCTATTCCCCTGTAGTACATAAAAAAAAAAAAAACTGCCAGGAAACCTTAGAAATTTTAAATTCACTAGATGTGACGGTCTCTTTCTGTAACAAAATTATTTATTTTATGTTCCAGAACTTCTTGGATGACAGTTAAGCCTGGAACCACAAACCAGTGGTCTCCCCAACAGAGGAACTCATAGAACTACCCTATATTTTAACACAAAATCTTCCACTATCAAATGTAATCTACAAACCACAAAGATGAGGGGAAGATTAATTACCATAGCTGTAACATAATGAAAACTCAGTCCTTCTAGAGTACAGTTTTTACTATACACATGTACGCAATTAAAATGACATTAATGCTTCTCACAATTACATAGGAGAAGAACATTTTATACATTAACTCCAAGGTGCAATAGTCATCTGAAAACATGTACCAGAAAAATGTTTTCAGAATTTACAACAGGTTTCCATATCAGTACAACAGGTAAAACTAAGCTTATTACTTACAAACTTTAAATAGCTACTACATCAGCCAAGGCACAGTTTAACTTCTCACTTTATCCTGTGATCTAAGACAACAATATCATTTGTTCTGTATCTGTATATGCAGTAAAAGTAAAGCACGTATGTCATACAGGCCTGTCTCAGTAAATAACAGGTTTGAGAACAATCCAAGGGCTATGTCTGAATTCTTCAATCACTCAGTCACTAAATCTTCTCACAACCTAAGCTTCTGTCACCACACTGTAAAGGTACACATCTGACTCTACAAGAAGAGATGATATTACAGTCAATCAATAAGGTTACATCACCATCTAATAACAGCTAGGCTTGTAATGTGGCCTGCAAACTGTTTGCCTAGTACTCATCCATGAACGTATGAACATACACCATTTCATTATTATTGTTATTCTCTACGACACTAAAAACTTTGGTCAGACTTCACAGTAAGTTAATTCCTTACTTATGCATATGAACAACCCTTCTCCTACAGATTATACACATATTTTATACCAGCATGAAATGTTTACTAGGACTTTTTTCATTTCTCCTAATCTTCATATTTTCAATCTTGATATAATAGTTAAATTTAACCCATATTTTTATCATTTTATTTATTTCAGTTTGCTTCAGTTTAAATGAGCATCATAGTAATTTAAGAAGCAAACGTTACCTTAAAAGTTAAAAAAATCAAAAATTAAATTATTAAAAAAAATTAAACAGCACTAAGAAATTAATCCTGCTGACTATTTCAGTTAGTATAAGCTGGGATGCATTTAAGATAAAGCTTTATGGGGATATTAAAACATATATTAATTGTAAGCAAGACTGCAAGATTTATAAATGAAATAAATGGATGTTATATTAGCAAAAATTTCTAAATTGTAACAACTGTAGTAAATGCATTACTTTGTGGAAAACTAAAATTCAACATAGGAAACAAGCATAGTATATAAAGGTCTGTTTATTGATTTATGTATTATATTTTTTATAAGATGAGAAGCTGCTGACAAGATAGAGAAGGGTATTGCAATCTGATTTCCTCATCAACAATATCATAATTTTTGGGACTTCCAGAATGGTTCCAAACTAAGTGATATTAGATTCTCGTGGCCTTCCTTGAAATTATCGAAATAAACGTTGAAACACCAGTTATTATTAAAACTTTAACTACTAAAGATTCTATTTAAATACCCTAACCAGAATGTCAAACAAAAAAGCTAACAAATGCATAAGCAATAAAACTACAGTAAAGAAAACAAGATAACCATTGTCTCACAGACCACTTTGACATGGCAAAGCTTGAACCTGACAGTCTGTCAAATCTCCCGAGGGATTCCCAAAGAAAGGTATGACATACAAACTAAGATTAGTAGACAGTATGAAGAAGTTATCAAGGTGAGAAGCAATACTTATGGACTATTTTTATAAACAATGATACAAAATGGTGACTGTAGAAGCCATCCTATCTAATCACTTGGTTGATATTGTCAGGCTTCATAAATCAGTCAGTGAAAATATTACGCAGTTGGTGACCTGATGGTGATTCAGGAGGAAATGCAGGAGAAACTGCTAAAACTACAGGACAAAGAAAGAAGTAAAAAATTGCATTTTAAAAACATCCCAGAGGGCATGAAAGGAAAGACTGACAGGATTTTATGACCTAACAACTAAGCCTGTGGACTGGGTTACCAAAAGAAAAAATATTCCTGGACAGAGCCCATAGAATATTTCAACCATACAGGACATTGCAACACTTATTTAGACAGACTATTGTCAAGATGTACATTTTTCTTTTAAAGAGGTACATTTTCAATTTACTGTGTGGAAAAGGCAGGTCATTACAAATTATAGAAAAAAGAGTATTGGTTGACCATGATTACTCATGGGGAGTAGGCTTAAAAGGAGTAAGTTCACCCAACATCTGAGAATCTGCAAAAAGGCAGATCTCAGTTTAAATCTTACATTACCCTTCACTGCAGGTTCTCTTCCCCACTAGAGCTAAGACCTTCCTTGATCCAGAAGCTGCCCCACCAAATCTAAATAAGTACATCCAAACCATCTGGGGAAAATTCCACAAGACCAGAGGAAGTTAAATTTGGGGGAGTGGGAATGAGAGGCCAGACATGGACAGGAAACATAGCCACTAAAACCTTTTTCTTTCCTTAAGAGGAAAGTGGAAGATAAACGTTGGGAGAAGGAAAGTTTCACAAAAAAAAGTAAGAAGCTCTGGAAAGCATCTATCCTCTACCTGAGCCAGTCAGCAGGATACTGTTGTAGCTGAACAACAGCATTTCCAGCATTTATACAACAACAACTACAACAACAACATAGTCAAAGAAAAGACACACTGCTCAGGAACACTGGGCTTCTAACACTTTTCAAATACACATGCACATTTTATCATCAACAAATCAATGGTGTGGTGGTGGGGGGTGCATGAAGTTCCATTATTTGTTGCCACATAATTGACCTCCATGAAGGATAATATGAACGTAAAGTCTTAAAATTGTATTCAGTGGAATTGCCGTAGTGATGGCCCTTAAAGTATCAATAGTAATTGAATTTATGAATGGAACTGAGAATAAAGAAAGGTATTTTTTTAACTACAAGATTTAAGTTAATTAAACCCCTATGAGATAAGGGATCATATGAAACATAAAATGTGGGGTGACATTCTTGTAGACTTTCAACTTGATAGTCTAGCATTTTAATGCAAACACCTATGAATGGGCAGAAATTCTTAGTATGCATTTGCATGAAATGCACATCCTGGGGTTGATGACACCATTCTAACTGAGTAAAATGGCAGGCAAAGAACAGATAGAGGTGGAGTTAAAAAATTAAAATTGGTTCACCATCTACAAAAAAAAAAAATGAAGTATAGCTTGGGACGTTAGAAGTTTTAACGTTAAATAAAACAGCAACTACCAAGAGTGGAATTGAAATGGACAAGGAGTTTGATGGTTTTGGGTGGGAGTACAACTTTCAGTGTGATACTAATACAGTGCAATGTACGACACTGACTACAAGCACTTGCTTGATATTTCCAAGGGGAAGATTTAAGCAGTTCTTATTATTTATTTATTGATAGTTTTTGTAATTAAAATTAAGAACTATTCAGGAGTTGCAACTGTTAACTGTTTTCTAC
Source organism: Protopterus annectens (assembly GCF_019279795.1). Taxonomy (NCBI): domain Eukaryota; kingdom Metazoa; phylum Chordata; order Ceratodontiformes; family Protopteridae; genus Protopterus; species Protopterus annectens. The sequence continues at coordinate 1,217,314,155 of NC_056731.1, read as the reverse complement.
ATGTTGTTTATTAGCTGCAAAAGGGGCAAAAAATAAATAATAGGGTCACATACGTTTGGATATAAGCATGGCAGAACACAGAGAAAGGGGATGGTCTGGGATGATCACCTTGGTTAATGTTTATCTCCCCCAAGACAAAAAAAAAAACAGAACTTAAAAAAATATTATCAGGAATGCTCAGCTTTCATTAGAGGATTTTTGTTTTTGCCAGTGATTGAAATGTGGTTACAAATAAGAAGAATGTAAGGGCAGTCACACTAGAAGAGAAGTTCCTAGGCAACTATTCTCAGATATAGAACAGCAAACCAGCTTTAGGACTGATCGCACCTTTTACTCAACAAAGTACAATAGCTGGTCAAGAATATATATTGCTCTACAGAAAAATAAAACACCAGTATCTTGTCACACAAATAGTGACCCACCCAAGTACTTTATCAGATTATTCATTAGTTAGTATGGAAGTTACTCACCAAAATAAAGGATGGAACCTGACAGTGGTGCTTTGCCAAGCAATGATTTAGATATGATAAAAATTAGTTAACACATAAACTGTATTCCATATTAACAGGACTAATCTCACTGGAGCACGACATGGGACATGTTTAAATCTGATTTTCAGAAGGATATTAGACACCAAAAAGGGTTGATGTGGAGAGAATCACAAACACAAGGGAAGGAAGACTATCTAGAATAAGGGAATTATAAAGTAAGGGTAAAGACGGGAATGAAGAAACATAGGAGGAAATAACTCTAAGACAAATGTCAGCACTTATGTATATATATTTTGACAATACCCTTAAGGCACAGAAATATTTAGCACAAAGACTTTAACAGCAGAAAATAGAGAGAAGTATACCCAAGATATGAGATCCCAAATTAGGTAAAATATTTAAAGACCAGGAGTATGATTCCAGGATGCTGAGAGACTTGTATCAGAAATTATATAACTCACAGGTAAGGTAGAATAACTGGACATTGAATCTTGATAAACTCTGTTATGGAGTAGAAATGTTAAAACCAATACAGGAGGATGTGCAACAGCTTTTCCACCCCTAGCAATAGATGAATAGTTAAAAGCTCTAGCTGCAGGAAAGTCACCAGGAATAGATGGGTTACTGACCGAGCTTTGGAGAGCTTGTACACAGAAAAATATTTAGATATGAGGTAGCCTATTCAATAAGGTGTTCAAATAAAGGAGATTCCTAATGTCTTGGATGACAGCAGCAGTAGTACTTATACTGAAGGAGGGAAAGCCCCAGCCAGCCCAAAACTGTATTGCCTAATATCAGTATTAAATCATGACTGCCAAATGTTTGCAGCTATTTGTGACTAGATAAATTAAAATATTACTTAAGATTATAAGCCTAGACCACTGTGGGTTCATCCAAGGGAGGCAGACCCTTGACAACATACTTAAAACTCATGTAAAACACCAGGAAGCAGAACAAATGAGTAAGTCTTTAGTTAGTTAGCTAGTTTAAATGCAGAAAAGATCTTTGGATCCAGTGAGATTACCCATGGAAAATAATATCAAGGCAAGGATTCCCCTAGAGATTTTATTTTTCTGCTGAAGGATATTTATATGGATTCAATGGCAGCAATAAAAATTAATGGAAATATCCCCTAAGATTCCAATACAGAGAGAAACAATACAGGACTGTTCACTTTCTCCCCTATTATTTGCACGTCTTGAACCACTTACCCAAAAATAAGATAAGTGAGTGTTCGAGGATGGAACTAGAATTCTGGGGAGTAGAGGATAGCTATGCTCACTGGCGATTCTATACTCTTTAAATAATCCAAAATATGATGTTTCAAGAGTATTTGGAGTATTAAGACAGTCTGCTAAAATACCATGTTACAAGGTGATCATGAATAAAAAGACAAACTATCTCAATAAATTATGTTCATAACACTCAGCAGCTCCAGTGATATCACAGCTTGTGGGGGCATTGTGAAATTAAATATGTAGAGATCCCAATAATGCATAAAGCTAAGGACTCACCAAAGGAACTGTGGAATATGACCAGAGAAAAAATCCTTAGTTTAATAAAAAAGTGTAATGCCATTACAATGGACATTGATCAATAGATACAGGCAAAAAATGCTTAATGTCCCTTTAGTAGAATATGTTTGGCAAGCTTTCATGTAGGATCTGGGTAAAATCTATTTGGAAACAATGCATAAATAAACAATATGGTTTATCTGACAATGAAAGCAGTCAAGGATTGCTTGGCAGGAAATGATTTTAAAAATAGAACAGGAAGGATTATATTTGCCTCACTTACAGGACTACTGTAAGGTCACTCATTAAAAACTAATATATACAATCCAGAAAAATTGTGATTACAAGGCAAAGGTATAGTTTTAACTGTGTGATTCCTCAAAACCACCTGTAACAGAGGACTATGGGATATATACAAATGACCCCTTAAGGAGCATCAGGTATTTCAGATATATGACTTCTTAATGCCCATGAATTTTTGTTGAGTCTGTTTATGGATACATTCAGACCACTAAATCTAAACTCCACTAGATGTGGACATTCATGCTTCAGCATTCTTATTACCTTGCCAGCACAGCATAAGTGGACTGTTTGGCTAACCTTTAGAAACACAGGGTTATTGTACCCAGCTAATATTCATAACCATTAAGGTGTCTGCAAAATATGCCATTTAAGAACTAAATAAAAGAATGAAAAGGCCAAACAGCCAATCCAATTAGAAAAACTACAAAAGTCTACCCATGTTAGAGTTTTCACTGTGTGATTTCTCAAAAACTTTTGTAAGAGGGCATAAGAAGATAAGAAGGCTGAAATATGCATGTCCACAGCTAGTGAAGTTTGGCTTTAGTGGCATGAATGTATCCATAAATACAATTAACAAAAAGTCATGGGCATTCAGAAGCCATATAGCTGAAACACCTGATGTTCCTTAAGGGGTCATTTGCATACATCCCACAGTCCTCTATTACAGGAGGTTTTAAGGAATCACACAGTGAAAACTCTAGCTTGAATAGATTTTTTTGTAGTTTTTACTAATTGGATTGGTTGTGTGACCTTTTTATTCTTTGATTTTGTTCTTAGATGTGATATTTTGCAGACACCATAATGGTTATGAGCATAAGCTGGGTACAACAACCCTATGTTTCAAAAGATTAGTTAAACAGTTCACTTATACTGTGCTGTTGAGGTTGTAAGAAGGCTCAAGTATTTATGTTCACAGGTAATTGTGTTTAGTTTTAATGGTGTGAATATATCCAAAAATAGATTTAACAAAAATCATCTGCATAGACATGCCAAGGCAAAGTGGAAATTAGTGGTATTAACACAAGGGGGAGTTGTCCTATTCACTTAGAAAATGAACATTTGGTCTTAGGGGTTAAGAATAAGAAATGATAAATCCTATCTAAGCTGTCTTTATAGAATATTTACCCAAGTCTTTAATATTCATGATGGAAATTTGCGGTATGACAGTTTGGAATAGTTAAAAATAAGTCAATTACTCCTTCTGCAATATAAAATCAATACTTAGTTAGAGAAAATTAACTACTATTTTGGAATCAGTGATGATCCGGTGAGGGTGCAATGGACTGGAGTGAATTTAGAAACAGACACCAACCGCAGTGGGAGATATAGTGGTTTATTTTGAACATTGAATAAATATGATAGAGAATTTCAGAAAAGGGTGTGGTAAGGCCACAATTGCTTAAAATAATAATAATTGAAGCAAGTCTTCCACAGGCTTGCAACAAAAAACTAATAAGCAGATTTTATGGAGCCTTAGCCAGCTCAAGTAAAGAATTCCTTCACAAACAAATTAGTGGCTGGCAAGAAGTAATAGGGATATCAATATCAGAAGAACAATGGACATATATCTGTATGACTTCAACAAAGGCTGCTTAATCCAGGAAATTTAGAATATTTGGCATGAAGTATTTTACACTCTGTCCAAAAGTTATGGTTTTTTGTTTGAGATGCCAATAAAATTGAAAAGGGGAATGACAACATAAATTTTGATATTGTGTCAAACTGAATGTGTTTAGTAAAGAACTAGGACTTTTGTAATATGCAAATACCTACTTATGACTGGCACTTTAAACAGGAAGAGTTCTATTTCAGAGGATAAGAGAACTTGATAAACTCCCCAGGATAATGGTTCTTATTTTGAGGTTACTCCTCACTTAGAAATGTCCTCATTGCAGGGATAATGGTAACAGCACAAACAACCTCCATGTCTCCCTGCATAATGACTCCTCTGGTCAGCTCCCATCCTCCCAATGGGGATACTCCAGCAGCAAGGGAATAAACAGGTGCAAGCCTAATAAATGAAGGATTACTGACTGTCAGACACAGAAATAAACATAACATATTTAAAATATACTATAAACTTCTTCTCCTAGCTTTACAAATAAATCATAACCTGTATCAGAATACATTTGCCAGAATGAATATCAACAATAGTTTAACTTCTGGATTTACTGTTGCCACAGATATGTACTGTTTCTGCAGAAGTTAGGCAAGGTTGCCCACTTTCTACCACTTTGTTTTAGCACTAAATCACTTAATGCTTTTTTTAAATATCTAGGTGAAATTAAGACATTTTAAGTACAAATGTCGAAGACCTACAAGTGGGTTCACGAAACTGCCTATCATGAGTTGTACAGCCCCGCTCTCATGAAACAATATTCTGCAATTCATAGACATATTAGCTATGGTGAGGAAAGGCCTCATTATTGGCTAATTTGCATGCCATTGAATCACAGTTACTACTGCAATGCCACAGTAGTTAATTGCTGCAGCTGCACTGTATAGCCATAGGCATCCGCTCTCAGTCACTCTCCCACACATACAAGTACACATTCAAACACACACCATAGTCCCCATACATGTCCCTGAGTTGTCCCCCATTAGACACGTGTTTACAGTAATCCATTGTACTGAGTGCATTCCACCAACCCTGATCATCATATTAGAAGTATTATTAAGGCACAAGATTTTATACAGTACTCCCTGGTGTCTGTGTTTTCCCCTACGCCACCAATCCCTGTACTAATGTAGGTGTTGTTAAGTTCCAAATGTATTATCACTAGTGACTAATGCTTTCTTCCATTCCTCAATCCCTGTACTACTGCAAGTCCTTGGTAGCTTGTGTTGCCCCACCACCTGATCCTTGTACTGCTGTAGGGGCCAGTATGGCACTCAAGTTTAGAGCAGTCCCTGATAGCTAGTGCCCCCCCCGATCCATGTACTGCTGAAGATGTCATTGTGACACTTGAGTTTAGAGTAATATCTGGTAGCTAGTGTTTCCCCTACCCCTGATCCTTGTACTAATTTCAGTTTTGGTAGATGAACATAGCATTTTGGCTATGTTCACTAGTGGGACTGGCTGTGCTGATCTAGACATCTGAGTGATTTCCTAAATTGCTAGGAGTGGTGAACCCTTCCTGGATGCAGTTCCAGGACAGAGTGAGAGAGAGAGAACATCTCCCCTGGATTGCTTCATTAGCATGCAGAATGTCTGAGGAGCCAGCTCTAAATGGTGTTGCATGTCATTATGCTAGAGGAATATGCAGTATCTTGTTAAAGCTGTTTCTGAATTTGAAAAAGTTACTGCAGTTTGTACATGTCATGATACCTTTATGAACTCCAGCCTTAGTTTTCCTTATAAATAGTTATACAGATTTATTTATTTGGCATTTGTTTACCGGGAAAGTCCGACTGGGTCATGAGGTACCCATTTTCAGTGGAGGCCTAGGGAAAAATGCTCCAGTTACATATGGTTAAGATAATGAAAAACTAGACAAACATAATAACATCATAACATTCAAGCACAAATATGAAAATAGCACATTAGTTTGTCAGAATGAGAACTTAACAGATATAATAAAGTCATAACATTCAAGCACAAAATTTGAAAAACTACACATTAGTTTGTCAGAATAAAAACTCAACAGACATAATAAAGTCATAGTCTTCAAGCATAAATTATATGGAAAGCCTGATAATAGAAAGATGCAGCATTATTTATATAAAAGATGATTACCATAATAATTAATAATATTCTAGAGATCATGAAATATGGTAACAGATTATACTGGTGAAGGTGTTGGATAGTACGAATAGAGAAGGATAAGGTGTGATAGAGGGGATAATAGGAATAGATGTGGAAAAGATGTGATTATAACCTCAGGGGAGTATGTCTAGAGAAGGGAAGGTAGGTAAGTTAGTACTGGGGATAGACCACAGCCTGGGCTCATACAGGAGCAAATCAAGCTTTGTTGAAATATTCTTTAATAGAGATTTTGAAGGAATGCAGGTTAGTAGCAGTTTTGATAGTTAAAAGAAGGGAGTCACATAGTTTTGCCACAGAACAAGATTAAAGGCTTAGGCCTGGAGTTTTGTTAGGTTTTAAGTTGCGAGGAGATGTTTGCCTTCAGATCTGTGGTGTTTATTTGGGATATAAAAGTTGATTAATGGGCTAAGAGCAGGACAAGCTAGTGGGTTGTGGATGATTTTATATACTGTAGTCAGCTATACATACTGGAAGTGAAGTTCAAGCCATCTTAGGGAATGTAGGGCTTTACAGTGATGAGTTAGAGAGGTTGTGTTTATGGCAATTTTGTTATAGCAGCTTTCTAGTTTTTTTCTGAGGGAGGTCTGTAAATTAGTTAGAACTGAGGCCCCCTAAAACAGTGAGGACAAGAGGTAGGTTTTGACCAGGGTAATTTTGGTAGCTGCAGTGAGGACATTCTATTCCTGTACAGCATCCCCAGTTTTTGGTGTTTTTTTTTTTATGCTGTTTTGTATATGTAGGTCAAACTTGAGATTATTGTCAATTGTGACACCTATTAGTTTGGTATGCTGAACCAATTCAATTTCAGTATTTGTTGACTGAACAGATCTTGAAGTTTGTTTTGTTGGAGTGATGGGGTTTGTGAGTGAAGAGAAGCAGCTATTTTTTTTTTTTTGATGAAATTCAGATCAGATGAAATTCAAATAATAAATAGTTCAAAACAAGAATATAAGTTATGGCAATTCGGAACATTTTGCTTTCTATGATATTCCCAGTGATATATCTAAATTGATTATTTCATGAATTGATAACATCAAATTTTAGGGTGTGTTATATTAAAATATAAAGCACACAACACCTTAATTTACTCTTATAAGCAATATTATAAGCTAGTTGAAAGTTGCATTAATAGTTACAGTTCTAAGTATTTTCCTCTGATCAGATCATCAAATGTTATCAAGATGTTTACCTTACCATTGGTGATATTTGATATATAAAACTTATTAGTATGACCTATAATAACTAGCACAAATAACATTCATACAATATTTACTAAATGTCTGTGGTGAGGGGAATTGTTTTCCATATAGCATGGTGCCTAGTATTTACCTCTTTGCATCATTATGGGTCAGTATTTCCAATATTAATATCTGTATGTTAGGTCTGTCTTTCATTAAGGTGGTAAGAATCAGGCAATCAAACGTCTTTCTGTAATACTACATGAAAGATGGCAAACAAATTGTATACTCAGACTGAATAGTCTTTGTTTTTTAAATAGTCTAATAAATTTTCATTCAATGAATATTGCTTTCCACATTTTAGTGATACAAAGTGACTGTAGGAAGAATTCTGCACACCATGGATAATGAATAAAATCAATGTATATTCTCCCTTGACAGAAATATATAGTTATGTGGCCTGCTCAATTTATGTGGAACAGTCTCATTATCTCCTGTTTCTACACTGAACTCTCCCACTTTTTCAGAGATTACATCAGAAGATATTATTATCATATTCATCTCTGAATGCTAATTACCCCCAAATAAAATTTTATTAATGCAACTTTTTTTATGTTTTTGTCATTGGTGTAGAAGAAGGTTAATCTGATACTTTATAAACAAGAGGTCACATTAAGAAGGCAGTGCAATGATAACAGTTGTTTTTTAGACAGCATCATGGCATAGAGGGACAAAGCCCTGCCTATGACTCAAGCAACTCTGCTTTGATTAGCAGCTCAGCTGTCTGGAGTGCTGGCATGGGAGGAATGACATGCTTATCCTGGGAAGAGAAGGAGGATGTGCACTTGGGTGTGTCCCTCATGTAGATCTCCAGCTGAGGATGGAGACACAAGAGGAGGCATTGTTAATAGGATGCAGGGGCAGTGCCTGAGTCATCACAGATGAAGAATGATACACCAGCACACTTAATTGCATGTCTGTCCCAAAGGATGGAACAAGTGTGCACAGGGGCAAAGAGAAGGAGTTAGAGCATACAAGTAAACATTGCTTGGCATGAGACAAGTGTTCACATCAGTCACTAGGGGAGAGGTTAGCTCCTCACTTAGAAATGTCCTCAAAAGTTTGGTTAGCCCATAGGAGTCTAATGGGGGGATCCAATAGACCCAATGAATGTGCAGTGGATTTGGAGTGAGCTGATGGCCAGCTATAGGGAGGTAAAAACACAAGAAAAATAGCTGTTTTTTTTAATTTTGGACATGTTTTATAAATTTTACTCATACATATACCCATGGGCATCCGTTATTCAAAGATTACTGCTTAAGCTATTGTTATCATGTAAATATTCACATTTTGTGTCTTTTTAAGTTTAAACATTTACTAATTTTGAATAGCTGGTGGTAGTATATCATAAACTTGAGAAGGGAGAGAGCTTGGGCTGAGTTAATATGCACCACACTCTAGTAGACAATATGGTGTGGGTGTGTCTGCAAAATAATTTTGGTAATTTTTTTAATTACTGTTGGTAAGATAGCCATGGAAGGTACTAGTCTCAGTCTGAGCTGGGTGAGATCCTGGGAGCCTGTGATTATAACTTTGGTTGGTAGTTGTACAGCGTAGAACTCATTTGGGTATGGCACAACTTCACCATCATGTATAACATCAGTACACATTTACTCTATCCCTGTGGACTAACTGTCCGTATATTGATGGTGCTAATAGTTAAATATAAACTCCATGCTGCTGGTCACATTGTACACAAATATTGATATAAGTGGTATAGGAATTGAAGCATGCAACCCATGTATAGCACACACAGTAACTGCCAAAGTTACAAATTTGCATTTCATTGAATAATCATTCCCTTGTACTTTTATGAAATTTTAGCATTTTTACACTAAGCTTGCAAAATACCATTTATGAGATGTCTCAGAATTTGAAATGTGGACTCCTAAGAAATTTTGACTTACATCCTTACTACCAGTGTTATGACTCCACATTAATTTGGCAATTGTTACCTTTTAGTTTTAATAAAGGTTGTGATGATACTGGCTTGTGCCAGCATAGCCAGCTATAGTTCTGTACAGAATGATATGTCCTTTGAATATCAAACTGATTTATACAAGATGCTTGTGTTACAAATTATTAGAACTATATGGCATTTGAATATCAAAATGATTTGCACAAATGCTCATGTTACAAATGTATTTGAACTGTATGGCATTTGAATATCAAACTGATTTGTGCAGATGCTTATGTTACAAATGTATTAGAACTGTATGACATTTAAAAATCAAAATGTGTTTGTAAAGTTGCTAGTTTTAAAAAAAATGTATCAACAGTGGGTCCTGCTGGGCAGAGAAGGAATATGCATGTGAGACTGTATGTATTTATGTTAGCAAAGGACACTGGAAGAGAAGGGGTTAAACAGCTAGCTTACTTCTTACTTTAAGAAAAATACTGTTAATTGGACCACATGTTGGGCCATGGAAATGTTTATCTCACAGAAAAAAGCCTTTGTTCAATAGTTCCGTAAAAAGAAGGGAAGCCCTAGGCACTGCCATAAACATTAGCAAAACTTTAGATATGCATCTTATCACATCTATGCTAACATTCTGTCTCAAGCTTCAAAGGGGAATAGTGGGGGAACCTAGAGTCGGGTGACCAGATGAGGTCATTCTGCCAGCCATCTTGGAAACTTTAGATATTACAAAGAGAAATCTTTCAGTATAGAGTATTCTGTCTTGGGCCTGACAACAAGAAAGACCATTCACCACACTATCTGCCATGCTCTGTTATGTAAGCAGGGAATAGTAATTCTCCTAGATTCAGTCAGGAAAACATAGTGAAGTTTAGTTTAGGTATTGTTTTTCTTTATTTGCATGAGTCTGTCCATCAATGTTATTTTCAATATTTCCTGTGATTTCAACTCTGTGGTTTACTATAAATATATATTCAGTATTTTCTTGTTCTTTTATTATTTATTATTAAATATATTTAAAAGTTGTATTGTGGCTGGTCCTTTTAGAAAGTATTTAACCTTTGAGAGTACTTATATTTATTTGGTGACACTGTATGGGCCACTCCCGAAAGCCTAGCTGTCAACTACTACCATTTGTATTAGTATTACATAGTATAAATGAACACGCTTTCAAAGGGCCTTAGAGTAGCTTATTGTGGAATGTCTGATGGCAGTGATAACTACCTTATACTCTGGGCAGAAGGGGGAAAAGCTGGGAAATCTGTGACAGCCTTTCCCAGGTGTGTGTGTGTGTGTGTGTGTGTGTGTGTGTGTGTGTGTGTGTGTGTGTGTGTGTGTGTGTGAAAAATCAAATCTCACAGTGTGGAGCAGGGACACAAAGCACTGGTTTCACAGAGAGGGTGCTGGAGGACTTGGCCTGGGTAGTTGGCTGAGGAATTACATCTACAGCTGTAACAGTGGGGAGTCTTTCTGGGGACCTGGAGGGAGACAGATATAGAAACCCAGACCCCAGGCTGAGTGTGTTCCCTGTGTGCTCTTAAGGGAAATTGTACTTGGTGCAAAGGCTGCATCTAGAAATACTGAGTGTATCTATTTGTATTCCGTGTGCACTTCTCTCTCCAGTGTCAATGTTGGGGATTCAGGCTCCTTGATTACTAGTCCAGTATGGGGAGGTCACAAAGGTCATCATTTTATACAAGATTTCTGAAATTTAATACGGTGCCTTACTTCATTGCCTTTTTATAGTCTGTCCTAAAAAGTGATTTTGTGCAGGAAACACATTTTCATATAGTGACCTTTAACTCTTTTTTAAGCTAGTATTGAGTAATGGCTTTTTATACATCATAATATAGACTCTAACAATAAATATTCTGAAGGCTTTGTCCCAAAATATCACTATCAACGTTATGACCCTGGATTTAATTTGACAGGCATTTCCACATATATTTAGTAACTTTGTGATTTATGCTAATATTGTAAAACGCCTTCTAGTGAACCTTATCCCCTAAACAACTGCACCATTTTTGCACCTCGGCTAGCTTCTAAAATTCAATTCTACCTCATGAATTCATATTCATTACTCATTTTTCAAGGTCTGAGGTTATCCACCTCACCTTTGTTGCCCAGGTTCACTCCCTTCACCTCTACAATTCTTTTTTGCTGATTATTTGCCAGAGCCACTCTTCTGACCACTTGAAATCATGTTTTATACTCATCTTTTAATGTGTGTCCCAGTCTGGTGTATTCCCAATCTCTTGAGACGATCTTTGTCAATTTTATATTCTACTTGCATCCAAGTGATTTTTTTCTGAAAGTTATGGTTTTCTCCAACATTCAAATAATCTTGTGCTGGACTAAATTACCTATGCATAGTTTTGTCTTTGTCATCTCTGCCTTGTTCATGTCAACAAAATCAGTCATCTTAACCAGTTATCAAATGATTATGTCTTTGTACAAAAGTTAAGCATATAAAGGCAGTACTGCATAGACATTCCTTCTTACTGTTCTACTGATAGACATTTTATTAAAGGACAAAAGACTACAAGGCAAAAAATACTTTGTCTTTAATTTTGCTAAACATTTTTTATAATAACAGTGGCCACCGGTTTAGTAGTACATGAATGTGGGCACCAGCATTTTCCTCTTTCTGTTATACAGGAGTGGATTTGGTGTAATGGTTAAGTTCTTCACTTTATAGACACAGAGTATAGAGTTTGAATTCTGACTTCAGGTTGTTAGCTAGTCTTAAAATGACCCTTCAGGGTAGTTAGCCTAGTATTCTCTTATGAACCACTTCTCTATGAACCATGCATTCAGTAAAATATGTTATTATACCAAAAACATTTGTACCTATTGTAAAAAAAAACAAGGCATTCAAAAATATGTTAATTCAAGTATAAAGTCACAATGCTCTGCTTTTTAAGGTGTTGCAGACAAAAGTCCACATTTGGTAGCATTGCACATAAATTATATAATAAACCTTTCTATAGTCAGCTATATGGATGTCATATTGGCCCATACCGACATAGCTTTTCATTCTGTGTCAGATGTGCAATGATATTAAATAAGCATGTATTCTGATGAAACATCTAGATATGTCTGCTGTTATAATATCAGCCCAGGCACAAAGCTCCTTTTTGGGTTTGTCTTTGTTTCTTTTTTTTTTCATAATCTAGCCATCAGATATTTTGGAGACACTCTTATATCACCCCCATTACCAACCACTACCATCCACAGAGTTTAATAGGTAAGTAGATAACAGAAGTAAATTTCCATTTTATTCTTACATCTTGCGCACTCACAATCACACACACACACATACACACACACACACACACACACACACACACACACACACACACACACACACACACACACAATCCTACAGATAATTTACTGTCACCAGTCTACCTAATGCACAACTCTGGGATGTAGGTGGAATCCACAGCACCTAGAGTAATACAAACATAGTACATGCAGACTCTGTACTGAAAACATCCCAGACTGGAATTAAACTAGACAGCCTCTTGCTGTAAAGTGCCAATGCTACTCACTTTGCTACAGTTAAACCCAACATTCCACTATGACTTGTATAAAATATTTAGTTTTGTTCATTTGGATTTAAAATTGACCTACTGTTTTACTGCCGTTTTTTTTTTGGGGGGGGGTGCGGGCGGGAAGCGATTCTTCTTTGTATTTAAGGTGGATTAATGCATTAATCCTACCATTTCCTTCAAATTAACTAAACTGTGAAACAAAATTGCATTATCTGGTTTGGCCATTGATCAGTAAAACTCATACAAATAATGAGCATCACAAAGTAATACCATAATTACAAAATGTAAAACCAAAAATCCAAAGATAGTATGAGCTCCCTGTTGTATATCCAGCTTGTAGCCTGTAGGGGCTCCAGGACTAAACAAAAGCCAAAAAGGATGATACTCTGGATCACATCTCCTAGATCTACGGCCTATGTATAAACTGTACATTATAGACTAGGTAGTATTAGGATCATGTAACAAAGTATTCTGCCAGTAAGAGATTCAGTGACATCTTTATTCAACCCTGATGGATAAGCAACCTTGTTTAGTGAATGTCCAGTAATTGTTGCAGTATATAAATGGTAACAGAGGAAGGGGAGGAGGCACCAGGCCTGCTGGGTTTAAGCTGGGCTAGTGGTTGGTGGGAGTCTTTTTTCACTTGCTTTACATATCCAATAATACTTGTGTCTTTTTTACCTCTTTTGCATATCCAGTAAGGCATGATGTCCTTTTTAACTTTTTTGCATATCAAATAGGACTTGGTGTTCATCCAGCAAACATAGCATCTCCTTGCAATGTATCTTCTTTTTCAAAATAAAATAATTTTGGTCGAAGCATGATCCGTACCTTAAGTATAAAAAACTAAAATTTTCTATTATACAAGATACTAGTTAAAGAGTTAGTAAATATCATCTCAAAAAAAATTATGATTGCTTTCACCCTAGAAGCTTCCTCAGGTCCATCATTTTAGTCAAACAGTATAGTCTGTATCATTATCCATCTTAAACCCTTCTTTTGGCCAAGGGCCTTCAGACCATGCTGCTACTTGTTAAATGTGCTCTGTAAATGCAGAACTGCTTTTATGGGTTTCATTAGTTTGATACTGGGTCATAGGTTTGTATTAGGCTAACTGCCCCTTGTGAGCCATTTTAAGCCTATCCAATTATCCCTTCTGAGACTCAAACCCTGTACCTTGTGTTTGTAAGGCAAACACCTTAACCATTAGACCACCCTCCCAACCGATAATAGTTATTCATAATACAACAGCTGTTCCAGCTTTTATGGTACCTATATAAAGCTTTATGTTAAAGGCATTGTCTGCTTACATGGGGCTAATGAAAATCAACATTTAGGGCCTCTGATGCTGAGACCAGCTTTTAGTGAAAAAGTGAAACATATCTCTCAACAACTTTGTGGAAAAACACTCTGGTTCCCTAGAGTTTGACAACATGCTGGCTTTCCCAGATTATGATTATCTTTCATGCCATCAATAATATGAAGCATTCGGTGTTCCAACATGCATTAAATCATAATTCTAAAAGCCATCAAGTTTAACTTATCAGATGATTATGTCTTTGTACAAAAGTCAAGCATATAAAGACTCCTTCTTAAACTGTTCTACTGATAGACATTTTATTAAAGGACAAAATACTACGGCAAAAATACTTTGTGTTTAATTTTACTAAACATTTTTATCTGTTACTCATCATCCTTGCTCCTCCGAACAGATCTTTCTGTGTGATGCCTGTAAAGGTAGGAAAAAGAGGAGAAAAAAGGAGCAGGGACTGATGTGGATAGCTGTTCCCAAAACAAAGTTCCAGTTACTTAAACAGAGCTAACAAGCACCCCTTGAGCAGTTAGACTCCTGGGGATAGGACATCTTCTTTTTTTTTAATGTACTGCTGGACACAAAAGCATATCTCCTGTTTTTACAAAGAGAATTAAGCTAACAAAGGAAAATGCTTGTTACATGCTGAGCAAACATAATGAATGGTTTTCAATAACATGACTTGTGGTTTAGCTTCCTTAAATCTACAGCACTCTTTATGGAACCACTACAACTGGGTGCTGTGCTTTGTGTGCCTTCAAACTTTCTATTTGAGTTCAACTTTTTTTAGGAGTGGCATTTTTTGTTACCTTCCTGTGGTCCCATTTCCAGTTTGCCAATAATTTGGAAGACAAATCCTTGGTGGTCTGGGTGGTCAAGGCTACGCTTGGCAAGTCAGTTTTTTAAAACTTTTAGTCCGATGTCTGAGATGATGGATTATTCTTACTTTAAACTTAACAGTTTTGCCTATATAGAAAGCAGTGCAAGATCTGCACTGGCCTCTGTAAACAACTGACTCAGTGTTACAATCCTCTTCAGCCTTAATCAAAACTCATGTTATCAGTACAGGGCAGTCAAAGAAAGTCTGAGTTATGCATCTAAGCACAAAAGATACAGTTGGGGTTTCACAACCACATGTGTTTCAATATGAACTGTTAACACACACGGGTTTTGTCTCTAGACAGTGTCTTTTTAAAAACAAAAGTAGGACCCCTGCCAAATATTTTCTCTAACAAGATCATTTGTTCACCAGGACTGAATAAAGATGTTGTTGAATCTGTTACTGGCGTGGTTCTTTGTCACATGATACTATCCTGTATGTAGCATACAGTTTACTCTTAGGACATAGATCTAGGAGACGTGATCCAGAGTATCATCCATTTTGGCTTTTAAAATTACAGAATGTCTTGTCTGCAAAATAATACTAACATTTTGCTTTGTCTCTTTCTGTTTTTACTATCATACTGTAACAGCTGATCGAATGAGTAAGAACATAAGATTTTTTTCTCATCTTAATGTGATTCTGTAATGGCTGTTACTCGGTATGATAAATATACCATTTGGTAATGGCAACTACTTGTGGGGTTTTTTGCATTTTTTTCTGTGATTTTGTTTGGTAAAGTTTGCAAACAAATAAAAAAATAACTCTAAGGAAAATCAAGGTGTTTTATGATACAAATGTAAGAATCACAAGCTTTTGTACTATCAGTGCTTTATCAATTGTCACTTGTTAAAGCACTAGTATAGCGAACACTTGTGGTTTTTACACTTATATAACAAAACAGTGGTTCCTTTGAGATATTTTTTCTTTTGTTTGTTTACAAATTCTTCATTTCCCACTAAAAGGCAAGTTCACTCATTAAATTTAATTTACACTGTCTTGGGCATTTTTAACAAATGCTGGTTGCCTGTTTTCAAGTCAATAAATTCTGACCAAATTTAGTTGTAGTTCAATATTTTAACAGATTTAAACACTAAATGCTTCATTTATGACTTTCTATACTTTCAGAATAATCATAAACATAAGTATGTTTAAATATGTAACTATTTAATGAACTTATGAGAAACAATTAACTCTGCAATTTTTAATTTATGAATTTTGTTTGACCTACTCCTGCCTATATTCATATAGTTATCATTAAATTAGTGGGAACATAAGAGAAACTGAAGATGCCAGGTCACAAGATGTGTTTCCTTTGATCCATGTATATATGAGACTGAATATATGAAATTCCTTCAGGGATAATATAGTCCACTGACACTGAAAATTGAAAGTGGCTGGCTGCCTTGGAAAAGTAATGAGTTATATCCTGATAGTCTGTGGTTCTACAAGCCTGTCATCCAAACTCAAACAAGGCTCACAGAAAATTATTTGCAGATTAGAAGGAACAAATACCAGACTGATAAAGTAGCCTATTTGCTTAGTGACAAAACTTTGTTTCACTCGTCAACCAAGAGTTTGTTGAGATACCTTATCAAAGGTAAACACATACAAAGCAAATTACTATCGCCTCACTGAATTTGTTGATAGTTTCCCTTCATGTGTCATTGATTTCTAGAAGAAAATTTTTTTTTGTTTCAGGAAGTCAAAATGGATGTAAGATCATCTGTGGGGGAAAACACACACACACACACACACACACACACACACACACACACACACACACACACACACACACACACACACACACACACACACTGGCATATCTGTGCTGTATATCCATTGCAGATTTGCAATACAGCTAAGTTTCCGTCCAGCTGTGTACCATAAATGCGTTCACACAAACCTGTGTGTTACTTGTAGTCTTTTATATAGTACCTCTGCTCATTCAGACACATAATTTAAGAAATGGAGGTACAACAAATTGAAAATGCATGTGACCCTTTCTGACTAGAAAAACAGAGTTTTGTGATGAGTGGCAAACTGCTATCAGGGATTACATTCTTGAGTATTGCTTAACAAGTGAGGAAGCTGCAACAGAATGCTCTTATCTAATGTAGCACTGGGGCTGGCACATTTGCATTTACTCAGACTGACTGTTCGTAACTATGCAATTGTAATGGCACACTTATGAAGTGATGTTTTACTACGCCAGTCATATGTCCTGAGAGATAATTAGTAATGGCTTGTGTAGTAGTGATGTCTTCAGGAAATATATCACACTTGTAGTTTATCTATTCAACAACAAAGTCTGCAGTTCCCTGCAGTAATATAAACACTATTGTTATTTCTTGGGCATAGCACTAAAATTAGAAAACTACGCAATGTCATGATAATATCATTTGTATAACCCCATGCTTATGACAGTAACAATTAATCAACATACTGATAGCCTAACTATCAATATGTAGAGGTTTCAGGCAAGAATCTTAAAAAAGTGTCATTCTATGTATGATTTTTCATTTGGTATGCAGGGCAGATGTGATAAAGTATCAGTTTTATTTCTGATCTGAGTCGGTAATTCTTAAAATCTTTGTTGGGCTGTTTGTCTGAATTTGGAAATAATTACTTTTTGTGGGGAATCTGTTTAATTCCTACACGATTGTTTTTTTTTTCACCTTGATGTGGTTCCATAATGTCTGCTGCTCAGTGTGACACACATATATTATCAGATTTAGAATTTTAGAATCCTAACTCAAGTTGCTAACATAGATTTTATAGCCGCTGTACTCCAGAACTACTGAAACAGTGATGTGGACAGTGATTTAATAGAAATTGTATCAGTAAAAGACATTTTGGGATTTTTTAACAACAAATACAACAGTTCTTTGCTTGTGTTTTGTTCTATTTTTGGCTATTGGTTTATACCTACACCTATACACTCACACACATATACACACATGTACATGCACAAATGTGCACAAACACACATACACATGTGCACAAACACACACACATGCACACACACACATGCATACACAGATGTGCACAAACATATGCACATATACACACGTGCATGTAATGCAGCGTCTTGTGCACACACACACACATACACACACACACATACATACCACACAGATGTGCACAAACACACACACACGTGCACAAACACATACACACACAAACATACACACACAGATGTGCAGAAACACATGCACATACACACACACACACACACACACACACACACACACACATACACAGATGTGCACAAACATATGCACATATATACACGTGCGCATGCGCGCACACACACGCACACAAATACACACCACACAGATGGGCACAAACACATAAACATACATACACACACACACACACACACACACACATACACTCAGATGAGTTAGATACTGCTTTGTATTCCTCATTTCTTGTGAATGTACATGATCTTGCACTGAATCTGTAAGGCAGAGAAGACCTCTGCAGGCTAACCTACCGCTGTCACACTGAGAGCAATATTTTCTTTAACAGTTAGACTCCATTTACTTTTATCTTCCATATCCAATTGCTCAGGTAGTGTTTAGAGCATATTACTATGTTGACTCATGTCAAGGTTGATTTCTCTAGTAACATTCTGTGTTGCACTTTGTAAATGTCTCACTAAAGTTAAGGTAGGACACTTTCTTCTGCTCCTCTATATATTTCTATGACTGGGCATACTCAGTCAGACAACTCTTTTTCATGTATTTGGCATCATGTTTTAACTGTATGTCCATGTGGCTTTCTGTCCTGTATTTGAAATCACTCTGGAAAGTGATTTTATGATTTTGCCCTATCAGTCTGACTAATACTTTAGTTTCATCCTCTCTTGCTCCCACTCTTGAAAAGAAGAATCCCATGTCCTTCTCTAAACTTGTCCCTCACTTTCCTTCTCCCCACATTTTATTAAAAATATAGTCAATTGAGATATATCTATTTCTCTTTTCAATTATTTGGCTTATTGAAGGTGATTATCTCAGAATCCCATTGTCTTAGCCACTATTACTTTTAAGTCATCTTTTAGGACAGTTGTTTTGTGAACTGAATTAAATTATTAAAAGAGTACATAACTTTCAAACTCAGCACAAGAAACCTGCACAAAGCAAAATATTATGGGGGAACAATGGCTCTAAAATACAGACAGATTTTAAAAATTGCTCTCATAAACTTAAAAAGTTGATAGAATAACACATTTTGCATCAACATGCATTTTCTGAAGGATATTAAGTCTAAAATTCATACATCTGTCAGTATTTAGTGACTTCAGTCCTCAATGATTTGCCAGAAAACTACAAGTTGTATGAGGAACAGACCAAAAATATGAGGCAAAAATCTGGACATTCTGCGAAAATATGGAGAGTTAAGAGGTGTGTGTCAAAAGACTTGTTCTAAGTAAGCTAAAAACTGCCATTCTTTGTAGTAACAATTACTAGACATAATGCTGTACATAAAAATAAAATATTTACAGCAACAGTATATCGTTTGGGCTTCTGGTTTCACTGATAACATCAGTATAAATCTGTGTTATGCAAGAAATCAGATGTTTAGTGAATTAAAAAGGTCTGTCAAAAAGTTCTGCATTTTCACAAAAACAAACATGCTCTGAAGAGGCTTATATCCCTTTATGATAAAGGTACTTGCCTTCATAGCACAAACAGAGAACTGTGTATGCCATCTGGTAAATCGTGATACATAGGATTCAGGAATAAAGAAGTTAAAAGGTTGGCTTGAAAAACTATTAGGTTACTGAGTCTGTTGAAGTCTGTTGAAGAAAATGGCTAATTTTGACTTTTGAGAATTGCCATTACTTTGTAAATTACATGCCATAATAAATGTCTTGGCTGTAGATGATTGTCATTGTTGAAGTGACACCTTGACCCTATGTGCAAAAATAGGAAAAAAAGGGTTGTGGATGGATGGGTGGATTGATGGAATAAATTTCTGTATGGTTATTTGATAACCACACTGATGTGCTGATCCAGCAAGAATTTTCATAAAGACCCCATGCCATGCAGCTAACTTGAAGCGAAGAAGTGAAACAAAGTCTACACTGTGCATTACTTTAGGCAATACCTAAACAATGTTAAAGGTATACATTGTGAGCAAGTTGTCACAGTACGTTACAGCAGATAAACCACTGAGAAAAATGTCTGTAGCTACATGCAATACAGCCCTGTAGCATTAACTGTAATTATTGTGGAAAACAAACTATTCATGCACTATTGAAATTTACAGACCACTCGTCCTTAATGCAGCCAAGAGCACTGAAACTGGAGGGTTTGACATACAAGGCTGTTGCAGCCGAGACCATGTTGTGCTGTATAATCTTTATAGGTTCTTAATCTGACCTAGTATAGAATACAAAAGCACATTCTGCATGTATAATCTCAAGGGACTGTTACTACACTTGCACTAACAGCAGTAAGTTACATAAAGAGTGCCTAGTTTACATCCTATAGAATATTCTGATAGGCTGCATCAGTTAAACTTGTATAGTATCTCATATTGAGGTAAAATGTGCTTTGACTTTAAGCATTATTTAGATCCCAAGAACTGTACATTAGTGACAAACAACATAGCAATAGATTTTTATAAAACATAACTTTTGTCAGTGTTTTAACAAAACAGAGAAGACGGATGAGCTCATAACACAAACTAGAGTTTAACTATGGACCTGTGCACCTAGGCAGTTATGGATAAGTAACATCTTAGAGCATTTTAAGAACCGATGAGACAGATGTGGACTGGTGATGCAACATTTATCAGTGATTTGGAGGAGTCTGCATTCCTTGTTGGATAGTAGCCTAGCTGCAGGTAACAAGAATCACTGAATGCAGGCTCTGTGGGATCTACAGAGTCGAAGAATAAAATAAAGCAATAAAAAGAATGGAACAATAATGCCCAAGATGCCATTGTTCACAACCTGATGCTCCACACATAAGATGGAGTAATTAAATGCAGGGTGATAGGCACTCAGCGGTATCCTTTTTATCTTTTATGGGTTGGATATGTTTGACAACCTGCAACTGTCTATATAAACTTAATATAAACAGGATCATTTTTAAATTAAGTCTGGTAATATGGAGTATTATTTCAATATAAGTTTTGCCATCTGTGTTTACAGTACTGTCTAATTTTTTTATTTTTTTATTTTTTTGTTTTGTTAAAGCCTGTATTATTTATGTTGGCTGATTAATAAATCTAAGCATTGTTCTTACATTTAGTAATTGAGTCTGTACACAGGCCAGCCCAATGTGACCAAAAGAAAAAATCATTCTGCTATAGTATATTAAAAACACAAATTACCCTCCTCGGCCAAGAACTGAGACATACAGTCCAGGTGTCAGTAATATACTGCTAAGAATGTTGCTGTCATCATCTTAGTAAATGAAAACCTTATGTGTCTTCATTTTCCAGAGTCAGTTTGTAAACACAGCAGAATATTTCAGACATGTAGCCAACTATATGATTTTTGTGACTGCAAATGAGCTTAGAAGCCATAGTTCTGCTTTCAGACAGAAGACTTCATATGAAAGCTAACAGAAAATACTTCAATTTTTGAACTCTTAATTGACAAACGCATAATGTTGATTTGGCACAAAGCCAATTTTCCATAATATTTGAAGAATACTTATAAGGTTGTTGCTCTGTTATATTTGTGCAGTATGCAAGTAAAAATTAATTTAAAGAAGAGAACAAATGCGTATGTTCACAAATACAATAAGCAGGAAGTCATTTGGACAAATTGAACTCTGTATATGGGAAGTTAATAGCATTAGTTATGAAGTGAATGACAGTAGAGAATCTTCAAAGGTCTCAGATATTAATGGAAGCAAGGTGGATCTCAGCTGACATTTGTCAGAATTAATAGTAACAGTATGCCACCTGCTTACATGTTATGTTTCTTGAGCCTTTGTCTTGTAGTCTTGTTATTATTGTCTACCAGATGTATCACTTTTATTCACTATGTCATGGTTGTAATTTCTAAACTAATTTTTATAGCTACCCCAAATCAGAATGTAGGATTCTAGGGCCATGAAATTCATTAAGAAGAACCAGTAAGTAGTCAGTTGGTTATGATAGGATATGATGCATTCTCTGTGTAACTGTCAGATAGCAAACAAAACATGTCTTCAGAATATTGATATCAGAAAGCTACACAAAGCTGTAAGTTGAAATGAAAGACATAAAGCAACTGCGATGCCTATGTCAGTGTGTTCTTCTGTATCTCTAGTTTTGTTTTATACAGATTTTCAACTTTTAGCTAGTTGTTAACAGTCAGCAGCTGACCTTTGTGTTTTTTCTGATATTATCGTGCAGGAATGGTATTATCTACTGGGCAATGGCTTTACTAATCTGGTAAAAATACTTGACCCTAATACACATCACTGACTGTGGTCACTTAGTGTAAGGGATGGATTACATGAAGTCTTCACATTGATAAAACTGCTTTTTAAGCTAAACTTAACTGGTGGTTATTGCAGAATATTTAGGCTATGAACTTCATTGTGTAGTTCTGTGCTTAATACCTTCCATCTCCACTTACAAACTACGTGATTGTGAGCTTATCACTTTACCAGAGACTGAATCTGGATTATCCCTCAAAAGAAGCATTTATACTTTGGAGGCTTACATTAAAAAATATGTAATTCTACTAGCTACAAATGAGTCTTGCAAACAGTTGGCAAAAAGAAACCAAAGGAAACAAACCCAGGAAAAGGCTTGTTAGTGACTCACAACTTTAATCATCTGCTCTAAATTGTCAGAGTAGATTAAGTGGGAAGCTGAACACAACTCTTCCATGTATTTGCCTTAGACTTATCTAAATAAATTGAAAGAGGACATACCTCTTTGGTGATGTCACCAAAACAAGTGCAGCATTGCAGGATGGAGGGGATACAGTGAAGGATTTGGGAAGATTGAACAAGTGGGCAAAAAGTGGCAGCTGAGGTTCAGAACAAATAAATTGCAGAGTACCACACTAAGTCCACAAGACTACTGGTGAAAATACCAGCAATAAGGACTGTGCCTGATGGCAACAGATCAGAAGAAGGATTTGTATGTGACGATCACACCTGCACTGGACTGCAGGGAAGTCAGTGAGAGGATCACAGCAGCAATAAATAGAATACGGGCATCCATACTCAGAGGGATATATTCTGGAAACAAACAGATAATGCTTCTCCTGTACAGGGCCTTGGTCATTCCTCATCTTGAATACTATATGCAGTTCTGTAGACAATATAAGAAAAGGGATACTGGTCTGCTGAAAGGAAATCAGAAAGAAAATACCAGAATGATCTACTGAATGGAGGGGGAGGAATATAATCAAAGGCAAAAGGTACTGGAGACCCTCACTTGAGAATGGAAGAGACAGAGAAATATGATATTGTGCTCAAGATCATGACAGGGAGAAGCAGAGTGGTAATTCTGAATAGAGAAGACCGGGGAGAAGGAGTATTCCCTAGAGCTCTTAAATTACATTTTAAAGAGATGGTTTTAGGATGCAGGGAATGGTATACTCCCAAGGGTGGTAGTGAGGGACTCCACAGAGATATTCAAGAGGGCAGGGGACAGGTGGAAAAGGTAAGGCGTAAGATAGGAATGGAGCAAAGTAGAATGTTGCAAGCACTTAAACAGCAAACTAGATAAGCGTACTTTCTCCTTCTGCCATCAAGCAAATCTAATCTTATGTAGCTGCAAGGTTTGTGCTATATTTCTTCTTTCACCTATAGTTTGATTTAGTTTTATTTCATTTCAGGTTTTAGCTATTTGACCAAAGTTAATAGTTGATTGCCACTATGTTTTTTTCTGATATTATGTTGTGCATAAAATGTTTACGCTGCTGAATAACAGCTTGATTACTGAAACTTAACCAGATTGCATAGCTCTGTTATCACATAAGATAAAGATAAAGTGGATTAGCTGAAGTCTTCAGAATGATGCAAGAAAGCTACCTGCCATTGTAACCTGAAATAACAGAAAATAACTGCAAGGATTGTGTTACTCTCCAACACTACCTTTTCTATTAACGTTTCTGATGTCCATAGTGGGGCAGTACTTACTAAAGGGCAGTGTTTAATTTATTAATTAATTTACATTTTTAAACAAGCATGTGAACTGATCCAAGGACTTTTTTGAAGCATGACCCAAACCAAAGGTGCACACACACACACACACACACACACACACACACACACACACACACACACACACACACACACACACAGAGCAGTACTGTGCATAAAATGTAGTAGAAATAGTACATTAATAAATACATGATATCTCTGATGTCAAATCCACTGTTAAGGGCCAGTGGCTAACCATGTCTGCAGATGACTGCATACTCAGAGCTGTCATAAACTCTCCAGCTGACACCCAGATTTTCTATAATGGTCTAACATGTACAAATGAATGATGCCAGGACTATGGCCTTAAACTAAATGCCAAGAAATGTAGCATTGTGTCCTTTTCCAAACATGGACACCTATGCACCTACCAGATAGACCTCTTTAAAAGACCAACACAGTTATTAGGGACCTGAGCACTTTCATTGACAATGAACTGCCCATTAACCACCAAGTATCTACTGCCATTTGGAAATCCTTTTATCTAGATAATCTGATTGCCAGGGGTATATCTTCTAACACAGGGAGAATTTATTATATTATTCTACTCCTCCCTTATCAGGTACATAATAGAATATAATACACCTTTTGGTATGCACTTGTCTAAACTGTGCAGAATAAACACCAGCGTTTCCTCAAAAAAAAAAAAAATCAAGGACATGCCTTCTATGTGTCACATAAAGCACCTTAAAGCACATTCCCATTTCTCTGTTTCTTGCAGAATTTGGTACCTTTGCTTCACATACAAAGCTATGAAGAATCCAGACTTATGCAACCGCACATAATCTGAAAAACAAACAATACCTCAAACACTTGCTCAAATGAACTAAACCTCCACTACAGGATAAACAGGCGCTGCTAGTGAGACAGATCTTTCTCACTCTCAAAGAATCCCTCTTTTATGGAAAAGGCATTCCTTAAACAAAAAGCAAAGTAACTCCCCGACCCTCTTCAAATGCAACCTGGATGAATGGATAGGAAACCACAAATTCACCCCTGGTTTGGCCCCTCAAACCCTCAATGAAAAGAAAGGAAATTAGGCGGTAGTTGATCTGTGTTGTAGGGTGCTGACGAAATGGGATCTATAGGCTAGGCTACAAATGCTCTATCTGATCAGCAACTTAGTATGAACCTATGAGTCTAAGAAGCTCTGACATACATTTTAGATTTAAACAATGCATGTATGCTAACAACTAGGTTTCTACAATAACTGAAGTTTATGTATAGTGCAGACAGGACAATGACATCTGGAAGTAAAATATAAAAATCAAACAACAGTAAATTACAGCGATACTAGAAGTCATAACCAGAAAAACAAAAAACCTAAGAACTAGAACTCCTGAAACCCAACAAGTCTAATAAACTTAAAATCTAGTAGATAACAGCTAAAACTACTGAAGTTATATAAGAACAAAGGTTACAAATTATGATAGTATTAAGATGGGTAGTGATTATATATAGTACAGTCAATAAGGTATTAGTATAAAGCAGTTGTAGAAAAAGGGGTTCCGGATCTGAAAGAAGAGGGTAAGGAATTCCGGATTGAAGGGGTGAGTTTAGTGAAAATGCCTTCAGAGACAGCTGATAGAATGATGGTCTGTTTAATGTCAGAGAACTGTAACTTTGATACCTAGCAGAGTAGAGGGATTTAATTTTTGAAGCTTAAGAGCAAGTGAAAGACAAAGTTTTCCGCAGAGGAGCTTATGCATTGCTGTATATAGAAGAAAAGAAAATTTTGTTGGACAAGCCACAGCCAAATACATCGTGTTACTACTTATACAAATTAGTTATTATAAAGTTGCACACTGTTCACATTACTGCTAGTTGCAGGTTACTATCAAAGAGACTATCCACTGACAAGAACGCAGGTATATTTGGATTCTTATCTGAGGTGGCTAATACTCTCTCCAGTGTTCTGTAAGGGTCACAAAGTCATGATGGAAAATGAGTTCCAGTGCTGGTGCCACGTTGTTGAATAATCTTTCACCCAGAGCTTTGCTGAATGAAGGCCTGACCAGTCAATGTTAATTGATCTTAGGAAGTAAAGTATACTGAGTATGGAGCTTTGCTACCAGGGGAGGGTGGTATATGAAATATAAGAACTTACAGGAAATTACATGTATAAAATAATTTATGTGAAAAATAGTTCTGACAGCATTTGGTGATATTAACTTTTTGCAGGGTTACACATGTTGCTCACTGCTTCATAATGATATGTACTAACATCCTGCATTGGTTGAAGTCTGAAGAATGTCAGTATTGTACACAGAGTTAACTGCTGTAAAAGGAAGGCAGTGTTCCAGTTTTGGCCTTAGCATATTAATGTCAATGGCCCTTCTACAGTCCATTGTCAGGAGACTAAGCATATTTTAATTGCTCCAATGTCTTATCTATATAATATCTATGAGAAGGGAAGGTTATTTGCTGATTCTGAAGTAAACCGATATAGTTTTGGTGACTAACTGCTGGAAAGGAGATAAATAATGGGGTCTTGTATTTGCAATACAAGATTACAAGATAGTTTATAATGTGTACCAAAAATCAATGAACTTAACTTATTTCTATAATTAGATGATGGTCCTTTATCCAGTTGCACAGAAAGTTAAAGTCTTGCTATAGTTTATTTTGGAATCTATTCAGCACACTGTTAGAGTTTAGGATCATAATATAATCTGCATAAAGGATACAGTTTATTGTCAGATGATGTGGTAGTAGTGTGTTTATGAAGAATAGAACAAAACAGCATTGAACAGTATACCACCCATGCTTGGAAGGTGCCATTTCCCAAAGAAAGGTTACCACAGGTGTCTGTGAATGTTCTTGGAGGAAGATAATAAGAAAATATCTTAACTGTTGTTTCCTCAAGTCCAAGCTGTTATAATTTATTTAAATGAAGGGGGTAACTGACTGATTGAAAAGCATTACTAATGTTATTGAATAGGACACTGGTTACAATTGCCTTTTGCATGGATTCATAATTTTAATTCTAGGTAAATTTTACTACTGTGCCTTCTGAATCTCAAGCATAGGCAGTTCATTCCAACACTGCATTTATTATACCCAGAACCAGATCAGCCTAACCCCACTACATGGTCAAGGGAAGCCATGAACTATATAACAATGGTTATTCATGATGCCCCCACACTTATCGGTTTGTACTTCTGCACACTCGCTGTAAAGGCTGTCATCTACTGATGACTTGATGTGTATAAAACCCATCCCCTGGTTGCCACTCTGCAACACCACACTTCTTCTGGGAAATAGTGGCATTATCACTACCTCTACCAACCCCTAGATGGGCTCACCCATTTCCCTTCAATCTCCATCAAGCGCCTGAGACACTATCCAAACTCTGCGTGCCTGGCCCACAATCAAGGCTTTTTATCATTACACCACTGGTACTATGTATTCATAAAGTTTATGGGTTACAGTAGTAACCGTAGTGAAGGTGTTAAAGCCAGGATATAAATCATGTTGGTTACTATTGAATAAATCATATATTTTGATGTGCTCTGTTTATTGCCACTTACAGTAGTTTTTCAAGATGTTTGGCAAGGGAGAAATGAGGTCTAAAGTCTGAGGAAGTTTTAAAAAAGTTAGTTGTAGAGATTGTTGTGATTGTGCAATGTTTCCAACTGATATGACTACTTATAAGAAAAACGGTGCCTTCGACTCCAATATTTACTGGAAGCCCACCTTTTCAAACACATATGCACATTTCCACAGTAATCATCCTTTGTCACAAAAAATGTCCTTATTAATGAACAATTTGTTAGAATTTCTAGAATGGTTACAAAAGAATATGTATTTTTGTTGGCATGCAATAAGTTGTTGCATATGTTTTTGGATAGGGATTATCCTGATAATTATGTTGATACAATTATATTTGAAGTATTAACCAACAGACACACCAGATTTTATCTCATTTTAGGACAGGGTATTCCCCATGTAGATATCTCTTCCAATACTGTAGCCTTGAATAGAGGTTTTATACTAAATACCACCCTTTAAATACAGACACTCAGAAAATGATTTCTAAATTTTGGATTTTATTTGGTTCTGATGCTAATGTATCAAAAATAGTAGGGAATACACCATTATTTATTCACAAAAGAGTTAAGATTTAAAGGGCATTTTGGAAAATCAAAATATTAAGAAATCTGTTTCCATCAGTGGAATGAGAAAGTGTGGATGATGCAATCAGTGTCCCTTTATTTTTGGAATGGGACTCCCTAGAGTTGCCGGACCGATGTTCCAAGGTAGCCTAGTACATGTCTGTAATTGCAAAACTAATCACATAGTTTTTATTGTTGTTTGCAATCATTTTGAATCATTCTATATAGGGAAAACAGAAAGATCTTTAATCAAACATATTTGCAGACATTCTTATGATATCGACAAAATAAATCAGAATAATGCCCTTTGTAAACATAAATTATTATTATTATGTTTGGGCTGCAATAAGTTTTTATTTGCAGTGTTGGAGAAGATTAATAAAAGGCCAAGGAGTGGACCATGGAAAACTGTTATTGAGTACAGGGATCTGCTTTAGCAAATATAGCTTAGTGTGTCAGAAACACCAGGATTAAATGAAAATATTTCTGTTGTTAGTATCCTTAAGCTTTGTGCAACAAATTTATAACACTATTATTTTGTAACACAGAGATAATTTTAATGTATTTATATATATATTATTTATTCATACATATATATTTTTAAACAATGATTTTTATATTTGTATGTACTAAGAAGTTACCAGTTTAGCATGTTTGATGAGTTATAAATGTAAAATTTATTGAACCAAAAATTTGAAGTTCTAAAAGACATTAATTAGGGAACTGTATTCTTAATGATTTTATTGGTTAATTGTGATGTCATTGATTTTATAAAAAGTAAGTAGTACAGTGCGTGTTAGTTCTGATGAAGTCTATCTCCATTTATACGGATGCAAGCGCTTAACCTTTAATAAATATATTTCTGTTCCTTGTCTGCCTGTCCTGTGAAATTAAATTAAATTGAAAAAAAGAACTCTGCAAACTGGACAGAAAACAAAACACAGGGAGGAGATGGACATTGTAAGAATGAACAGAAAACACTTCAGCACGAACTTAAAATACCATTATACACATTATTCACTAGGTCATTTAAATATGGGGAGATGCTTCAAGATTGGAGATTTGCACTTCTTAAACCATTCTTTAAGGGAAAGGGAGCAGGACAAACACAGAGTCATACGTAACCATAAGTCTACTTTCTTGTTTTGGAAAAAATAATGGAGAGAGTTATGTTGGCTAAATAATTTTTTTTTTTTGCAATCTGATTTTTATTAGGATTTTTAAAAACACAAAAACAAAACCATAATTCACACAATACAAATAGGTTCAAAACAGATAAAGAAAAAAATCTTTGTACAATCCTGCTTAAGAACATATACATTCAGTACCGATATAACAAAAAGAAATATTTAGCTTCTTTAATCAAGTGAATAGGATACCAGCTGATTAAAAACACAAAAAGAAAGTGTAGAAAGGATTTGCTGAGAGGTATTTGTTTGTACAGGAGTGTGAAGATATATCAATATTCCTAAATCCTATTTGATTTAACTATATACAATATATATAAGCGACTGTCACTAAGTGGGAGGGAATTAGAATAAGGAAACTAGAATGTAATGCCTGCACAAATGTAAGAAAAGATAACATAAAGGGTCGCAATAATTGTAATTCTACAAAGGTTCTGCTGGAGAAAAGTAATGAGGAGAAGAGGTGTTTACAGATAGTAGGAGGAGAAATGGAGAACAACCTAAGTAGGATAATGATTTAGAACATCCAGAAGGTTATTCCAATATTTCTGAAAGTAACTTAACTTCTTTTTGCTTGTAGTTTTTAGTTTACTTGCCAAAACATGTTTAACAGCCATCAATTGAAAATCCTTCCAGGACATTTTGGCTCTGTCTAGCCAGTTAAAGGTAATGTAAGTTTTGAGTAACACACACAGTGTCACTATGATATGTTTAGTTTCAGATTTAAATGAACCTGGATAGATATTTAATAGTGCCATTTCCCAGGAAAGGGTTGACTTCATGTAACCCATTTTCTCCAGTCGTGCTCTTAAGGAGCACCAGAGTTTATACACGTTTTTTACAGGACCAAAAAATGTGGAGTATGTCTGCAACAGAATTAGGGCAAGTTGGACAAAAAGGCGAGCTGTTTGGGTTAATTTTATTTAGGAATGATGGAGTGTGATATGCATTATTGTTTATCCTGAACTGGGTATAAATTTGTTTTTTGAAAGGAGTTAACTTTATTGTAGCATCAATCACATCGAGTTTTTTGGCTAAGTGTAATTTCCTTATTTATTCCATCCCAATATTTAGAAAATAGTAACTTGTCTTGGTATTTTATTTTTATTACTAGACTATAGACTTTGGAAAGCATTTTAGACCTTGATAGAAGTTGGGTTATTAGAGACTGATAAAGATGGTACTCTGTGGGGGTAGCTGACCTTGTGTCAGTGATCAAAGAAATTAGGTAAGATATTTGTTTGATTATTATATAGTATTTCTTGTTCACTGCCAAAGAGGACATGATTTCATTAAATGGTAAGTCTTTAACTGAGTAGAAGTCCCAGACTGCACAGTTCTTAATGAGAGGGTAATTATCAAGATTTAACAAGCTGTTACCCAATTTAATATTTGGATTAAGATGAATTGGCTGAGCCATCGTTAGGGAGTATCGTAAGCCAAGGGAAGTTATCAGTGATTGGAACCCATTTATATTTTTTATTAATACAGGGTGAATTTTATGCTCTTTAAGAGTTTTATTGTTGAGAAAGAGAATTGCTCTAGGATTGATATTAGATGCTTTTATATGAGCATTGTACAATTTTGTCCATAAGGGATTCCAGTCTTTGTTTGATTGTTGGAAGTTAGCAATGTGTATAATATGACTGGCATTAATTATATGGTAATATGACAAAAAGTCCGGAAGGGCCAATCCTCCTCTATCTTTGGGAAGTGTAAGATTATTGTAGCTGATTCTAACATTTTTAGGGTGCCAAATAAACTTTCCTAGTGCAACTTTTATTTTTGAAAAAAAAAGTGCTCGGTATGTTTTGATTAAGAGCGAATAAGTGGAAAAAAAGTTTAGGGAGGATATTCATTTTTATAATAGCTACTTTTGAGAGAAGAGAAAGATTTAAACTCTTCCATCTTGTGAGATCTTCAGTGAGTTTAGTCCAAGTTTTGTACAAATTACATTTTATTAGCTCTTGTTGGGGGTGAGTGAAGGTTATACCCAAATATTTTAGGGAATAGTTAACTTTGATTGATATTTCTGGAATGAAAAATTCTATGTGTCCAAAGGGGTTTAGCAGAAAGATTATTGATTTGTTTGGGTTAATGGCATAACTTGAGATTTGCGAAAATTTGTCTATAGAGTTTAAAATTTTTTCAAGTTCCGTTGAGGGAAGTTCTAAATAGATGTTTAAATCGTCTGCAAAGGCAGTGTATTTCACTTGTATTTTATATTGGTAAATTGAATGGTGAAATGTTTTCTGACTTAAATTTAACAATAGATCATCAAGATAAATATTAAAAAGGTAGGGTGAGAGCGGACAACCCTGTCTTGTTCCGTTTATAATCTGGATTAGCATGGAGTTTTTTTTTTTTGTTTATATAGGAAAGTGGAAGCCTTAGTGTAAAGGGTTTTAACCATTTTGATAAATTTGTCAGGGATGTAGAAGTATTTCAGGGTTTTAAAGAGGAACGTTAAGTTTACCCGGTCAAAAGCTTTTTGGGCATCAACAGAAAGAGCATATTTGGGGGATTTGTCGAGATTTGTTATATATGTTATGGCTTCAGTGCTTAGAGTGTTGCCCCAAACATGCCTATTGTTCATGAAACCAAGCTGGTCATGTGAAATAATATGTGGTAATACACTTTTTAGTCTATTTGCTAAGATAGAAGATAAAATCTTTATGTCGATGTTAATTAAGGCAATTGGATGGTAGTCATTTGTGCTAGTAATGTTGTCATTAGATTTAGGTATAAAAATGGTCTTAGAATTATTAAGATATAAATCCGAGATGCCAAATTGAATAATGTAATTATAAACTTTAAGCAAAATGGAAGCAAGAATTTGCTTGAAGGACTTGTAAAACTCTGACATGTAACCATCTGGACCTGGGGCTTTCCCTGGCTTCAGTTTGTTTATGGCCATCAAAATTTCATCTCTGGTTATAGGCGCCTTAAGTAAATTAGAGTGATTTTTACTTATTTTAGGAAAGTGTAACTCATTTAGGAAAGAGTCTTGAAGGCCTGGTGATTCAAGTATTTGGGGGCCATAAATTTCCTCATATACTTCCTGGAAAACCTGAATACTTTTCTTACCTGTGAAATATGATCGACCCTTGTAGATAATGTGATTCATTTTAGTAGGCGGGGGTCTGATATTTATAATCCTAGCGAGAATTTTTGAAGGCGTTTGCGCCCATTCAGCATACTTATGGATAAGTCTAGATTCCATAAGTGAGTATTGATTGAGGTGTAGTTCGTGAAGTTGCTTTTGAATGTTGGATATTTGTTTCTCAATGTAGGGAGAGAACTTAGTTTGAAGTTCTAATTCTTGATTTTTTTTAGTTCTGTTTCTAGCACCAAAGTACAGGAATTAGATTGTTTTTTAATTAGGGAAGATTTTTGAATAAGGGTACCCCTTAAAGTAGATTTGGCAGCCGCCCATTGAACATCTATGGGCATATCAGACATATCAAAAGAGGTAAATGTCTGGGACAGGAATTCTTGAATTTCTCTATGGATAATCATGTTGTTCAAGAGATTTGGATTGTGGGACCCATTTATAGGATGGAGTTCAAATGGTTATGTTTACAAGTATTTAAATGAAGATTAATTTTTGCATGATTAGAAATAGTTCTGGGGTCACTACTATATATTATATCATAGGAGGCAAAACATGTTGATATTAAAAAGAAGTCTATCCTGGAACAGGATTTGTGGAAGGCAGAGAAGAATGTATAGTTACTAATGTTAGGGACATTCCTAAAAAGTTCAAAAGGATCAAACAAGTTGTAGACTTCCAACATATCTCTTATAGTATTAGTAGTACTTAAAGGTTGTTTATTGGTTTTACAGGTTCTGTCTAAATCCAGTCTAATTGTAGTATTCAAATCCCCCCCAGGATCAGTAGATGATTGTTAAATTTTTCAACGAGCGAGATGATTTCATAAAGGAACAAAGACTGGTGTATACAGGGAACATAGACATTTACTATAAGTATTTCTTTTTTACAGGACGGTATAGAACAGGTTAGGTAGCACGAACTCCCATTTGGGTCCCAACCAGAAGTTATAATTGATCCTTTGAAAGATTTTTTTAACTAATATTGCTACCCCCTTTGATACCGTGCTATCCCCAGCCATTACAATCTGTTTTATCCATTTCTTTTTAACATCGTTTGACCATTGAGCTGTAGTCATGTGCATTTCCTGGATAAGAGTGATATCAAATGAAGATTTCTGGATTAGATGTAAAACTAAATTCCTTTTTTTATTATTTTGCAACCCCTTTATATTCCATGAGTCTATCAATAGCATTTATCCAAGTAACTAGTAAGATAAGGGTTTGGTATTTTTACTATTTAAAGTGAAGAGAGTTAACGGACAAATGTGTTGTAACTTAAGAATAACTAGGCAAATAGAATGAAGGTAAAAATAATTATTTCCCTTAAATGAAAAATGAATAGGAGAAAAGTAGAGTAAAGTGACAGTCTCCTCTCTCAGATCACTACCCATGCTTAATCACATTCTACAAATATCTGAAAAAGAAAGGAAGAAGACAATATTTACATATTTAACTACTTTACAAAAATTTCTTAACATTCCAAAATCCAACTTACTACACAAACACGTGCTTCCTGCTCTAATGTAACAGTAATATGTTGGCTAAATTGTCAGAACTGGAAAGGTTGGGACTTGAAAACATATATCAGCGCCCACATTTAGAACATAGGTCTGTCACTACCTGTAACAAAATGTTTAATAATATAATTTCAATTCTATATGAAAAAAAATTACTGTGATATCATTTATAAGGACTTAACGTCAACCTTTCCTAAGGCCATACACAAACATTGATCAATAAATTACAGCAAATAGATATTAATGTAATTTTAATAAGCTGAATATCTGCATGGCTTAAAGTAGGAATGGGAAGTAACATATATAAATTAGGTTGGTGAAATTCTAGGTTACAGTCAGGGTGTCCCACAGGGCTCTGTCCTAGACCCATACTTTTTATGTTGCATCTTTCAGGTCTATCTTTTTCATCTGAGCTATTCTATAGTCTATATGCAGATTACATGAAAATGAGTAAACATCTGTTACAGATAGGGCATGTATGCAAAATGACTTGACTAAATTAACCATTTGGGCAAAAGATAATCAAAAATTAAGTATATTATATGAGCTTTGAGAGACATCAACTGAAGGGTGAATATTTAATACAACATACAGTGATTGAAACTGTAGAATCTTTTAAAGATCTGGGTATATTGGTAGATCCAGCTGTGAGTTTTTCCGAATATATCAACCAATTGATTAATGATAGTTGTAAAACTATTGGTTGTATAAAAAGATTTATAAAGTCTAAGAAATCAGAAGTGATGAAATTGTTGCTTGTAAGTTACATCTGATTCAAACTAGAGTACAGAATAATATTATGGAAATCTTTTACGAAAACAAACATGAGTGAATTGGAAAAAGTACAACACAAACATACCAAGAACATCCATAGATGTGATAAATTAAATTACTATAAAAGATCAAAATATTTGAACTTGTACAGTGTTTCATATAGATATTTAAGAGGAGACCTCATTCAGGTACATGGGTAATTTAGAGACAACCACCTCTGGTAATGTTTGGGTTATCAAAGAGCAGTAGAAAATTATCAGACAACCTACATAGGAGATTAAATTGTAATGAAAAACATACTATTTGGCTCTCTGAAAGAGCTGATGCATGGAACAAACTATCAAATTATATTAAAGCAAGCACTAGTTTTGATATTTTCAAGAGCAACTTAGACACTTACTATTGGAATGACTGTTGTGTTATACTGGCAAGCAAGAAGGGCATTATTGCCTGTGCCTAAAATATTCATATGTATGTATGTAAACCCATCTTTCTGCACTGCATAGCATCACTTTGCAATCTGAACTAGTACCTGATCATTAAATTTCTACACAATAGCATACCTTTATCCTATCCACTAAAGCCCATCTTCGCAGTCCCTACCCTCTTACTCTCCCTGCCCTCACCTTACTAACCCTTGCTGACATCATTCTTCTATTATCCCATTAAAGGAATGTCTGCTAATATCACACTAATTTAAGTTCTTTACCTAGAAAATTCCTACTTCTCACTCACACGTCACCATTTCCCCTTTTGTTATTCGGAATGCATTACTATACTTACTCTTCATACATCTTTCACCTTAAAATGGCATGAGCTATCAAGAATTATTACTTCTGGCTTAATCTTCAAATACATTATCTTAACACTGGCTTTTGATTACTAATACTATTCATTGGTGAGACAAACATAGTCTGTAACACTGCACTTTGCACAATCGCTAGCTCCCTCCAAAACAACTGATACCGAACATATGTCAGACTACTATACATGGGTGATGCTAAGAGTAAACTGGATCAAATCTGCTATGCCTGGATTGACAAAACAGTCTTGATCCACTGTGACTTCTGAAATAGGTTAAAGTGAAAAGTTTTAAAATATAAGTTTAAGAACAGCTGTCAAAATAGATTACCACATTACAGACCAGAAACATGTTTATATTCTGAAAGACATTGTTACAGCAATTATATATTGCCACTTTGAATAAAGTTCATGAAACAAGGACTATTATGGAACAATGCCTGCCTGAGAGAAGCAGTTAGAAACATTAATATAGTTTAGCCTTGTTTGTTACAGGTTCTGAAAAGAATGGAGTCTTGCTTGTGTAAAGAAGTTATTGCATGAATAAAGTCATGGGGAAGCAGGACACTGTCTGAAAATATGTAGAGGTGTAGCAGCATTGACAGGTTCTGAATGATGACTGCATATTTCAACTGTCAACCAAGAATATGAATTAAGAATGGAAAGAATTTTCTAGAGTAGCTTGTTTTCATGTACTTAAGAGTCTGCAGCTCTACCATGTTAGTCTAGATTATGTGAGACTATATTAAATTTATGTTATACTTCACTTTATTCTGCCAATCTATTCTGCACACTAAACATCCTGTCTTATGCTGCTTTCATGTCTTAGTGGATTTACTAATGATAGATAGTAATAAGGAATCTATTAACAAAATATGACTTAAAAACTCCCAAAATATCACTGTTCTCCTTCCAAACTACCACTGATTACTTAGTTATTGCATTAAGTGAAGGTTGCATACTCTTAATGAAAGGAAAACACCTTCCCTGCACCCCTATAACTATAATATACTCTACAAATATTTTTTCAGCAAAATAGATTGCAACTGACCATTCACTACACCAGTATTCCACCCTGACCACTACACTAATCTACTGCACTCACTAGTACTATTCTCCACCTCTGTCTTAGTTAGCATTTCTCAAAAAAGCTCATTCCTCTTAATGCAATAGCCAAAACTTCTCTTTCTTGAAGATTTTAACATTAACTTCCTCATCCTCTCTACATGATGTATATGAACACCTCATGATCATAACTAATCACAACTAATTAAGAACCAAATAGGCACAATTTTCTTACTAACAACTAGTCTCTACTAGATCTACTCATAACAAACCAAGTGAAGTCCATTCCAACCACATCTTACAGTCAAACCTTAGTTCCCATTTCCCAGATAACTTTACCTTAGCCGTTAAAAAACTGAACTGCCAATTGCCTTATGCACAATTGGAAACAGATCCTCCAACAACATATTTGCCTTCAACAATGAACTCATGTCCACCAGCAAGAAATCCTCCCCGAAGAAATGAACCTCATGTCTGCCCCTTCAGCTTCAAGCAGTATACTTTCATATCTTCAAATCAAATATTTCTACCCTATCCATAAATTTAGAAAAGTTAGTGGAAACCCATGGATGACCAATAGCCTTCTTAGGCCACTTAAACAATGAAACACCATATCATCAATTTTAAAACAAGCAAATTGTAGTGAAATACATTTGTTTTAAACAGAACTTAGAAGCCAAGTTAAAAATGTTGTGATAAAAGTCAAGAATTTACAAGAAAAAAAATGACATACAACCCTTCATAAATGTAAAACCTTCTAGAGCAAAGCTGATAATAAAGTTCTTGGCCAGTCCAAACTCTAACCAGCACAAACTACTTCTCCCTTGATGACTTTGTTAAAGAATTCTCTATTCATTCAAATATTCTCATTGATACCACTAGTTCTAATCGCACATTAACATATGAGTCCCACCTTCTTCCTTTCCTCTTAAAAACTCACTAAAACAATCAACCAAGCTCATTGAGACTCAGATTCACTCTGAAAGCCCCAGCAGTGGCAATCTCTATTCATGATTTGTAAAGTCTGCAAAGATGACACAACTCTCCAAATCTGTCATCACTTCAGTCTAATAATCTGTCAACACCCCTTTCAAACACTTTGGCAAGAAGCACCAATCATACCCATCCCAAAATACATCTTCTCCTAATAATATATTACACTACAGATCCATCTCCTTTCAACCACACCTCAGTAAGTTCTTTGAAAATACAATCTCTCATCAAAGAAAATAAGTACCTACACAAATATAAACTACTTTCTACTCACCACTGTGGGTTTGCTAAAGGAAAGACCACTTATGATGTCCTCGGTTTCTTTACTGAACTGCACTCACTACAGTAGATCAAGGCATTTTAACTGGTGCCCTACATATTGACCTAAAATGTTGATGTTGTTAATCATAGTTCTTATCTTGAGTTCCTGCATGCAACTAGTTTAGGTACAGCCACCACTAGTAGGTTTCACAGCTACCTTTCCAACCATTCTTATAAGGTCTAGGTTGGAAAAGATTCTTATCTCTTGCTGCCATATCTTTCAGTGTGCCTCAGATAGCTATTCGCAGCACTCTATTATTCATTCTGTTCATAGACTATTTCCCTAGACTATTTAATAGACTATTTCCCTAACAATTTTAATATTTCATTATTTTTTCATTATTCTTTGTGGAGATAACCTAGTACTTTCTAGATCATCACTCTTACAAAATTGTTCAACATCAGTTCCAAATTTACCTTAAATACATATACATCTGCTTACATAAAAACAATTATTAAAGGCTATCAGACAAATATCACATGTTTAGAAAAACATGCTACTCATAGCACTTCTCAGAACTGTCATACATCTTATCTAAAAGAAGTATAACACACTGGCTGTGGCTCATCCTTTAAATATCTAGACCTAAACCTTGACCCTACACTTTCCCTAACATACCATATCATGTCAATCTTCTGAATTCTAACATTAACAGGAGCTTCTACAGATAACACAAAACTTCTAGATTCCTCACTCAGAAAGGCATAGCCACTGTAGGTAAGGGCACCCTTCAGCTTCAGCTGACCTTCCACTTCTAGTGAACAGCTCCAAAAAGAACATTTCAAGCCTTTAAAGTCTTTCTAACAGATTCTGTGGATGTATTGTTTAATCCCAATCCAACGTAATATTACAGCACCCCACCTGCATATGCTTAGTTACCTGTACAGCAGTGCTTTGATCTCTTTCTCCTAGCATTCCTTCCAAAAACACCCAGTAACATGACCTCTGCACTATTCTACTCAAAATTCAGAATAAAAGACATTCCTCATGTACTTCATTCCCACTTAGTTCTATAAACAGCTCACAGCTTGCTAGCTACTGCAGATTGTGCATTTTCTTTCCCAGCCGCTAAGCTATGGGATAGTGTTCCAGACAGTATTAGGAACCATGAAAACATGAACTTCACATGTAAAGTTTTATGCCCTCTCACTGGAATGGCCACCTGTGCCTGCTTCCAATATTTTGTTACTAGGCGATAGATTAACTAAGCCTGTTTAAGAGTAGTTACTATAATCCCACTGATACATCCATCACTTATTTATTATAATTATCTGTAATGAACATCCTGCCATTTTGTCATGTTCCCATCAGCACTATATTGTGCTGACCACATTAATTTTAAACATAATATAAACACTGCAAATACTGCAATTAAATATTTGGCAAAAGAAGTACTTTTTTCTGTTTCAGTTTTAGATATACCTAATTTCATATCATTTTTTTCTTAAAATGTATACAGTAACTCTATTCACAACATCATCTAGTATGATTTAATCACATGATACTACAATGCCATGTAACTTTTCCTATGCTTTCTATAACAGCTTTTATCTCTTGACTGCATTTTCTGTACTTTTCAGGAAGTGGCTGAAATGCATCCCTTTGAATCGGCCCACTACCTCAGTTATCAAATTTGAATAAAATAAATAAATCAATCAGGCATTTTCCATTATGAAAAAGCTTATGGGTATAAAATAAGCCACAGTTATATTAATTAATGCCAACACTAGATTCCTGATAGTAGAATTAACATTTTAATGTGGGCATTTGTGTGACTACTGAATCATATACAATGGTTTTAACTTTATTATTTCATTTACCTAATTAATATATGACTGTTAAAATATTTAAGTTAAAACTTGTGTGTGTGGTGGTAGGGTTCTACTAGTTCTCCAGCATGTATATATCCCACAATGAAAATCAAACTTAGAAACTACTAAAAGCACTAAAGGAAATAGAACAATATGAAGAACATTGTACAGTTGTATAGGATGAACTTACCATAACAGTAGATGTTTGAATGATCATTACTGCGGTAGCCACTCCCTCCTCCTATCCCCCTTGTTTTTTTTTTTTTTTGGTGTGCTTTTATTCCTAGCATTGTCCTTTCAGGGCTCAGCCTCCCTCTCTGTGCTGGCAGAAAAGCTATTAAGGGTTTTGTGCTCAAATCTTTGGATACAGCAGCCATCCAGCTTCCAAAGCTCCAGGCTACTTTCCAGGAGCCCAACATGTCAAGCAGCTCAAGATGAGATGACTAAAATACAAGTTCAGGCGCGAAGCTCTTCAGAGCTTCCCTATCAGCAGACAGAGAGAGAGAGGCTGAGCCCTGAGAGGACAATGCTAGAAATAAGAAAACATAAATGCCCACACCCTAGGATAAAAAACACACCAAAAAACAAGGGGACTGAAGGGAGGAAGTGGCTACTGCAGCAGGGGTCATTCGAACATCTACTGTTACAGTAAGTTCATCTAGCACAAATGTACTGTGTTCTTTACACTGGTCACTGCTGCAGTAGCCTTAGTTATGTGTGTAGATTACGATAGCTAACTTTATTTGGGGTGTTGAAGGGGAATGGTCTATGAACCTTGGAGAATGGTCCTAGCAAAACTTGATCACACAG
This sequence comes from Protopterus annectens, assembly GCF_019279795.1. Taxonomy (NCBI): domain Eukaryota; kingdom Metazoa; phylum Chordata; order Ceratodontiformes; family Protopteridae; genus Protopterus; species Protopterus annectens. Next base: position 1,217,273,497 of record NC_056731.1, on the reverse strand, counting down.
TTAGACCGTGGAAGCTGAAGGACTCAAATATTGCACCACTGGGCCACATAACACTATACTAGAATTGGCTTTCTGGTAGAATATTTGTTACAAATCAATTTTTAGGTTTTAGTAGTGAAGTTCTATGTAAGAGGTAACATTCATTGTCCCAGACAATCACATTCCTCACAACCACTGGCATTAACAAGGTGACAAATGTATTAATAGGCTCAGAACACAAAACTATATGATGGTAGAACAACAAACTCCAAAAGCAATAGAATGAATTAATACATTTATAATGAATAAATATATAAAACATAAATAAATAAATACAATTTTACTTTTTAAATCAAAGTGCCTTTCTCCATGTTTCAGCACTTCTGACAGAAGAAAAGGTGACTCTCCTTTGTTGGTTCAGCAGTCTAACAGTTTATTTGCTAGACACCACAGTACATGGAAAATCTTCTCAGTCTTAATTAGCTCTTTTATTATACTTACCTCTAAGGGCATTCTCA